>NW_020175018.1:16578918-16633158 GCF_003031525.2 Neophocaena asiaeorientalis asiaeorientalis
ATCAATTTCAATTACCAAGGAAATATTTAATTAATTTTTTTTTTTTTTTGGCCGCACTGCTTGGCATGTGGGAACTTAGTTCCCCAGGTAGGGCTCGAACCCAGGCCCCCTGCATTGGAAGCGCGGAGTCTTAACCACTGGACCACCAGGGAAGTCCCCATTTACATTTAAATTAGCGAACATTAAGGACGATTTTAAAAACATCTTCTCAGTTGCAGTGGCCACGTTCCCCCGTGCTCAGCGGTCACCTGCAGCTCGTGCCATGTTGGACGGTCAGAGAGCATGCCCCTCGTTCCAGAGAGTTCTACTGGACAGGCTGCTCTAGAGACAGTGGCTTCGGTAAAACTGCATTTCCTGAGAGCACAGCATGGGCCAGGCTCTGTGCTGAGCGCTTCACCAGCATCATCCCCTTTAGTCCCAAAGCAAGCCCGTGAGGCAGGGACTGTTATTACCCCGTTTTAGTTGTGAGAAACGAGGGGGTCCGAGGATCGGGTGACAATCCCAGGGTGCACAGCACGTTGGTGCTGGAGCCACAGTGCGTCCCAGGTCTGACCTGGTCCGCAGCGCTCTGCTTTGACTGCTCTCCGGGACTTTGCCTGTCCTGTGCTCCCAGACCCCCAAACGAGGCAACCTTCTGGCCGCCTCACCTTCAGGACACACGAGACTGCGCTCCGCACTCTTTATTGGCTTGGCTGAGTTTCCAGAAGGTCGGGGGAGAAGGATTAACTTTGTTCCCCTGGGGGATACTCCTTTGCTCTTAAGCCGGGAACTTTCTTGGGCAGGGGATTAATGACCCCACTCTCTATGTATTCAAAGACCGTGTACGGGTCCTGGTCCCCGTTGAGGGTGATGGCCTGCCTGTAGAACTCCTGCAGCTCAGCGGAATTCCTGTAGAACAGCTCCATTCTGAGCCTGATCTGCTCTTCAGAATCCTTTGGGCTCTGCAGGAGACGGGCCTGGATTTCCATGGTCGGAGGTGGCTTGTACACGAGGTGGCACCTGCGAGAGGAGGGGAAGCAGGTGATCCCTGGTCCAGCTCAGAGGACAGGGCAGAAAGGGGCCCTCTGTCCTACTGCCGAGCAAGCTGGTCACCCTCACCACCGCCACCAAACATTTACTCTGTACCAGCTGTGTGCACACCCTCAGTTGGGTCCGGGAGCCGACCCAAAGAGAGACCCAAAGCCTAGGCCCTGCCCAGGAGAGAAAAATGCAGATCAGTAATAGGACAGAATATAGTAATATACCGAGGGCCGAATGCCTTTCTTCCTTTCATTCCCTTCCTTTCTCCTTTCTTCTCTTCCTCATTCCAAACGATATTTATCAGCTGCCATGGACACCTGGTACGCATTTGCTATTGACGACACAGCGGCAGGCAAGGCAGTTGCCTCTGGCTTTATGGAGTTCACAGTCCAATGGGGGATGGGACATCATAACACCAAGTGTGAGCAGAGATGACGGGAAGTGCCACCGTCACTGCTGGAGAGACCCCAGGGGCATGGCAGCGTGAAGGTCATGGTACTTGACACAGGTCAGTGAAAAGATGTCCCCCAGCAGCAAGGCGACAGATCAGACCTATAGTTCAGGAAAATCCTGGTATTTCCTTCGAGCCCCTCCTCACTCCCTACTGAGAAACGTGGTCTGGTGACCAAGAAACAGGGCCTTGATTACTGGGAAGATGGAAGCTTCTACCTCTTTGCAATCGCAGAGACTATAAGTTGGATTTCAACACCAACACAGTGATTGTACTTGGTCAGATGCAGAATAAAACTCAGGATTTACCCCCGTAGCTGTGGGAGGGCTCGAAGGTGAACTGGTTCCCGAGGGGACGCGTCTGAACAGCAACCACATCTGGGATGTACTGTGGTCACAGCAGAGGCCTGGAGCGCCATTTCACCCGCCGAGCCCAGGACAGAGCCGGCGAACATTTCAACAACTGCTGTAGAGCCCCGGACATTAATTTTCTTGCTGCTCTTCCAGGAAAAGAGGGGCCGACAGGAAGCGCAGAGGAGCTATAGCTGGGGGAACCCCCTTTCTAGAGTCTTCTGTCAGCCGTCACTGGCGTCATCCCTGGAAACATCGGTCAGCTACATGGGGAGAGGGGGTCCCTGGTGGGGCGTGGAGCCTGGCACAAACCTTTCTCCTGTGACAGGGTCGGTTCTTCTCAGGGTCAGCCGCTCAATGATGGAATCGAATGGCACATTCAGGAAAAACACCCTACGAGGAAGAACAAGCACCATGGTCAGCTGGAGGGAACCGCAGGCTGGACTCGTCCGAGACCAGGGTGGGCATCAGCCCCCGAGAGTGGGTGGAGTCTCGGTAGCCATCACTCGTGGCTCAGGGTATCAGACTCTGGACGGTCACCCGGGAAAGATGCAGGCGTGGCCTCCCTGCCGTGGAAGCTCTCCGCGCCCTGATTCAGGGACGGTGCCCAGCGCCCATCACTCCCGGGGGTAGGGGAGACTCTGTGGGGGGCGGGCATCACTCAGGTGAGCTTCGGGGAGCAGATGCGCCATCCTTGTGGCAGGACAGCGTGTTCTCTGGAGTCACACAGACTTGGGTTAGAATCTCACCTCCACCGTGGACCTGCTGGGCGACCTTGGGCCACTAACGCAACCTCTGTCAGACTCAGTTTCCTCACCAGCAAAATGGGTCCAGTGATCGTTGCTGGTGTTGAAGATGTAAGGAAAAGAAGCGTGTGACAAGCTTAGTGCAGGGCTTTCTCACTTTCTCTTTCACAGAGGAGTCCTGGACCCAAGGGAGCAGGACCCTCAAAATCAACAGTCCCAGCAGAAAAGACACAGCTCTCACTTCTGATAACTCAGGACTCCGACTGGGCCTGCCTGAGAATCCATCTCCTGAACCCCTAGTTCAAATGGTTTAATCCCCTCCCTCTTTGGCGGTGGAAGTCTTTCTTTCTTTCTTTTTCCTTTTTTAATTTTTTTTTTTTTGCGGTACGCGGGCCTCTCACTGTCGCGGCCTCTCCCGTTGCGGAGCACAGGCTCCGGACGCGCAGGCTCAGCGGCCATGGCTCACGGGCCCAGCCGCTCCGCGGCATGTGGGACCTTCCCGGACCGGGGCACGAACCCGCGTCCCCTGCATCGGCAGGCGGACTCTCAACCACTGCGCCACCAGGGGAGCCCTCCTTTTAAAATTTTTATTGGAGTATAGTTGATTTACAGTGTTGTGTTACTTTCTGCTATGCAGCAAAGTCAATCAGTTATACATATATCAATTCTTTTTTAGCTTCTTTTCCCATATAGGTCATTACAGAGTATTGAGAAGGGTTCCCTGTGCTGTGCAGTAGGTCCTTATTAGTTATTTATTTTATATAGAGGAGTGTGTACATGTCAATCCCAATCTCCCAATTCATCCCACCTCTCCTTCCCCCCTTGGTAACCATAAGTTTGTTTCCTACATCTGTGACTCTATTTCTGTTTTGTAAATAAGTTCATTTGTACCATTTTTTTTTAGATTCCACATACAAGAGATACAATACGTTATCTGTCCTTGGGAAGCCTTTCTTTATATAAAACCTGAGAGGAGAGGTTCTCAATCAGGGCTGATTTTGCCCTGAGAAGCTATCTGGCAACATGTTTGTGGCTGTCACAACGCGGGGCGGGGGGAGTGCTACTGGCATCTAGTGGGTGGACGCCAGGGGTACTGCTCAGCCTCTCACTCTGTGTGGGACAGGCCCTACCGCAAAGCATTACCGCCCCGTGTCAGTCGGGAGGCAAATGGAACCGGTGGGAGGTGCCACCGCTCTGGCTGGGGTCCGGCTGGGGGAAGTGGGACTGGGTGAAGGACCAAGTGTTCTAGCTCTTCCCCACAGATCTAATCCAGGGCCTGTCTTCTGGCATCAAGCCATCTCAGTTCGTTTTTTTTGTTTTTGGTACGCGGGCCTGTCACTGTTGTGGCCTCTCCCGTTGCGAAGCACAGGGTCCGGCCGCGCAGGCTCAGCGGCCATGGCTCACGGGCCCAGCCGCTCTGCGGCATGTGGGATCTTCCCGGACTGGGGCACGAACCCGTGTCCCCTGCATCAGCAGGCGGACTCTCAACCACTGCGCCACCAGGGAAGCCCTCAGTTTGTTTTTAAAAAAATAAGTTCTGGAATATTCTATGGCTCACTTACTGTTTATTCATTACTCTAATTAATTCATGCCTATGCTTATTGAGTGCCTGTTGTGTGCCAGGCTCTGCAGTGAGGCCCTGTGTTTACCAGCCCATCGTATGGGACTGAGACAGGACATTTAACAGAGCTGTCATCTCGGACATCAGCGTCCCATGACTGATGCAACTTCCACTGGGGACGACATCCGTGACAGCGGGAGCGGTGACAGCCTCACTGTGCACCCAACACCTTGTCCATGTCACTTCCGAGTAAGTAAATTCAGGCGAAAAGCACCTCTAAGTGTAAGAAAAACGTACTCAGCGATTTCCCGCCTTCACAACTGGGTGGGAGTCTTTTTAGGGTGGATCCTCTGTCTCCTCCTAAGTTAGTGAACAAGAAGCCTTCACCGGCATCCCAGGAATTCACCAGGTGTGTTGATCAGGCCGCCAAGAGGCCAAGCTTTAATGGGTCCAGTGGCACATTGGTCCCCATGGGCCCTGGACCAGCCTCTTGGGCCCAGGTGCCACCCCTAGGGCCAGAGCCATGACCTGCCCCCAGCCAGTGTCCCGACACCCGGGAAGCACTCAGGAAAGGAAGGAATAAGTGAACAGGTGGCACACCATTCTAGTGCTCTATTTATATGCTCTCTCTGCCTCCTGACTGACTTTCCTCCATCCCAGCCAAAAAACTCAACCAACTGGTAGAGTTGAGAATGCTGCTAAATTCCGGGGCTGGAAGGGATCAGCGTTTCCCTAATTCCCGGGGACCAGGGGCATCAGAATCCCCTTGGGAGACTGTGACTCTGCTGTATGCCAACACCCTGGCCCAGAAATGCTGGTTCAGCAGACATTGGAGGGCGCCCAGTATTGCCCCCTCCCCACACCCAGTGCCTGGAATCCGCTGCCTTGGAGAACACCTGGGCCAGGCACTCTGGAAGGTCCTGTGACCCCTGGAAGTCACACACAAACTATGGAGTGCGTGTGATTTGGGGGAAGGGATAGATCCATGTTTCACAACAGATTCTCAAAAGGGTCCTGGTTCTTAAAAAGAGTCAGGAGTCACTGGTCTGAGTTCCACAGGGCAATGAAGGATGTGGCCGCAGCTGACGTGAGGAGGTGGCAGAGCTGGGCCGCCCCAGATGCCGCGCTCCGTCTTCACACTGCTTCCTGGCGATTTTCCTGAGCCCCTCTGGGGAGCCACCCCGATGCCCACGTATCCCTATGACTTGTTTGGAGTTATCTCATCCCCGGGCTGTGGGGCTGGGCATGAGGGAGGCCCAGGTGTGGCCAATTTGAGTGCCAGCTCCTCCTGGCCACAGAAGTTGGGTCAGGGTGCAGACTGATGGAAGCCAGGCCAATGAGAGGCTGCCCCAAGGCTTGCCAGAGAGAAAGGAGCTTCACTTTTTCTGGGGCTGCTAAGCTGTTGGCACGGGAGCCTGGGGTTGCCTGGGGCCTGCACCCAGAGACAGCCCACCTGAGAATAAAGCCCACCCCGAGAGAGCAGAGAGATGGTGAGAGACACTGTTTGGCACCCTGGATCAAGCTGTACCTGAAGCCAAACGCCCCTCCATGTTTCCCCGACATGAATACATAAATCTCTTTTGCATAAACCAGTTTGAGCTGGGTTTCCTGCAATTGTTATCCAAAGGCCATCTACTACATCTAGTCTCTCCACACCTGCTTCTGGAAAATGTGTAAATTAAAAAAAAAAAAAGAGTCAAATGTGAGTCAAATGCTCTCCTTCAAGACCAGCATCTCCCGGGCTCCCCTGGTGGCGCAGTGGTTAAGAATCCGCCTGCCAATGCAGGGGACATGGGTTCAAGCCCTGGGCCAGGAAGATCCCACATGCCGTGGAGCAACTAAGCCTGCGAGCCACAACTACTGAAGCCCGCACGCCTACAGCCCGTGCTCCGCAACAAGAGAGGCCACTGCAGTGAGAAGCCCCCGCTGGCCGCAACTAGAGAAAGCCGTTGCGCGGCAACGAAGACCCAACGCAGCCAAAAATCTTAAAAAAGACTAGTGTCTCCCACTGACTTTCTTCTCGTTCTCTCTTTTTGCCCACACCGTTTGCTGAGGTTCACTTCTGCCCAGTTGCCAAGAAGCCCCTCGCTGGTAGCTGAGGAAAGCTGCAGCCTCCCCTCCACGAAGTGAGCACAGCCTGGGGTGTGGGCGGGAGCCATGAAAACCCACCTCTTCCCCCGCACTCATTCTCGACAATGATCTCCATTCCCCACGTGCCTCAAAATAACAGCCTCCAAATAAAACATGCGAGATCAGGAGCGTCTGAACACGGGAGCACAGATGTTTCAATGTGCTTTCATCTCTTACACTCCAAACATGCCTGCCCCCCCCGCACCCCCAGAACTTGAGAGGCCCAACAGCAACACCAAAACGTGGCTGTCACCGCAGCTGGCGGCTGACGGTGCCGCTCCGGATGCCGACGCCAGTAGAAAGGGAGCCAGTTTGGAAATCCGTGATAATGGATGCTGCTTCATAAACAAAGGAGCCCCCATTGAAAGATTTTTAACCCAGCATATCAAGATCGCTTGTCGTCATTCAGGGGAATGGCTTGTGAAAGGCTGGTGAGATCAGAAGCGCAAGGACACCAAATTGGTACTTGAAACACGTCGCTGGGAAAAGCCTCGCTGGGGAGGAGCCGTGCTTCCACGCTGGAAGCTTCTGTTTAGCCAGGCTCATGGCGACCTGGTGCCACAGCCAGGTGGCGGGGAGAGTGGGGAGCCCACTCAGCTCTGCTGCCCTGTGCGTGCCCCCCATGCCGGTTTTGGGTATCATTTACAATAACAGCTAGGAAAGACAGAATGTGAAAGCAAAGAATATTCAAAGCAGGGCGAACCGGGCAGAGACACCCCTGGCATATGTGCTTGGGTTCACCAGGGCAGGGAGCTACGCCTGCCTTGGGGTTTGCAGAATTTCAGGCTGGTGGCTGCCTCAGGAGGGAGGTGGAAGGTACCTCTAATCCCTCGCCCCTCAAAGTGGGGCCCCTGGACCAGCAGCAAAAGTACCAGCCCCACCACCCACCCACTGAATCAGAGTCTGCATTTTCACAAGACCTAGAGGGAGGTGTGTGCACATCGAGGCTGGAGACGTGCCGCTCTGATCCCGTGTCTCCCAGATCTGCCTGACGTTGGGGATCATCTGGAGGGCTTGTCTAAAACACAGATTCCGACCTGAAACTAACACAGTGTTGTAAATCATCTATTCTTCAAAAAATAATTATTAAAAAACAAAACCAAGCATTCCAGGCAGCCTTCCCAGAGCTACCAAGCCAAAACCTCCACGGGAGGAGCTGCGAGAGCTGTAAGTCAGCAGCTCAGGTGACCCTCACGCTCAGGCAGGTATGGGAAGCACGGCTGTTACCCCAGGTCTCACCTTGGCCAAACCTTGGAACTGGAAGGGGAGCTTTGAGAATACTGAGGCCTGGGCCCCACACCTAGGGATTCTGCTATAATTGGCCCAAGGGGAGGCCTGGGAGTGGAGATTTTTAAAAGCTCCCCAAGTGATTGTTGTATGCAGCCAACTTTGAGAACCACTGCTCTGATTCAATCGCTCAGTGTACAAGATGGGGAAACTGAGTCCCAGAGAGGAGAGGGCTCACACTCCGTCACCCAGGGCACTGATGGCAGACAGTGAATGACAGCGGGGATCTCCTGACCCACCCCCATTATGACCCCTCTGATCATACTGCCTGGGGCTGTGTCTGGGGAGCAAAGGAAGCCTCTTCCTCAAAGGCCTTGAAGCTTACCCCCTGCTCCAGAGCTAAACTCACTGGGGACAGAGGGCTAGAATTTTCTCTGGACCCATGGATAGATTTGATAAATTGAGAGATATGACATATAATAACTGGCTTTAAATAAATATGATGTCCAGTTCTGTCCAGAGGCAGGGGTCTGCCCTTATTAGCCTCTTGATCTCAACCAGTAAGTCTCTACTCTGTGCAAAACTCCATACAAAGCACCATGATGTAACTACAGTGAGATGCCACTTCACACACATCAGGATGGTTATTATCAAAAAAACAGCAAAGGGGCTTCCCCGGGTGGTCCAGTGGTTAAGATACCGTGCTCCCGAGGCAGGGGGCCTGGGTTCAATCCCTGGTCAGGGAACTAGATCCCGCACGCGCCAACGAAGTTCCCGCGTGCCGCAAACTAAGACCCGGCGCAGCCAAATAAATAAGTATTTTAAAAAACAGCAAATGACAAGTGTTGGCTGGTGAGATTGTGGAGAAAGTGGAACACTTGTGCATTGCTAGTGGGAATGTAAAATGGTGCAACAAGTGATCCAGCTATTCCACCTCTGATATATACCCAAAATAAGGGAAAGCAGAAATTGGAATAGATATTTGCACACCCAAGTTCACGGCAGCATTATTCACAACAGCCAAAAGGCAGAAATAACCCAAACGTCCATCAGTGGACGACTGGATAAACAAAACGTGACATACACTCACAATGGAATATCATTCAGCCTTAGAAAGGAATGAAATCCTGACACCTGCTACAACATGGATGAACCTTGAAGACATTACACTAAGTGAAATAATCAGACACAAAAGGGTAAGTATTATATGATGGCACTTATATGAGGTATCTAGATTAGTCAAATTCATAAAGACAGAAAGCAGAATGGTGGGGGAATTTCCTGATGGTCCAGTGGTTAGGACTCAGCGCTTTCACTGCAGGGGACCCAGGTACGATCCCTGGTGAGGAAACTAAGATCCCACAAAGCCAAGCAGCTCGGCCAAAAAAAAAAAAAAAAAGAATGGTGGGAGCCAGGGGCTGGGGGGAAGGGGAAATTTGGAGTTGTTGTTTAGTGGAGATGGAGTTTCAGTTTGGGAAGATGGAAAAGTGCTGGAGACGGATGGAGGTGATGGTTGCACAAGGAGAATGTACTTAGTACCACTGAACTGTACACTTAAAGATAGTTAAAATAGGGGACTCCCCTGATGGTTCAGTGGTTAAGACTCCAGGCTTCCACTGCAGGGGTGCATGGGTTCGATCCCTGGTCGGGGAACTAAGAGTTCACATGCTGTATGCATGGCCAAAAACAAAAGGTTAAAATATTAAATTTTATGTTATGCATATTTTATCACAATAAAAAATAAGCACAACGGTGTGGTTAATAGACATTATGATGAAGGTAGGAGGAGGGGTGGATTTCTAGCCTTGAATAAGTTTACAATTTAATGAGGTTCTAAATATACATATGTATACAAATAAATGGATGGACCAAAAAATATGAACCTATAATAGTACTAATTCTATACTAATTATAAGGCCAATGCTATACATACTCAGAAAATAGAAAAGGAAAGAATAGAACTTAATTAATTAGGCTGCCTTTCCCTGATACCAAAAACCAGACAAAGACACTACAAGAAAACTATCGACCAATATCCCTCATGAATACAGATGCAAAAATACTCAACAAAATATTAGCAAATTGAACCCAGCAATACATAAAAAGAATAATACATTACAATAAATGGGGTTTAGCCTAGTAATGAAAATCTGGTTCGATATTTGAAAATCAATCAATATAACCATATTATTAGACTAAAGAAGAAAACTATATAATCATCTCAATAGATGTAGGAAAGCATTTAACACAATTTATATCAGTTCCTGATAAATATTCTAAGCAAACTAGAAATAGAAGGTAACTTCCTCCTCAGTCTAATAAAAGGTATTTACCAAAAAACTACAGCTAACATCAAGACTGAATGCTAGGCTTCCCTGGTGGCGCAGTGGTTGAGAATCCACGGGATCGACAGGGGCTCGAGCCCCGGTCTGGAAAGATCCCACATGCCGCGGAGCAACTAGGCCCATGAGCCACAACTACTGAGCCTGCGCGTCTGGAGCTCGTGCTCCGCAACAAGAGAGGCCGCGACAGTGAGAGGCCTGCGCACCGCGATGAAGAGTGGCCCCCGCTTGCCGCAACTAGAGAAAACCCACGCACAGAAACGAAGACCCAACACAGCCAAAATAAATAAATAAATAAATTGAAAAATAATTAATAAATAAATAAATAATTAGAAACAAAAGACTGAATGCTTTCCCCTTCAGATTGGGAACACAGCAAGGACGTCCATTTTCACAACTCCTATTCAACGTCTTACTGGAAGTCCTGGATAGTGCAATATATCAAGAAAAGGACATGGCAAGCATACAAATGGAAAGGAAGAAATAAAATTGTGTTATTTGCAGATGACACGATCATCTAATTCAAAGCCCCAAAGAATGATCAAAGAGGTCACTATAGCTAATAAGTAGGTTTAGTGAATTTGCAGACTACAAAAGACAAACCAACTTTTCAAGACACTAACAATAAACAACTGGAGATGGAAATGTTAAAGTACCATTTACTATAATATAAAAACGAAATACTTAGGTATAAAGCTAACAAAATATGTATAAGATCTGTCTGATGAAAATTACAAAACACTGGTGAAAGAAACCAAAGACTTAAATACATATGGGGAGCTATACCATGTTCATGGACTCAGAGCCTCAATAGTGTTAAAATGTCAATCCTACTAGATCTGCAGATTCAATGCAATTCTAATCAAAATTACAAGAAGGTGTTCTGAAGATTCCACACAAGTTAATTCTCAAATTTATATGGACCGTTTTTCTGGAAAAGAATTAGAATCACTGAAACACGTTGAAAAAGCAGAACAAATTGATTTCAAGACTTACTACAAAGCCACAGCAGTCAAGACAGTAGGAGTGTTAGTGAAAGGCTAGACACAATGGATTAAAGAGTCTGGAAGTTGACTCGTACAAATACGACCAATCGCTTTTCAACAAAGGTACCAACACAATTCAATGGAGAAAGATGGTTTTTTCACCCAGTGTTGCTGGAATAATTAGATGTCCATATGCAAATAATGATAATGATAATAATAATCTTGACCCATACCTCACACCATACACAAAATTTACATCAAACTGGATCACGAACCTAAATATAAACCTGAAACAATTAAACTTCTGGAAGAAAATCTCTGTGACTTCGGGTTAAAGAATTCCTACATTTGACACCAAAATCATGACACACAGATTTTTTAATGGATAAATTAGATTTCATTAGAAATCTAAAAATTGAAGACTTCTGCTCTTCCGAAGACCTTAAGAAAATGAAAAAGATGCCATAGACTGGGAGAAAATAACTATGAAATCTATGTCTGATAAAGGATTTGCATCCAGACTACATACAAATGTGAATTACACGCACAACTAATGACATAAAGGAGGACGCACAAATAGATCCCTTCGTACCTTGTGTTTCCAAATTTGATATTCAAATTGGGAAAGTCTGGTCCAGGAAAACAGTTTCCTGAAAAAGGCTCAAACGACTCCTCCTTCCCCAGTTCCTTCAAAACCCGGAAGGAAGGCAGCGACATTATCCACACTTTAAACCAAGACTCAGCCTCTGCCAACGCGGAGCCCTTTTTCGGGGCTGGAGCGTAGGCAGCAGTGGCTCTCAAGCTTTGATATAATCAAGGGGTCTTCTCTCGAAGGAGAACTTTCAATGACTGCCACTGAAGCAAGGAAACAGAGAGAAAGGAGAGCCACCAAGAAAGAAGGCAAGGTGACACTGTACAGTAGAATGGTCTGCTCACCTTTAAAACGTGTGCCCCTGACACATCAGAGAGGTGAGGCAACATCAAAGCTATTGCAAAATAGTCCTCATATGACTGCAACAAGTGGGGCCATTGGATAGCACAAAGCAGGAGTAACCATTTTTATGGACGTGTCAGGACAAGGCCTCCGCCTAGTCCAAGGGCAGGGAGAGGCCGCATCGTGCCTAGAGGTGGCTGCATGTGGGGATGGCAGTGAGGGATGGGCAAGCTGTTAGAGGACTCTAATGGGAATGAAAGATGAATGGAGCTGAGGATGGTAGGACTTGGGAGAGAGTGGTTAGAGGAAACAAGTGAATTATGAACAGACTATCAAAAAAACAAAAAATAAGAACTGGGTCAGCTGCAGAAGGATCCACACCTCTGAGTACCCTGTGGGAGGAGCTGTCTGAGGACAGGGGCTGGGCTGCCTTGTCTGTGCTGCAACCTTCGTGCGGGGATGTGGGGAGGGCTGAATAAACGTGCAGCGAATGAGTGGATTAGCACGTGAGGGAACCAGCTGTGATGCCGTGCAAGGCCCTATTCCATCTCACAGGGACGGCCCAGTCAGCTCTCTGGGATCGGCCCCCGGGTCCACCCAGCCACAGGTGCAGGCTGATTCCCGTCACAGAATGCGATGCTGGACAGGGTTTGGATGCAAGGCTTCCCTGGAGACCGGAAAAGTCCCCGGCCACAGTTTAAAATTTTTTACTATGTATCCTTTTTACTCTGACAAGAGTACAATTTGAAAACAAAAGGCCGAACATCTCAACCTCATTTTAAACCCCTGTGCAGCATGCCTCCTGCCCTCAGGTAGCCGCTGCAGGGTCCCCTCCCCGCCGGCTCCCCACTCCTTCAGAAAACAAGGCTCCCACTGGCCATTTCCTGTTTAAAACTGTGCATAATTGATAGTGGCAAATCTACACGGCCCACCTCTAAAATCTCTCCAGGGGCAGGAAGAACAGTCTCCACGACTGTCATTAACTGGGAAATTAACCAGCACGCCTGGCGGTTCAGCATGCACTGTGCAAAGTGCCCCAGTCCGGTGTAAGGAGAGTGACCCCAGGTTCAAATTCCTGCATAATCCGTCTCCATCTGAGAGTCCTTGAAACATTTCTGCCTCCATCACCACTGGGAAGAAAGAGAATAATTCCTCTGTGCACGGCCACCCAGACACTTCCTAGATGATCATGAAATGCACATCATTGGAAGTCAGAAAGTTCTGCAAACTTTTCCCAAAGAGAAAGGCAGATGAGCTTAAGGCAAAAAAAAATGACAGTGGACAAGTGGAAAGCAAGCTAGAGCTACACTCCAGGACTAGCCAGTCTCTGCCAACTCGGGGCGCCAGCTATACCAGTGGCTCTCAGACTGGACACAGGAGGACTCTAAAAATTCTGGCTTTCCCCGGGTCCAGGCAGGCCCGGTGTCCAAACTCTGGCAACACTGCCCTCTCCCCGCATCTCTCGTGCCCACACAAGGTCAGCAAGTCAGCCATCAGGGCAGGGCAATCACCTGGGCGGGGCCAAAACGGCCCTCAGGGGCCACTGGGCACCTACACTCATCACTGCCTTTCCCTCGGTCGTCCTTCAGCTCCGTGTCTGTGTTTGAGGGGGCCTGGCTCACCACCCAGCTGGTCTTCTTCTGTGTGAGAAGTTCCTGTGTGTTCCTGGAAACCTGTCTTCCCTGTGCAGTGGCCAGAAGCCACACTGCGCCTTCTATCTTGCGCTCAGAGCACCTGCAGCCACACCAGCACCTGGCTGCCTTGGGGTCCCTCCTGACAGTGGGAACACAGATCAACGCTGGTCAACCGTGAAGCACGCCGGTGTGGACACCAGTTCAGTCCCGAAAGGACGACTGGGCTGGTGAACATTCTGTCAGTGCGGCCGTGGTCTGGCCGACACGTGGACGCTCCGTCGGATCCGCCGCTTCAAGAAAAAATTTGTGTCTCAGCTGTAAGGGGCAGGGTCAGCTGACAGCCTCCAGCTGTAAATATCTTCCAGGGACTTGAACCCTATGTTCTTTTTTTTTGTTTTTAAACATAGCTACTGAGATATAATTCACCCCCCTAAAAGTATACAATGCAGTTCTTTCTAGCGTATTTACAGCGTGTGCAACCGTCAACGCGATATAAGTTTGGGAGATTCTCATCACCCCCAAAGGAAACCCTGTACCCGTGAGAAGGCTGTCCCCACCCCCCAGCTCCCAGCCCCTGGCAACTGCTAGTCTGCTTTCTGTCTCTGTGGTTTGCCTCATCTGGACACTTCATACAAATGGAATCATACAACGCATGGCCCTCCAAGTCTCCGTTTAGGAAAATTAAGAAAAAAAAAAGAGGACCTCACAAGGTCATTTGAAAAGTTAAACATAATAATGCATATAAAGTGCTTACTGCATAATAACAACATAGAATATCCATGTGGCCCTACGTGCCGGGCATCCTTCATTTAGCCTAATGTTTTGAAGGGTCATCCCCATTGTAGCATGTATCAGAACTTCATTCCCTTTTACGGCCAAATGGTGTCCCAGGGTGTGGACAGACCAGATTTTGTTTATTCATGCACCGACTGATAGACCTTTTAACCCAAGCTTTTGAGCAAGGTCACATTCTTCTGGGGTGGCCCTTGGCCAGGGAATGAGCACGGACAGGTACCAGGGCCTGGCCACTTCTGCCCCACACAGCCCTCCCTCAGGAGGTCCCTGCTGGGCTGGTGGAGTCTGGGGTCAGCCTGCCTCCTGATCCCATGGCTCCCCCTGCCCCATCCTGCTTCATCCCTTTTCCTGGCTCAGCTCTTACCTGCTCACAAAGCCTTTTCCACCCCATGACTGTCTCAGCCTCTGCTTCCAGGAGAACCCAAACTGTGACATGTGCCCTGAAAGGCACCAGGAGCCTTAAAGTATTCGGTCCCATTTATGTGAACATAGCTTCCTGTTTGCATGCCCATCCTCCACCAGGCTATCAGCTGTGAGGCAGGGACCAGTGCATTCGTGTGGCAGTGGAGAAGAGGGGACTGGCTTAGACATGGGTTCTGAGGTCAGAAAGACCTGGGTTCAAATTCCAGCGCCACCTTCTGGCCCACTGTGGGACCAGCCATTTTTACCCTCCAAGTCTCCATATGTGAGGATTAAAAAAAAAAGTACCTTGCAAAGTTATTTTAAGGATTAAATATGAAAATCCATACAAATTGCTTAGTGTGTGATGATAGGACAGAATATCTATGGGGCCTACATGGCAGGCAGTCTTCTAAGACTTGACCTACCTTAGGTCATAACTCCTCATTGTGACCTTACAAGGGGATTATTATTATGTCCATTATAGCATGTGAGAAAACTGAGGGACAGAGAGATTCAACCTGCCATAGTGCCCTGGCTAGAAAGTGGCCATGATGGTTAATTTTGTATGTCAACTTGAATAGGCCATAGGGTACCCAGATATTTGGACAAACATTATTCTGGGTGTACCTGTGAGAGTATTTTTGGATGAGATTAACATTTAAATTAGTGGAATACAGAAGAAATTAATACAATATTTTAAATCAACTATACTTCAATCAAATAAATTAACAAAAGTAATTAGTGGAATGAATGAAGCAGATTGCCCTCCCTAATGTGGGTGGGCCTCACCCAATCAGTTGAAGGTCTAAATAGAACAAAAAGGCTGACCCTTTCCCGAGTAAGAGAGAATTCCTCCTGTCTGCTTGCTTTTGAATTGGGACATTGGCTTTCTCCTACCTTCAGATCTAGTGGGGTGGAGGTGGGATCGACAAGCTCATGTACCCCATCCTCAAGGCTCACTGGACCCCACTTCAGCCTTTCTGCCTTTTGGCCCTTCCTGGGGCTCCTGCTTTCGGACTCACCCCACAGATCTTGCAGCTTGTCAGTCTCCATAACCACATGAGCCAATTCCTTACGATGAATCTTTCTCTCTATATAATACACATCCATTGGTTCTATTTCTCTGGAGAACTTTGCCTAACACAGTGGTGGAGCCAGGATGCAAACGCAGGCAGCCAGCTCCAGTGTCCGTGCAGCTGAGCACAGCACACCATCATGAATCTGCTGAAAGATGGAGGAAGGAAAGAGGGAGGGAGGGAGGCAGGGAGGCAAGAAGGAAGGGGAGAGGGAGGGAGGGGGGAGGGAGGGAGGAAGGGGAGAGGGAGGGAGGTCTTGGCGTCCACTGCTCAGCGCAAACCCCAAACCTCAAATCCCAAATGTGTGGCTCAGCTTTAGCTCTCTGGAGTCAGAGCCACCTTCCTCTACTTTAAGCAGATCAACTGGAAGGGCTGGGGGCAGGAGGTGGGCAGATGCTCTGCCAAGGGGGCCTCCACCATGTGCTTTCCTCTCAGCCACCCTGCTACCGGGCGCACATCCCAGGCACTGCTCCAGGAGCAGGAATTCGCTTCAGGGACCAGAGAGTAGGGTGAGCAAAACCTGGACCCTTGGACCGCCTGGGAAACAAGTGCACTCACCTCGTTGCCGTTCCCCGGAAAAGGGAAGCCAGGGAGGGGGAGGGGAATTAATTTCGAGGTTTCCTTTCCCAGAGCCAGTCTCCCTCAGTGACAAATGGCACATGAAGACCTGTCCTGGTGAAGAGTTACATAAGCATGTCCCGGCCACCATCCGAATCTCCACTCTTGACTTTTCCACTCTCTATTTTTTTTAATAAGGTGCTGCAGAGAAGCTTTTGCTTTAACCCTTTCCACAGCTGGAGATTTCCTCCATGAACCTCTCTAGCGAAAAGCATTTTACTTCTTGGCTTCAATTTTTAACCCTTTGCCGCTCATTAATCTCCTCCATCACCATCATCACCGTCATTGCAAACCTTTCTATACTTACTACGTGCCAGGCACCTGCACTAATAAGCATATTACACATGTGTGTTGTGCCATTTAATCCAAGTAAGGTCCTGTGATCCTGCCCATCTCAAGGGTGAAAAAACTCAAGCTCCCAAGAGGTTAAGTGGTGCCTCCAGGCTGGGCTCCAGGTCCAGCTGCCTTTAGGTTGCTCTTTCACTACTTTCCTACGTGTAAAATAACATCACTTGTTCCCTGCAGCTGTTGCAACATCCCCGAAGTCTCTGGTGAGAATCAGAAAGTGGGAAAGGGACCGACCCTGAAGCAATTTAGGAGGGGAGCAAGTGGGGTGAGGTCCACACTGTCCATTCACCCCAACCTCAAGGGTCACTGAACCCCACCTCAGACTCCTTCGGGCCAAAGTCACCACCTCATCTGTGTCCTCCATCACCTGACCGACGGCTCCCCAGCCGCTGGGACGCCCTCCTCAGTTTGTCTCCCTGGGGACGCCAAGCACAGCTGCCTCTCAGGGTTAAAGATAAATAATGTGGATTCCAAAAGATCCTTCATCCCCAGTCGCAGCTGTCTTGCCTAAGGATTCCACCACTGTGTTTGTTAAACCCACACTTTAATTACTCCAAAATTATGTTAAAACCTTGCATAAATATTGCAGTGACATCTTCCAAAGAATTTCATTACAGCAAGTTGGGCTGCTGCCAGAGCTTCGGTTAAAAAGTAAGAGGAGAACAGACACATGCAGAAAAGATACTGTTTTCAAGATAAAAAGGCAGGGAGGTCATCCTTTGTCAGATCACCCAGGTGTCAAAGAGAAACAGACTCTCCCATTTCACAGACTGAAGGGGGAAAATGCCCTTCGGCCCTCCCACCTAGTAGGTTTTACTTCTCGAAAAACCTAAATCTGATTAAATATTAATAACCAGTGGTATTAATTAAGGGGGAAAAGTCCATCAAGAGAACCCCAATATGTTTACAGTGTCCCCAGGAAACTGGGGAAATTCACAATCAAGTGTGTAAATGTTCTAAAAAAGGGTCCTGAATATTTTATGAATATTTGTCATAAAACAGAAATAATAACCACTGTGCAGAGCTATTAGAATTAATATTTATGCTGCCCGCCATGAAATATTCATGGGGACAGAGAAAGGGGGGGCCGTAAGACAAGAATTAATTTACATTGGGCTCGGTTTACCCGCTGGCTTGATGTTTAAAGACGGTTGACAAGCCTTCGGATGAATCCGCCAGTCACTTCCCGAAGCAGCCAGTGGAGTGGAGGGGGTGGGGACGGGTCCGGGCTGCTGACAGCTCACAGATTGAGTTTCTGACAGCCCTTAAAAAACCTAAACGGCCCCCCACCTTTTTTTCCTTCTTCCATTGCCCAAGGCGCTCTGTTCTGCCACCGCGCCTCCGAGCTCCCCTTCCATCTGCTGAAATTAACGAATTAATGAGCGCGACCCGCTTTACAGCGGGGCCCTATGAATGTTTACAGGCGATTAAATTATAATGCGGGGCGGCTGTATAATTCATGAACCAATTAAAGGAAGTGTTAGTTGATTTGATGGGATGAGGACGTACAAAATGCATTTAACTAATGGGGAGCCACGGGCTGCGAGGGCCGGCTCCCTCTCTCTCGGATTACGCGGCTAATTGCCGCGCTTTATGGGGCTGTCACTGATAGCCATGCATATTTCATCGTTCTCAAATACTTCAATTGTGTGCGTTCGTGTCGCGGCTGTAATATGGAGAAGCCCGGCCAAACTTGGCTGTAGTTACAGCGGCCGGGCTGCGGCCGAGGCTGGAAACCCGAGCTGGGGCATCGGGTGTCTCCTGCCATTAGGTGATTAAAAGGGCTCAGCGTAGGTTCGCCTTTGGTTTTACTGACAATTCCGATGCTGGCTTCAGAACAGTGGCCACACCAGGGCCCTGACCCCCTTTTCTGTGAGGGAGGGGGGAGGGGAAGTCCACAGCCGCTGCAGTGTTCCCAGCACGCCCCCGTCTAGAGTTCAGGGGTCCCTTGGGTCACCCAGAGGGCCCAGTGTCCCCCAGGGCAGTTCACCAGGGACGCATCCAGAGCTAAGGGTTTCCTCCGGGCCCGACTCTGTCCGTCGGCACAAGGTAGCTGCCCAGGGTTTCATTATTCGCAGTTAGGGGCAAACTTGGACCCATCGAGAAGCTGTGCCATCAGCACACTGCCGTGTGCTTGGAAGGAAATCGCAGAGAAGAGGAAGACTTTCCTGATGCTCCGGAAGAGAGAACTCAAGTCCACGGTTCTGGGCCTGAAGGGCAGCGAGAACGCGGCCCAGCGGGTGCCTGGTTCTGAGAGACGCCACCTTCATGCCCACCATCCTGGTTCACTCCGAGGCCTGGGCGAGCGCCCCCCAATGCACCCCAGACCATCAGAGCTCTGCCTCAAGGGTCTGCTGCTCTCAGTAGCCTGGCCAACTGGCCGGCCTCTGAAATGGCTCCGCTCTCTCCCCTGGCTTCTAAGTCTGGGTTTCACGGGCGCTAAACACACGTGCGCACATGACACACACACCCCTAAAATAAATGATTTAAAAACCCCGGGGTTCATATCTTCAATCCCCCGGTGGATGCCTGAGAAAGAATTTCTTTTGCTTCCACTTTTGGCACCCAGAGATGGGAGGAGAGACTGGCCAGCGGCCAGAGCTACACTCTCAGATCAATGCTCACATGCTTTCTCCACATCCGCACTCAAGAGCTTTGTGGCAAGCCTGGGCAAGCCTCAGGCTCTCTGGCTCCATGACGGGAATGGGGTTGAAGAGACTCGGCCACACGCTTAGGGTTGGGTCCGGCAAGTAATAACAGCCCACGTTATTTCAGCCAATATTATTATCGTGTGATATTAGAGATTCTAACTTATGCAAGTAGGGAGGCCAATCTCACCACTTTTCTCCTCCGCAATGCACATCGTGGTCAGGGTCGGCCTCCACCCCCCAGTTGCTCATGAATGCTCTGCTGTCCAGTGAAGTGACTGCTGGTCTATCAGAAGGCCCAAGGAGTCAGCAGACCCTCCTCTTACAAGCACGGGGTGTCTCTTTGACTAGATCCAGGTGGAAGGGCTGCAGGAAGCGAGGGACCACAGGTAAGAAGAGCACCCAAACGGTTGCCACTTCAAGGATGGAGGAAGGGCCAATGGCAAGCTAACGGAAAGTAAGTTAACTCGGCCTAAATTATCTCCTTGCAACCTACACTTAAAGAGCAATGGGTAGTCCAGGTGGATTTAATGCATTCTGGTTTAAAAGAAAACCAAAGTATCATTCATCAAGTGCTTACCATGGGCAACCAACTGCCCTACATATTTTACAAACGTGACCTTATATCATCTTGCGAGGTAAACAGTAGCATTCTCAGCGCACAAACAGGGAAGCTGGGGCACAGGGCAACCGACCATCTTGGTTCAGGAATTTCTTCCAAGCAAATACTTGTGTTGACATTGGTGAAGAGGCCAAGACACACTCTTAAATTTAAAACAAAAAGTCATATAATAACATATATTATATGAGCCTGTTTAACAAGAGAAGTAAATCTAGAAGGATGTACACCAAGCTAGCCATAATGTTTATTTTGGGGGGAGGGAGTGGGGCAAAAGGGGACTTTTTGCTTTATATATATCTGCTTTTTTTTTTACAATGAGAATGTATTATTTCTACAATTAGGAAAAACGCTAATTATACAATAACAAGAAAAAGCTAATTTTTAAAAAGGGAAATTATCGATTTTAAGCTAAGGACCAGCATGATGGTGTGAATGCATATGAGTGGACCAGGTTTTCTTGTGTACACAATGTACAGAGTTATAGTTTAATGGGTCCAGGCACCAGCCTGACACCCCGACATCATCATGGAGTCAGCACTTCATTTCACAAGAGCGGGCAGACTGGAGACAGGACACCACAGATGGTGGCCACCGGGAGCCACAGTGAGATGAATCTGTGTGTAGACCACACTGCTCACCTAATCTCCCACGTGCCCAGGTGTAAGAGGGGCCAGGTGAGAAAATAGCTCAGTGCAAACCAATGCCTCTGCTTTAGGAGAATCAACTTATGTTCATTCGTTAAACAAATATTGACCCAGTCCCTCCTGTGTGCTAGTCACCCACTGTCCCAGGTACCACGGACCTAGCGGTGAACGAGCCAGACACGGTCCTGTCCTCACAGAGCTTCCAAGGTGTTCTCGTATACATACGAACAAAGATTTCCTGCTCTTGGCACTTGGGTTTGGTCCTGCTATTAAAAGACTAAAATACGTAGTATGAAAAGACCAGTTGGCAACCAACACAGAGATGAGATGCACAAGGTATTTGGCAAATATGGTTCAGGCAAGGCGGGCGACGCACACCCTAATGTCTTAAGTGAATAATTTTCCAATGAAATGGCTGTTGTTAATCAGCTAATATTGACAGTGTTTGTTATGGGCTAAGCATGCTACAGAACCAGCAAGTCCCCTACACATGAACCAGTTCCGTTCCGAGAGCGGGTTCGTTATGTCCAATTTGTTTGTAAGTCCAACAAAGTTAGCCTAGGCACCCAACTAACTAACACAATCGGCTAGATAGTACTGTACTGTAACAGGTTTATAATACTGGTCACACAAATAATACATAAAAGGGAAACAAAAAATAAAGACATTTTTAATCGTACAGTCCCTTGAAAAGTACAGCCCTACAGTACAACAGCTGGGATACAGGAGTGGCACCGAGTGAACAGGCAAAGAGGACGGGGTCCCTACTGACCAGAGGAGGGAGAAGAGGTGGGAGATGGCAGAGCTGAAGGATCGTCAGCAAAAGGAGACGAAGGGCAAGCTGCAATGTCACTCACGCCTGACGTTCGCATCTTTGAAAGTTCGCAACTTGAAGGTTCGTATGTAGGGGACTGACTGTATAATGTTATGTCATGGAATCTCTCCCTGTACCAGGGAGGTACAGCTATTATGCCCCATTTGATGGGTGTGGGAACTGGGGCTCCAGGCAGTGAGTGAAACTCCCAAGGTCACATCCTCATTAACAGCAGACTTTTTTTTTTTAAATAAATTTATTTATTTTATTTATTTATTTTTGGCTGTGTTGGGTCTTTGCTGCCGCACGTGGGCTTTCTCTAGTTGCAGCGAGCAGGGGCTACTCTTCGTTGTCATGTGCAGGCTTCTCACTGCAGTGGCTTCTCTTGCTGCAGAGCACGGGCTCCAGGTGCACGGGCTCAGTAGTTGTGGCACGCGGGCTCAGTAGTTGTGGCGCACGGGCCTAGTTGCTCCGCGGCGTGTGGGATCTTCCCGGACCAGGGCTCGAACCCGCATCCCCTGCATTGGCAGGCGGGGTCTTAACCACTGCGCCACCAGGGAAGTCCCAACAGCAGACTTTTTGAGTTCAGCTTAGTCGGACACCCCAGGCTGAGCTGTAACCACTAGGCCACAGTGCCCCTCCGGATGCTCTTGAGCAGAGCACCTCGTAACCAGCTCTGGCTCCTCAGATGCCCTGTGCCTGGCATCACGCCGAGGATGTGCGGACACCACCCCCCATTTCACAGATGAGGCAACACGCTCCATCACCCTCCAGAGCATTTTCACTACCTGTATTCAAAGGAGACCTGTATTCTGCTTTCTGTCTCTGTGGGTTTACCTGTTCTGGACATTTGGTATAAGTGATCTCACATAGGACGTGACCTTCTGTGACTGGCTCCTGTCACTCAGCATCGTGCTTTTGAGGTCGAAGTCATTCTGAAACCAGCCCCATTTTACAGATGAGAAAATGGAGGCTCCACAGAAGGGAACTTGCCAAGGCCATGAAGCCAGTCAAGGGCAGAGCCAGGCTCTGACCAGGTCCATCTGATTCAAGAGCCCATAGCTGTACCAGCTCCGTGTCTAGGCTCTCAGTTTCCTTTAGATGATTTGTTTCAGGAGGAACGAACTGAATGTGTGCACGTGCTCAGCTCATCTCCTGGGTGTTGGCTGCTCACAGACCCCCAGCCCCTCCACTGCCCCGGCTCCTGACTCCCTGGCCACACGGCCTCCTTGCTGCCAGGAGCACACCCTCCGCACAGGTGGCCCCTGGCCCTCGGACTCCCAGTGGCCACGGGGCCACCCCTTTCATTGATCCAGAGCTCCGCTGAGACGTCTCTCCCCCGGCCCCAGTGGTGAGCAGGGTCCCGATGTCTCATGCCTCCTGCTTTGTTCCCCTTAAAGCCCCCCTCCCTGGGAGACATCACAGATGCATCTGTTTGTGTTTACTCTCTGTAGGCACAGATGTGTCTGGGTTGTTCTCTGCCCTACTGTCAGCTCCTAGAACTGTGCGCAGCACACAGTAGGTGCTCAATAAACGTTTGTTGACTCAACTATGTTGTCCTCAAGAATCTCGCCCTGGGACTTCCCTGGTAGCGTAGTGGTTGAGAATCCGCCTGCCAATGCAGGGGACACGGGTTCGAGCCCTGGTCCGGGAAGATCCCACATGCCGCTGAGCAACTAAGCCCGTGCGCCACAACTACTGAGACTGTGAGCCACAACTACTGAAGCCCGTGAGCCTAGAGCCTGTGCTCTGCAATAAGAGAAGCCACTGTGATGAGAAGCCTTTGCACCGCAACAAAGAGTAGCCCCCGCTCGCCGCAACTAGAGAAAGTCCGTGCACAGCAACGAAGGCCCAAGGCAGCCAAAAATAAATAAATAAATTTTATTAAAAAACACAAATAGAATCTCGTCCTTTGAAGGCTGGAGCTGAGGGTGGCTGGAAGAATCAGGGGGAGGGTGGCCACAGCCACAAGCCATGGGGACATGGCTACAAAGGCCACCACGCAGGGTGGATAGGGCTCAGCGCCTGCATGTGTCTCCTCTTATCTCCTCCACCATCTACTTCCCCTACCTTCCTCTGCATGCTGGATTCACACTCAGCTCACCTTTACTGAGTTTCCGCCGTGCACAAGCCTCTGGGGGTGGGCCAGGCCTCACCCACCCCCCGTGTCCCCCTGAACTAGCCTCTCCTCTGTCGGGCCTCCACCAGCTTCACTTCGTCCACGCATTTTTCCAAAGCAGAGGCTGCAGAGACCCTATGGGAGACACACCTCCATGGCATTCCCGACACAATTCAAAGGACTTCCCAGAATGTTCCAACTCTAGGAGATCCCCTCTGAGCTTCCATTCCAGGAAAGGTACTTTCTCTTTCTTCTCAAATGTCTAAAATATGATAGGAAGCTCATACTTGTGGGCTAGAAAGACACAGGCTCAGATTCTACAAAGCCAAATAGACTCCACCTGGAGAATCCCAGCACAACTCAGACCTTCCCCCGTGGGCAGCCTCTGGGGCTCCCTTGGGCCCCGTCCCCTCCTGAATCTGCACCCAACTTCAGGGTGCATCCAGAGACAGTGACTAATGGAAGTTGGGTAGAAGCTGAACCCTGAACTTCATTGATCAAAACCGGAGGAAACTTCGATTTGGGGGATGAAGGACGCCTGTCCTGGGAGGCCTCGCTCAAAGCACAGCCCCGAGGTTTGGCAGTGGCAGTGCCAGGAGAAGACGCCCCTGATCGCCTACTGAGGAGAAACCCAGGGTTAAACTGTTTATCTGGTTACACTCCTGGGTTAAACTTCTTAAGTGAACCTACCTATGAGGTGAAACCTGAGTCTCCAGTTAAAGCTTTTCCACATCCTTGGCTGCGGACACAGGTCTGCAACTTAAAACTTCTGGGTTTCGATAGTTGCCTAGGAATTATACCTATTATTCGAGCCCAGAAGCATACGGGCTCTGGAGTAATCTACCCCAAGGGCATCTCCCTGCAATAATCCCGTGTCCGTGTTGGGGCACAGCCGCTCTCAAAGGAGAGCTGTGCGGCCACACACAGGGGCCGGGAGAGTGTTTGTGAACAGGGATTCACGACACATTAAGTGCAAGAAAAGGATGGGATACAATGTATGAAGTTAAAACCCTGTTTTTGTAGCGTATCCCTGAAAATGTCAGAATATGCATACTATATCAAAATGGTAACAATGATTGTCTCTGGGTGTTGGAAATATTCTTACTTAGCTACATTTTCTAGCTGTTCTACAAACAAATGGATCCCCTGTGTAATAAAATGTTTGAAATATACAGACAATACCCCCAGGTGACCCATAGCTCCCAGGGGCCTCCCCTGGCCTTGCCCTGGCCTATGAAGGGCTGGGTCTCAGGCTCACCCTTAGGCTTTGCAGCCTCCCCGCTACCCCCTACCCCCGCCCCGAGATGAGCTGCCCCGGAACCTGCCTGCATGGCTCTTCCTTCCCTCTCCCCACCGCTGGCTCCTTTTCATTCAAGTCTTGGCTTAAACAACCCCTTCTCGGAGGCGCCTTCCCCTTAGAACCTGCCACTTCGCCCTTCTCCACCACACTCGGCAGTTCACCTCCCCCCAGGGCACTCTGTCCTGGCACACGCTTCCCCTTTGCTTGTTTGTGTGCTGTGTGTCTCTGCCCGTGGGAATGTTTTGTTCACTGCTGTAGCCCCAGGGTCTGGGACAGGGCCTGGCAAAGATCAGCCCGTAATAAACACACATGGAGCGGACAGATGGATGCGGGAGTGCTTTCCTTATTAGTAGGAACGGCTGCTACCCAACCGGGCTCTGAGTCGAGCGCTCTGCCCAGGGAATCACACGGCATTCCCACGAAAGAGGAGCCAGTCTTACTCTTGGCCTCTTTCCGTGACGACGAGTCAAACGTTCAGAGAGGCAAGGTCACCACCAAAGTCACCCTTCAACGAGCATTCACATCCTGGGCCTCTTCATCTTGCCCCTCCATTGCCAAGACGCCCACCGGAGGGGGTAGGCCTGGCCCCAAGGGCGGGGCCCTGGAATATCTATCAGGGAAGGGCTTAGGGCAGTGGCCTGGTTAGAAGCGATGCATGGGACGCGTCTGCAGAGTCCCATGCTGCTTAGACGATGGGTGGGAGCTCATGGGGGGAGGGGGCCGAAGCCGTCCTGGACTCTCCCCCAGGTGAGAGGCCTTCCCTATCCCTGGTAGGGAAGGGCCCGCTCTAGCTCCAGGACATACTAGATTGCTTGCGGAGGACTGGAGGTCATCCCCCTGAGGTGGATGGAACAGGCACCTTCACGTGGCGGGGCCCTGGCGACCACAGGAGATAAATGCTCTCACGGCCCATCCCTACAGCCTCCTGGGGTGGCACTACGGCGACAGTGGGTCGGCAGGTGGCAAGCACAAAGATGTCCTGCCAGCTCTGAATTAAGAGCTACTATCACCTCCATTCTTCGATGCAGAAAAGGGGCCTGGAGGAGCAGTAACTGGCCTCAGTGCAGCTCAGCAGGGGCCGGCCCTTCGCGGTCACTCCACGGGGCGTCTCCCTCAAGGACCAGCTGCAGGCCGACCTTGAGAATCCACTCAGCGCAGCACAAACTCCGGGGAAGGAAGAGACGAGGATGCCGATGCCCAGAATCTCTGCGCAACGGCTCCCAGAAGACGGGGACGTGCGAGGTCAGGGGAGGGGAGACGCCGAGCAGATTGCTCTCTGATGTTTCTGAAGTGCCTCGGCCACAGGCACGCACACAGGTGCATCCTGGTTCAGGACAGAAATGGCTACTTGCGTTGCATTATCTTTGAGCAGGACTGCAGAGACGAACGGGGTGATGATGGAGTAAAGCAGCTTACTGTTGGGCGGGGGGAGCCCAAGGTGACCCCAGCCTGTAACACTGTCGCTGCGTCACCCATCACTCCGGACGATTACGTTTTCCTAGAAGGTGGCTGAGCACGCAAGTGAGGGAACAGCCCCAAACTCCCGGGCCTACCTGAGTGGACGTGGGGGGTGTCAGGAGCCCCTCCGCCTTTTAACAGCACGTCTCCATCCGGCAAGGTGGTGTTTGGGGCTCCCATCACTCCCGCCACCGCACTCTCTGTGGCTGCTGGCTCGTCCTGCGGCCGGCCGTTCCACGAAGGTACACCTCAGCCAAAGGCAGCTGCCCTGACTCTTCCTGCCCAGCCGTGCCTGCCTCGCAAAGCCAGCTGACTTCTTCCCTTCTGATTCCACTTTTCCCCAACCACTTACAGAAGAAGGCCTTGCGGCCCAAACATGACCGCTGACCCGATTAGCCGTGCTTTGCTGATATCTTTATCAGCATCTCCCCTTCTGCCAGCTGACAGCAGGGAGCGCTCACTGTCGGGCTGGGATATTTGGATAACTTGCTCGTCTGAAATACTTAACAGGGTTTCGTATTTTCCGTGTGTCGGAGACCTGGAAGGTCACGCGTCCTTGGCACCGCCTCAACTGTTTTCCTGTTGAGGGTGTCTTCCCAGGGTCCAGTGCCCTACCCTACACCCCAGGAAACACGCCCAGGAGAGGCTGCTATGGGTTGAGCACCCTCGAATCCCCTTCTGAAAGGCAGACTTCTGGGGGGAGGGGACCGCGTCTCACCCATTTTGCATCCCCAGAGCCCGCACTGTGTGCGCGCAACACATCATAGGGCTAAGTCTAAGTTTGCAGAATGAATAAATGACCTTCCTGTTTGCTGAGACCCATGCCCACGAGCTCCAGGAGCGCAGCCCCAGTAGCGGTACAGTACAGCACCCCAGAATCAAAGAGAACCCCAGAAGCCCTCCAGTTCTGCAGGCAGAATTGCCTCGGACCAGTGACCATCGCTAATTCTCAGACTTCCAAGGGAAGAGACTTAGCCCTCAGCCTGCTTTGCTTTTCTTCTCTTATCATCACCTTTACAGACACAACAGGAGTTCTTTTTGTCCAGACTCTTGTCCATTTCAATTCTGTTTCCCTTTGTTTTCCTCTCATAGGAAATCCCAAAGCAGCAGCTCACTCTTTATAGGTAGAGAGAATTACCCTCCCAAAAGGAGCCCCAGGTTCTACAGAGAAAAAGCTTCAGTTCAAACCCTCCTGCCTTCTGCAGCGTCCAGAGGAAGGACGACGCTCGCTCGGGCACAGGGATGCTGGGCGCAGAGGGGAAGCAGGGCGGGGCGTGGGGGGCGGGGCCCGAAACCTGTAAGAACATTAAGTAAATCATTGGCGTATTTTTATTATTTATTATTATTTTTTTTTTTGCGGTACGCGGACCTCTCACTGTTGTGGCCTCTCCCGTTGTGGAGCACAGGCTCCGGACGCACAGGCTCAGCGGCCATGGCTCACGGGCCCAGCCGCTCCGCGGCATGTGGGATCTTCCCGGACCGGGGCACGAACCCGCGTCCACTGCATCGGCAGGCGGACTCTCAACCACTGCGCCACCAGGGAAGCCCCATTCGCGTATTTTTAAACTTTCACTGTTCTTGGTAACAAATTCCTTCTGACCCACCTGCCCACCAAACACAGACCCACGTCTCACCCCACAGGGCAAGGGTGCCCTGGCAAGGGGAGGGCACCCCGGGGGCCACGCTCCAAAACACAAATCAAACTTGAACCACACTCCCGCCAGAACCGCTGGCACCCCTGCTGGCATCTTTCCAGCCAAGTCCGAGTTCACTGGATTATCTCACTCTTTTTTTTCTGCCGCGCCTCACGGCTTGTGGGATCTTAGTTCCCTGACCAGGAATCAATCCATCCTGGGCCCTTGGCAGCGAGAGCTTGGAGCCCTAACCACTGGACCGCCAGGGAATTCCCAATTATCTCACTCTTTGGAGCTGAAAATGTGCTCTCCTATGCGATGGACATGCATCACCTAATTGATTTCTCACCAGCCCGGGGGGCAGGTGCCATTATATCACGCCCGCTTTATAGAGGAGCGGAGTGACCTGCCCGAGGTCCATGGCCAGTAAAGGGCAAAGCAGGATTTGAACCTGGGCAGTGAGGACGTGACTGCCACACGGCTGCTCTACCCAGCCTCAGGGACCACAGCAGGTCAGGGCTTCAAGGCAGGTCTTGCCCTGCACAGGTGCACACCTGGCTGACCTTCTGGCTAACGCAGCGCTGTGTACCGGCTGGTACCCCCAGCCAGCTGTACCTCTGCCCCTCGATTCAGGTAGCTGAAGGGCATACAGCTCGAGGCTTGGTGTGAGGCAGTGCCGCCCTCGTGGCTGTGCTCGCCAAATTAATGTCTGCACGCCCATAAAACGGCGCACTCACGATCGTTACCAACCCTACGTATACAACTCACCGGATTGGTATCTAGAGAGTTCTGCCGGCTGATTTTCTCTGTTCTTCTAAGTACTCCACAACTAAATGTTTCACAAAGCCATTTCCTCCCCAAATATTTATGTTCTCAAATGTTTATTAGCCTCTCTATCATGATCAAGATTTTATGAGCACTCTATACCAACTGTGAATTAAAGACATAATTTCGAATCCATCAAATTCCAGTTTGGCGCTACATTTGTCTCTATTACGCTGCAGCGGTCGTCATGGGCGCGCCCGGCAGATGACAGCTGAAGGCATCTGTCCAGGGGCAGCCAAAGTGACTGATGTTTCCATCCGGAAGCAGCTGGGGGACTTGGTGCCTACCATCAGCAGCGGCAGAGAAGTTTCCACGGCTCACTGACACGTGGAGGATTTGAGAGCAAAAGGCAAATCTCCGGAGGACACTCTCCCACCCTCGTTCCACCAACAAGGGCGCCCCCAACCCACTCATCTCTGGGACAGGAGGGCTGGCGTCACACAGCAAATGAAAAAGACAGATGAGACAGAAAAAAAGGCTGTACCTTCCTCTGAAGAGCAGCACCCACCTGCCTGGGGGCCTGTTGGTTAATCCAATCCTCTTTTTTTTTTTTTTTGCGATACGAGGGCCTCTCACTCTTGTGGCCTCTCCTGTTGCGGAGCACAGGCTCCGGAAGCGCAGGCTCAGCGGCCATGGCTCACGGGCCCCTGGACCGGGGCACGAACCCGTGTCCCCTGCATCGGCAGGCGGACTCTCAACCACTGCGCCACCAGGGAAGCCCCCAATCCTCTTTCTGAAACATGGAAGGAACAACAGCTCACCAAGCTGGCACAGAAGTGCTAACCGCTACAGTTTATTATTCACATTTAGTAGAAGCCACCTCGTTGAACCTAACAGCGCCTTTACACCATACAGGCTATTAATTCCACTTTGAAAATTCCACTCCCACCTAGAGGGTAAGCTGGTCCGTCTGATCTGTTCACTGTCCCAGCACACAGCACGTGCTCACTACTTCTTTGTCCACTACCACCAATTCAAACTCAAGTCTTTCAGCCGACGGAATGGGAGAAAATATTTGCAAACGATGAGACCGACAAGGGCTTAGTTTCCAAAATGTACAAACAGCTCATACAACTCAATGACAAAAAAACAAACAACCCAACTGAAAAATGGTCAGAGGACCTGAACACACATTTCTCCAAAGAAGACATACAGATGGCCAAGAGGCACATGAAAAGATGCTGAACGTCACTAATCATTAGAGAAATGCAAATCAAAACTACAGTGAGGTACCACCTGACACCAGTCAGAATGGCCATCATCAAAAAGCCTACAAATAACAAATGCTGGAGAGGGTGTGGAGAAAAGGGAACCCGCCTACACTGTTGGTGGGAATGTAAATTGGTGCAGCCACTATGGGAAACAGTACGGAGGTTCCTCAGAAAACTAAAAATAGAATTACCATATGATCCAGCAATCCTACTCCTGGGCATATATCTGGACAAAACTCTAATTTGAAAAGATACATGCACCCCAATGTTTATAGCAGCACTATTCACAATAGCCAAGACATGAAAACAGTCTAAATGTCCATCAACAGATGAATGGATAAAGGAGATGTGGTACGTATATACAATGGAATACTATTCAGCCATAAAAAAGAATGAAATCGTGCCATTTGCAGCAACATGGATGGAACTAGAGATTATCATACTAAGTGAAGTAAGTCATAAAGAGAAAGACAAATACCATATGATATAACACACGTGGAATCTAAAATATGGCCCAAATGAACCTATTTACGAAACGGACTCACAGACATAGAGAACAGACTTGTGGCTGCCAAGGATGGGGGCACAGGGGAGGGATGGACTGAGAGTTTGGGGTTAATAGATGCAAACTAGTACATGTAGAATGGATAAACAACAAGGTCGTACTGTATAACACAGGGAACTATATTCAATATCCTGGGATAAACCATAATGGAAAGGAATATAAAAAAGAATATATATATATATGTATATGTATAACTGAGTCACTATGCTGTACAGAAGAAATTAACACAACTTTGTAAATCAACTACACTTCAACTAAAAAAAAAAACAGGGCTTCCCTGGTGGCGCAGTGGTTGAGAATCTGCCTGCCAATGCAGGGGACGTGGGTTCGAGCCCTGGTCTGGGAAGATCCCACATGCCGCGGAGCAACTAGGCCCGTGAGCCACAACTACTGAGCCTGCGCGTCTGGAGCTTGTGCTCCACAACAAGAGAGGCCGTGATAGTGAGAGGCCACCGCGCACCGCGATGAAGAGTGGCCCCCGCTCGCCACAACTAGAGAAAGCCCTCGCACAGAAACGAAGACCCAACACAGCCAAAAACAAACAAATAAATAAATAAATAAAATTAAAAAACAAGCAAAAAAACCCCTGGGGTCTTTGAGTCCAAAGCTCATGTCTTTAACACTAAACCTACGGCTTCTAGAAGATGTCATGGCAACGCCAGCCAGAGGTCCGCCCCCAGGGGAGCCGAGCGCGCCTGCTTGCAGGTGGAGCTCTGCGTCCATGCTCTTCTGAGGTGCACAGCTGTTCTTACAAAGGACGGACGAGCCTGGCATGTTTCTGCCACCGGCACCAAGACAGGCGCCTGAACGAAGAGCAGAGTTTCCAGGGCCTTGTCTTCCTGAAGGCTGGATGCTGGGTCCCACCCCAATGGCGAGTCGGCGCCCATGCTCTGCATCTGGCAGAGGCACTGAGGTTTCTTGGAGAGGCAGCACGGCTCTCACGAGAACCGCTTTCTTTCACGATTGGCCTTTACGTTCATAAGCCTGTCATGTTTTAGCTGTGGCTAGAGGCTCAAAGCATTAAAAATTGGAATAATTGTCATTACTGAAATACTCTAAGTAAATCAAAGAGGAACTGCCGTGGGCAATACAACCATTCTTGAAAGAAAACATTTAGGCATCTTTTAAACCCATCGTGGAGCCTAAGAAAAAGATATTCTCCCTAAAACTTAAGTTTCCTGCGGTCAAACATTTCCACGGCTTGAGCATTTGTGTGGTGATTCAGCCGAACTGTGTCACAAACCTGGGTGGTTCCAGGGACCCACTTTGCTGCCTAGGTGTCCTCTGGAGTCCTGCAGCGTGGTATCCCCAAACCTACATGAAGCCTTTGTTCCTTGGATGGTCTAGCGGTTTCCACACACACACCTTTGGTCACACAGTGCCTTATCTCCACCAGTAGAGTTAGGAGCTCTCGGGCACTGAAAATAAAAATTACAATCCAGCAACTCCACTTCTTAGGATTTTAATCTGTAGAGATAGTCCCATGAATATGCAGAGCCATACTACAGGACATCAACTGTAGCAGTGTTTGCAAAATGAAAGAAGGAACACAGTCTAAATGCTCTTCAGTAGGGACGTGGTCAAATTGCTTACTGCCTAGTCTAAGGCTGGAACACTATGTGGCTATTAAAAAGGATGAGGCAGAGCTAATGCGCTACATGGAAATATGTCCAGATACGCTGCCATAAGTAAGCAGTGTGTGCAGTATGTCTCCATCTATATAAAATAAATGCATATATTTATAATCTCCTTATTGATGCAGAGAAATTTCCTGGAAGAATACCCTAGAAACTACGAAGAGTTGTTGCTTATGGGGAAGGATGAGAAGAAAATATTTCCCCCATTTCTTATTATGACATATTTTGATACATAAAAATAAGTTATGTAACATATAATCATTCAGGCCACAACTCTTTTTTTTTTTTTTTTTTTTTTTTGTGAATCGGCAGGCGGACTCTCAACCGCTGCGCCACCAGGGAAGCCCCAGGCCACAACTCTTTATGGAGCACCTACTATGTGCCAGGTATTATTATTTTAGGAGCTTGAGATAAATTGGTGAATAAGACAAAGAATCCTTTACTAGAATAATTTCTATTCTGGTGGATATAGTCACTTAAGAAATGCATCCCTCCAATATGGACACACTCTGGATGCTCCTAACCAATTCCATCCCTCTGTCTCCACACACACCCCAGGAGAACCACCATCATGAATTTTGAAAAATGTGTATGAACACTTAAACAACACATTACTTATATATAGTATCATGTCATTTGCATATAACGACAATTGTATCTCTTTCCTTCCAATTTGGATACGTTTTTATTTCTTTTTCTTGTCAGATTGCTATGGCTAAGACTTCCAATACTCTGTTGAACAGAAGTGGTGAGAGTGGGCATCCTTGTCTTGTTCCAGATTTTAGCAGGAAGGCTTTCATGTTGAGTATTATATTAGTGGTGGGTTTGTCATAAATAGCTTTTACCCACTTTGGTAAGGGTTTTTATCGTGATTGGATGTTGAATTTTATCAAATGCTTTTTCTGCATCAGTTGAGATGTTCATGTGGTTTTTGTCTTTTCTTTTGTTGATGTGGCGTATCACGTTGATTGATTTGCGTATGTTGAACCATCCTTGTGACCCTGGGATGAATCCAACTTGGTCGTGGTATATCACATTGCTTAGTTTTGCTTGTTTTTGGAATCATGCTGTATATGTTCTTTTACAACTTGTCTTTCTACTGACCATAACAAATGCATAAATATGTGTGTGTGTGTATACACCATTGTTGCTGCATTGCTTGTAATAGGAAAAAAACAACTGTAAATAACTTAAATGCCTGCCGACAGGGGGCATTTAAAGACACTATAATACATCTGGACCATGCGATCCTGTTCATAAACTATTACTATGTAATCGTTTGTAGTGTAATACCATGCGAGCGGTTAATGAGTTATAACTTTACGTAAGGATAGAGAAAGATGTCCAAAGTATTTTATTAAGTACAAAAGCAAGTTACAAAGGGACATCCACATGATTTGATTTTATTTTATTTTTAAACAAATTCATTGGAAAGCAATGTGGGTTTTAGTCCCAGCCACGCCACTTGAACAGTCCCCTACTTGGTTCATCTATTTATCAAAGGTGAGCATGATACGGTCTCTGCCCTCATCGAGGAGAAGCAGACAAGGCTGTGAGTGGAGAGGGAGGGGCTTCAGCAAGTTTCCCAGGAGACAACACTAAATACTCAAAACACAGTGCAGAGGGGCTGACGGAGGTGCTGAAAAGGCAGGACAGTCCTGTGGGCAGGGGGTGTAGGGCAGAGCCAGGAGCACCAGACCCCATCCCACTGCCACCACTCCCTGCCAAGTGACCTTGAGCTCCAGCCTCCCTGAGCCCCCAGTTTTAGGGGGTAAGAGATTTGAACTGACGATCCTCAAGGATTCTTCAAAGTCTGAAATTCTCTGCTGACATTCGTCAAATGCAAGGTTGACTCAGGGCGGAATCCCAAACCTCTGGGGGAAGCTGGGGGTCTTTAGCCCAAGGGAACCCTCTACGGGGACACTCCCAAGGGCAGGGACTCCAGCCTCGCAGGCCAGAGGCACTCAGTAAATGTGAGTGGAATGAATGAGTGACGTAATGAGTGAAGTCAGCGTGCAAGGAAGTGCATAACAGAAGGGTTAGAGCACGATTTTAAAGGGAAAATTTTCTAAAATGGTTCTTCAAGGTGACGGTGAGCTCGTCCCTAACACAGCCAAGTGCTGGGAAGAAAAATCAGCAGACAGGGCTCCCATCTCTCATTTCTCACAAAGCCGAGGCCTTCTGCCCACTGCCACTTGCCACTCCTGCTAGGTAATCAGACCGTCGTTAATTAATAAAGCTGTCAGGTGAATCACCCTCTCTGGTCATTAGTGTCCTTCCAGAAAGAGGATCCTGCTATCGCTACCCCATCCACCCCTCGGCTTGCAGCTCAATTAACTTAATGCTATGCAAATGAGAGGCTCTTCTCATCATTAGCTTATGGCCCTCGAATGTTAATCGCGTAATTGGGCCTTCAACAGGGTAATTAGACACGATTTCGTCCATTAGTCTTACAAGGCTAATTATTGTTGAGAGGAGAACGGGGGATGCTCCCAGAGCTCCACACGAAGAGGGGCCTCTGGTTTAAGCAAACACAAGGTGGAAGCTCTTGTGGAACCTCCACCAGGTACAAGGGCGGCCACATTCCAGGCCGTCCCAACCCCGCATCCTAATCCGCCGGGGGTCAGGCGAGGGAAGGGGGACACGGGGAAGGACAGCAGGTGTGCGCGTGGAGAAAAAGAATACGCACGGCACTTAAAAGCAAAACAAGAGAGCGCGGGCTTCCCTGGTGGCGCAGTGGTTAAGAATCCGCCTGCCAATGCAGGGGACATGGGTTCCAGCCCTGGTCCGGGAAGATGCCACATGCCGCGGAGCAACTAAGCCCGTGCGCCACAACTACTGAGCCTGCGCTCTAGAGCCCGCGAGCCACAGCTACTGAAGCCCACGTGCCACAACTACTGAAGCCCACGTGCCTAGAGCCCGTGCTCTGCAACTAGGGAAGACACCGCAGTGAGAAGCCCGCGCACCGCAACGAAGAGTAGCCCCCGCTCGCCGCAACTAGAGAAAGCCCGCACGCAGCAGCGAAGACCCAAGGCAGCCAAAAATAAATATAAATAAATAAATAAAAATAAAGAGGTGATTAAGTTAAATGAAGTTGTCAGGGTGGGCCCTAACCCAATCTGAATGGTGTCCTGGAAGAGGGGGAAATCTGGACACACAAAGAGACACTTGTACACAGAGAAGAGAACACATGAAGAGGCAGGAAGAGGGTGGCTGTCTGAAAGCCAGGGAGAGATGCCTCAGAAGAAACCAGTCTTGCCAGCACCTTGATCTTGGACTTCCAGCCTCCAGAACTGGGAGGAAATGAATTTCCATGTTTTAAGCCACAAAGTCTGCAGTATAGTAGCCCTGGGAAACCTGCTCAGATTTCCTAATAGGTATCTCACTCTTACCATGTCCAAAATGGAACTGGTGGTCCCTTCCTCCAAACCTGCTCCTTCCACATCCCTGGTCAGTAGATGGCCAGCCCATTCTTCCCGTTTGCTCCAGCAAAAACTGGAGTTGTCCATATCGACCGTGTCTGTACTGCCTTCAAAAGGTAGTCAGAGCCCAAGTACATCTTGCCACTTGTATGGCTACTACCCTGGGCCAGGCCACCAGGATCTCTCACCTGGGTGATGCCAACTGCCCCCTTCCTGGCCTCCTTGCTTCTGCCCTTGTCCTCATGCCTACAGTCCATTCTCCACCCAGGACTCCGAGTAATCCTTTTAAAACATAAGTATCACCCCTCAACTGCTCATCACTCCCTACCCCCAGTGGCTCCCACCGGACTCAGAGGAAAAGCCCAAGTCCTCCAGGAGGCCCGTCTACCTCTGACTCACCACCTCCCCCCGCCCCCCGTCGCCGCTCCATTGACAACAGCCTCCACGCTGCCCCCTGAACTTGCCAAGCACATTCTCACCCCAGGGCGTTTGCACTTGCTGTTCCCCTGGCCCGAACTGCTCTACCACAGATCATCCCAGGATTTGTTTAAACCTCTGCTCAAATGTGCTCTTAACAGAAAGGCCATCCCTGACCACCTTTCAAGCAATGTGCTACCCCACCCATCCCTCTCCACCTTCCTGCCCACCTTCCCTTCTCCCCTTTACTCTGTTTTACTGCTCTCCATGGGACCCAACATAGTATGCATCTGTTGGTTGTATATAGCCTTTCTCACGCCAGCAGGAATGTAAGCCATGTGACAGCAAGTATTTTTGGTTTTGTTTCCTTTTGTTTTCCCAGAAGTCGAGCAGTACCTGCATGTAACAGATGCTCTGTAAATATTTGGTGCTTATCTGAACAAAATCATCCCTGTCTTGTACAGGAGGAGACTGAAGTTCAGAGATGATAAAAAAAAAAACCCTGCCCAGCCTCACACAGCCTATATGAGGCAAAGCCAGGTTTCTGGGGCCTCTTGCTTAACCACTGTCCTGTTAAGCTGCTTCCCATCCGCAGGACAACGTGTAAAGTGCCGTGAAGGTGCAGAGCAAGGAGAAGCATCAGGGAAGGCTTCCTGGAGGTGGTGGAGTTTGAGCTAAGCCTTGTAGGAAAGATAAGATTTGGACAAAAACCCAAGGTGCTCTGAAGGAAGACACATTAGGAGCAAACACTCGGTGTTTAGCAAGCAGGAAGTAGGCAGGTGTGCTCAGGTGCGGGGGCAGGAAGGGGAGGGATGGGTGGGAAAGAGGGAAGCCCTCCTCTCCTGATGCCCACCCCACTTCCTACTCTGAGAGTGGGAGCTCCAGGCCGGGTGGGTTTCTTCCCAATGCATGGAGTCCTTTCCTAGGATCTAGAACCTACGCTTCATGAGACAGAGGCCCAGAGAGAAAGGAAGGGCCCCAAGAACCACATGGGGGTTCCGACCCACTTGCCCCTGGGGGCGGGGGCGGGTGTTGGGTGGGGTCTGGAATCTGCAGACACCTCAAAGCCAACAAGGAGGCAAGGCCCAGGGTTCTATAGTCTCAGAAGAAGTAAGGCTGAACTTCAATTTGTGGGAGACCTTCTTAAAAGTTTTTTAAAAATTATTATTAAATAATTTCTGTGACATTTAGGGAGGAGAGCTTCAAGCTTTTAGACATCTGCCACATGAATCTGGCAGAGGCCCAAGCTTTTAAAGCACGAGCGGGGTTCAACAGTTCAGCACTTTATTTATGCCTCCAAGGAAGATGGAAAATTGAAGTACAGTCTGACGCCTCCCAAAGTCTCCTATGGGTAAAGGAAACAAATATGATTCCTCCAGGTCATCTCGGCTTCTGTCCTCTTGTCTTTCTCTGGGAAATGAATTTAAGTCAATGATCTAGAGTTGCGCCTGCCAAAAATGGGGGCATCTTCATCAGAGCTGGACTCAAATGCCAACTACCCGGGGCTCCATTCTGCGAAAGGTCACCTGTCACTCTCCACCGAGGCCTGGAGATTGCTTTAGATGCCTGATAGCAGGGACGGTGTGTTTATCTCCCCTGATGTCTCAGTCACCACCGACTTAGGCCCAACTGTTACTGGTTGGATAAAACCCGTTGCACCCCTAATAAGAGCTTAGAATCCACAGGGGAAACAGAAATTGAGATGTGCTTTGTCAATGAAGAGTAGTCAACCTTGATGGGGGGAAAAGGGAGAGCTGGGCAGGAGAGAAATTTTCTGACTGTGAAGGTAATCAGACACTAAAATAGGAAACTGAGAAAAGTTGTCACTTCCTCCCCAAATGACACATTTACACGGTGTCATTTGGGGAGAAAGCGTGCTCAAGTAGAGTGTGGCAAACTCACTCTGGACCCCTTCCTAGACCTCTTAGAGACAGCAGGAGAGCCGGCCAGGCAGAACTGGGCTCTCAGAAAGTTCTTAGGAAAAAAAAAATTTTAATGGTTAATAAATACACTGAGTTAGGGGCTCCCTTGGTGGCGCAGTGGTTAAGAATCCACCTGCCAATGCAGGGGACACGGGTTCGAGCCCTGGTCCGGGAAGGTCCCACATGCCGCAGAGCAACTAAGCCCGTGCGCCGCAACTACTGAAGCTCACGCACCTAGAGCCTGTGCTCCGCAGCAGGAGAGGCCACTGCAGAGGCCTGTGCACCACAGCGAGGGGTGGCCCCTGCGCGCAGCAACGAAGACCCAACACAACCAAAATAAATAAATAAACAAATGCACTGAGTTTCAATATACTACAGCAAGACGGTTAGTGTCAGTCTTTAACTAACAAAGTTACTAACCAAGAAAATACCACGCAAATCCCTTGTTAAACGTGTGCCCTGTTTCTTCCTAAAGACTGAACTCCCAGGCCCTCCATCACCCAGCACAGGCTGCCTCTTACGCCCCCGGACTGCCAGCTGCCCTGAAGTTTCCTGCCACCAGCACACCACGCACACTGCCTGCTGGGGACGGCAGAGCTAAGCCTGTGGGCGTCTGCGCTCGCTCTCTTTCTGAGAATTCACTGTACTTTTATATTTTATACTCTGCAAGATCCTGGAGGCTGCAGGCAAAGAGTTCAAAGGTAATGTACATTTTGATGTCCCTGCTTCAAAAGTAATTGCTCTTATGCTCTTCCAGACAGACGACAAACCTTAGTAACAGACTGTCATAAACTAAGTTTTAACCCTCGAAAAAAAGCGGCGCCGACCTTCCACATTTGCTCAGAATCATCCTCACCAGACTTTTTCTTACACAAACATTGGAAATAAAGTGGTAAAATGTCAACAGTCCCTAGGCGGGAAAATAATGGGAGAACTTCCCATTTTCTACTTCAGTCCTTATTTACCGAAGGATTAAAATGCTCCAGCCCCAGGGGCCCCGACTCCACCACTGGCCACAGTCTTGAGCTGGAGGCCCAGGGTGCACCTCCTTTCCTAACTCCAGGCCCGGTGACCCAGCCACCGGCTCTGAGAACCACCGCCTGCATCCCCTCCGACCTCCCGGGTGGCTGCCAAATTCCCATCACCAGCTAGTATTTATTTTTGCTACAAGGAAGCGCAACACGCACCCTCAGAGCCGGGACAGCTGCTGCGCGCTGTCGCAATGTGCTACGTGGCTGTGTAACGAGGGTAGTGGAAACTGAGCTGGTGGCCTGGGAAGATGGCCTACGTCTTGGGGGGAGTGGAGATGCGAAAGCGAGGCCAAGGCAGTTTACCCGAACGGGACGCCGGAGCAGGTGATGGCAGAGATTTCAGAGATACTGAAGAGATGCAAGTGTTGCCGGGATGGAAGACCCTTGGGCTGAGTTTTAATCTCTTCAAGGCTGTCTCCGAAAGTATGCCTCGACCGTGGAAAGGTGAAGCATACAGAATGAGGACAGGTGGGCAAAGTCCATCCCAAGAAGGACAGGTGTGATACGGCATTTCACAAGTGCTGTATCGACCCAGTTTTCAAGTCCCGGCTCACAACCCTCAAGTTCCCTTCTTGGGCAGTTTGCCAAGCCCCACTCCAAGCACTCCCCTTCCGGGACTCCTACACTCCAGCCGGGGACAACCCCCAGGCCCCGGAGCCCCTGAAATTATTTAAATTAGCCAATCCAGCAAAAGCCTGCAAAACCTAGCTAACTGCCCTCCTGCCAGACAGAAGATGCCTTCCACGGCTCAGCTGCGGTCACCCTGTCCCCAGGGTGAAGCCCCCGCACGGCCCCATGTGGCAGCCACCGCTCGTTTGGAACTATAAGTAACAGAGCTCTGCCTTTCACCTCTCTGAGCGTCATTTGGTTGTGTCCTGCCATCAAAAGAATCTTTAGGGAATTCCCTGGCGGTCCAGTGGTTAGGATTCGGTGCTTTCACTGCCGGGGCCCGAGTTCGATCCCTGGTCGGGGAACTAAGATCCTACAAGCCATGTGGCACGGCCAAAAAAAAGAAAAAAAAAAAAAAGGAATCTTTAAATCTTACAGAACAACAGGGGACAGGTGATGCAGGCTTTTTCACGGCCACCACACGATCTGCGAGACTGTTCTAGCATTCAGATTTCCCCGTTTGTCTGGCTCCTTGGCTTCTCTGACAAAAGTGCAGTTTTGTCTTCGTGTATCTGCAGGATCACCTTCTGCCCCGCCAGTCACAGGTGAACAAGGAAGTACCTTCCTCCACCCAGAGGGGAGCAGCGTGCTCTGAGCAGCCGAGAGGCCAGCCCGGGCCACGGTTCCTTGGTGAGGAACTGGTCTGACCTTGCTTTGCAGAAGCTCTGGTCTCCACGCACAGGCCCAGAGCTCCCAATGTTTTAGGAATAAATGCGGCTCCCACACCCGGAGGCCCTCGTCCATACGCCAGGCTCTGTGCAGAGTGCTTCCGCATCACCGCCTCCTACCCCCGACCTGACGTCCCCAGTGCCATGGTCCCTGGTCCTCAGCTGAGGAAACTGGAGTGCAGAGAGGATAATAACTGGCTGCAGGAAATGCAGGGTTTGATATTTATCTGTTGACATCATCACCTTGGCTGTACGGAGCATTTTCTAATTCCTAGTCCCACCCATATGCATTTTCCCAGCAAATACGTACATGAATCCAGCAAAGATGAGGTAAGAAGGGCTGGGTTATCACCCCATTTGACGGATAAGGAAACCGAGGCTTAGAAAGGTTACACAGAGCCCCCGGACCGCTTACCAGCGAGCCGCAAAGCAAGATTGTCAGAAACGCGTGTCTAACTATCAAGAAGGGGAAAGACGGATGAAAAAGAGATAGCTGCTGAATGATGAAAGAAAGAAAGAACCAGAAGAGACAAGGCCTGGAGCTGCCCCCACTCCCACCTCCATCACATGCACACTTTCTTTTTTACCCTTGACCCCATTTTGTTGAGACCATGGCTACTTCCTCCAAAGCCCTCGAACCCAAGTGGACATCTGCCTAGAGGGGCCAATGGACACCATCGCTTGTGTGACAGAATCCGAGTGGTTGGGGACCCTGCTGTGGATAGGTGCACAGCGACTCTGCCGTTAGGAGGGGCCTTCCGGCTCACCGATGTTTAGGGAAGATCTTTCTCCCAAAAACAAAAGGCGCCGTGGAGCACACAGTCCATGATATGTATTCCAGCCCATGTCTGGTAAACTCTCGCATGGTGGCAGCAAGGCAGGGTCAGCCGGGTTCTATTAGCTCAATTAATGAGGAGTAAGATGAGGCTAACATCCCACTCGTTGGGCGGCTCGGCACAGGGCTGGAGTAATGGAGTTATTAACCTCAGTCAGCCACTGAATCTTGCTGCTGATTCCAGCTCCATTTCCTAGTTCAGGCCTCCATTAATGGGCTGTTTATTATCCCTAATCCACATAAGGATCAGCTGCAGAAATATGAGAGCTTCCTGGAAGGACCAAGTGATAATAAAAAAGAGAGAAAGAGAAAGAGAGAGAGGAGAGGCGAGAAACCCTCTCGTTGCGCATTTTAATTTTTCTCTGGTCCAACTGCTGCTCTCTTAAGAGATTATAACATCCTTTTCACTTTGGCACACATCAGAAATGGTGAAGCCATTCTCTGCGGGTTTCGCTGTGTTGTCCTCCAGAACACAGTGTCACGTGCAGCTAAAAAATAATAAGCTTTTAAATTAAATTAGAGAGCTCTGGCATATTAACTACATACCAGTTCAGTTTTTACTTTCATAACATACCATGATTCTCCATTGTTTACATTTAACATAGCTGAACCCAAGAAATCAAACCAGCATTCAGCAGAATAATTTATCAACGTTGTGAAACGCTCTGATCACAATTTTCCAGCTTGCCTGGAACCACGGGGCCCTTCCAGACAAAAGGGTGATTTTTGTCTTTGTCTGTTTCAGGGCCACTCTCTCATCCCACACGCCGCCTGGTGAATGAGGAGCTACCTTCCCCAATTCCAACCAACGGGAGTCTTTAAAATGTCTTCTGTAGGTAAGAAAAGCAAGCAGATTGTGGCTAGAGGGAAAATATTTTGAGTAGAAATGAGTTATTTGTACCAGCCCACAGTGAGTAGATACAGCAATCACTCTCTGATGGTTGTCCTTCAGAGTATAACAGTATTTGCCATTTTAGCCTCTTTTCTTTTTCTTTTGCGGTACGTGGGCCTCTCACTGCTGTGGCCTCTCCCGCTGCGGAGCACAGGCTCCAGACGCGCAGGCTCAGCGGCCATGGCTCACGGGCCCAGCCGCCCCACGGCATGTGGGATCTTCCCGGACCGGGGCACGAACCCGTGTCCCCTGTATCGGCAGGCGGACTCTCAACCACTGCACCACCAGGGAAGCCCCATTTTAGCCTCTTTTTGTGTAATAGGAATTGACAAGCACAGGGGTAACGAGCATAATAAATGTTTCCATGCTTCTTAAAGTGTAGGCAAATCAGTAGCTCACCTATTTAGGGCATGGAGTGTGTAATTTATTTTGTGAGAACAGGAGAGAAAACTATATCCTACACTTTGAATGAGAGTCTGTCCTCCCAGAAAGCTGTGGGAGGGATATTCGGAGCCAGCTCATAGAGCCCCCTGCATCCACGGCACTTGCCAATTATAAATCACACGCACACATATTCCACTCACTCTCCAGACCACTGGTGCTGTCGGGTTAAAAGGGTAGAGGTTATTGCTCCATTTGACAGACAGGAAAACTGAGGCTAATTGTAGTTTTTTTCAAGCCAGCAAGCCAGGGGGCAGGGATAGACGCTCATCGCATTGCAGAAAGGGCACAGTGGAGCCATTCAGAGCAAAGAGCTGGGGTCCCGGTTGGTTTCCTCCACGTGGCCTGGGGCAAGGGACACGGCTCCTCTGAGCCCACATGCCTTTTACCGAACCAACCTACTTTATGGGGCTACTGAATGGATTATAGGAGATGCAAAGCAGGCACACAATTGGCACTCAGTAGACACCAGGTATCACTATCATCATTCTTGTTGTCAGGGTGATGATGAGGGTCCAGGATGAGGGGGCAGGACCGGGAAGGGGAGAAGTGTCGTCAGGGACGAACAAGGCAGGACCCCTGCAGAGCAGAGTCAGAAACTGGATGCGAAGATGCAGAGGGGAGAGGAGGAGAGCAAGGGATCCAGCAGCAGCCGCCTGGTCTGAACATTCTGGGCCACCTCTGACCACTAAGCGGAGGCTTGTTTCGAGGGTCTGGCCCAGAAAATATGAAAGCTTTCAGACCCACGTGTCTGAGGGGCCAGGCCTGCACCGGGCAGGCTCTGCTTGGGTGTGGGAGTCCCAGCTCCTCCAGGCTGGGAGTTCACATCAGCCAGCCTGGGTCCCTTCGGCAGCTCTGCTCTCCGGTTCCCTGGGGGAAAGGGCTATGCTTTTAGCAAGAGCCAACAAGACACCCAGCACCAACTGGGATCCAAGTGCAATGAGAGGAGACCTGTCACTGCTTTCCCAGAGATAACCGAACCCCTCTGGGCTCCCACAGTTATGTGGGACACACAACTGTCTAGTTTAAGAAATAACAATAAACAGGGGCGTCCCTGGTGGCGCAGTGGTTGAGAGTCCGCCTGCCGATGCAGGGGACACGGGTTCGTGCCCCGGTCCGGGAAGATCCCACATGCCGTGGAACGGCTGGGCCTGTAAGCCATGGCCGCCGAGCCTGCGCGTCCGGAGCCTGTGCTCCGCAACGGGAGAGGCCACAACAGTGACAGGCCCACGTACCGCAAAAAAAAAAAAAAAAAAAGAAATAATAAAAAATTAAAACCCACCACACTCGAAAAGGAACCTATATGGCAGTTGCCAGTTTGCACAAAACAACCTGGGACACAACAAGCTAATCGAAAATACCTTCCTTGGGCGATTTCTTCATAGCCCCAAATTTAGTCCAATGGAGAAGAGAAAGAGAGAAATACTAAAGAAAACAGCAATAATAAAATCTCTGCTACCATTCTGCTGAATTCTATTGCCACTGACTCAGCGAGGGTCCCCTCTTTTACCCTCTTTCCAGGGATTTCCGAGAGACGCAGCAGCAGCTCTGACCTGGGACCTTGCAGTTGGACGTGACCCGGACCTTGCCCGCTGGGCCTGCAGCGGTACAGCCCGGGGGCCGGGGGAAGAGGTTCAAGGCATGGCCCGCCCCGCCTCCTCCTCACAGCATCAAGGTGAGGCAGGATGCAAAGGAAAAAAAAAAACAAACAGAAAACCACCAGTCTGTCTGATACACTGCAAACTTCCCGACATCAATCGGAATCCTATACTCCCTCTCCATAGTAAACATTAATTTTAAAAGGAAATACCGTGCTACAAACTTGCAGCATGAAATGAATTATTTTATAGCCAGGCGGAGGGCAGATTTCTGGATGGAGCCTTGGATACTTCTTTCTTTCTTTCTTCTTCTTCTTCTATTTTTTTTTTTACTATTATTATTACATTTTAAGAAAACTTTATAGCCCATTTTATTTGTTCTCAAATAACTTTTTCTCCTTCTTTGTGACACATCAATTACTTGGTTTGCTTCCCTCACTGTGGGATGTTGGAACCAGGAGTTGGATACTGCTCAGTGGAACATAATTTAGTATTATGTGCCATGGGTTTATGAGGCAGAAGTGAAACAAAACGTGGCATTTGAACACCATCCGTTTATTAGCTCTAAGAAGAGACTCGTATTTGACAAGGAGACAATAACTTTGTTCCCTGATAAGCCAGAGGGGTCTCTTTCTGTGTCCAGTGCAGAGTAGCTTACCCTTCCCCAATGACTCTATTTACTAGTATGAATATATTTTAATAGTAAAATTGATAGATATGTAAATTTATTTTAATCTAATTTCATTGAATCCTCCTAAAAACAAAAAGAGCCTTTGTAGACTGTTTTCATATCTGAATTATAGATTTCTGTATCGTATTCCCAGATTGATTTCTAGGCTATAATTCTGTCAAGATTTCCTCCTGGTGTCAAAAACTGCAGCACCACAGCTAGAGTGCTTTATAATTGGCATCACAACCGAACCAGAATTACAGCCCTGATACTCATCCCAGTGCTAGGTGGGTTCATTTTAGAATGTTTCTCTCTTCCTTAGCCTATATCTGGACTTGAAGGTTCATGGCTAAAATTACTTTCTGAATTAATCATAAAAAAATGCTTAATGGCAAGCTAAGGTGGAGGAAATGGATTGGTCAGAGATGACAAAGAGGAGGAGAAAATACACCCTCAGTGATGGGAGAGAAATACAGAAGGATGACTGAACAGTGGCATATGATTAAATCTACGTTGTAAACAACTATCTTTTTTATTTCTCTGCTTGTCCTCTGCCTTAGGGTCAAATAAATTAAATTGGCATTATTTACTAAGTCTTTAGAAACTGCTTTTTACTTCGTGGTGAACGGGGAAGTATTTCCTTGCAAGCCTGCCCTAAATCAAAGAGGTTCTTGAATAATCTTCCCTGCGATGCTTTTAATAAACACCGTGTCCTCCCCTTGTTGGTCGTGCAGTCCTGGCATGGTGCACAGGGTTGGTAAATAAAATGGGCATTCTTCCCCTCGGGGTTCAGAAAAATGAGCACTAGGTTCCCTCCCTATGTCTTGTCAATGACCCGCCCCCAGTCTTCTTTTAAGTGACTGTTTTTGCATTTTCCCTGATGCCTTTCATCTTCAGGTAGATGAGTTTACTCAGAAGCTAATTATTGACACCAAAGTCTGTTCCATCCCCAGCAAACAGAGGGTGGAAACTTCGCCTCATAGCACTGTGGTCCCCTGGAAATTCCCGGTCAACACAGATGGAAAGACAGGCTGCTCAGGCTGCCTGCTGCCCTAGAACTAAACAGACCTTTCAGTCTTCTAGGAGGAAGCTGTCCGGACCCAACTCCAAGGATATAATTAAGACAGAATTGAGGAGAATCCAACCGTGAGGGACAGAATAATGCCCCCCACCAAGAGGTCCACCTCCTAACCCCCAGTATCTGTGAGCATGTTACTTCACATGGAAAAGGGGATCTGCACATGAGATTACATTAAGGACGTTGATAGGTAAGATTATCTGGGTGGACCCAATCCAATCACATGAGTCCTTAAAATCTGAGAACTGTTCCCAGCTCTGGTCAGAGGGAGATGTGGCCACAGAAGAAGACCAAGTGTTGCAACACTGCTGTCTTTGAACACAGAGGAAGGGGGCAGTGATCCAAGGACTGGGGGCAATCTCTAGAAGCTGAAAAGGTGAGGAAATGTACTCTTCCTAGAGCCTCCAGAAAGGAACCTGTCTGACGTCTTGACGTTAGCCTTACAGAATTGTAAGACAATAAATGTGTACTGTTTAAGCCACTGAGTTTGTGGTAATTTGTTACAACAGTCAGAGGAAACGAATTTTCTGTCTATTTTCTAAAACCAAATAATGCTATTCTTAGACAAACCACAGAGCTATTCAAAGACACGTGATTTGCAAAATATACCCACCTTGGGACTCAGGTATAGACATTGCTAAATAAGGGTCCTAAAAGTTAAAAGAGAGAGAGAGGGAGAGAGAGAGACATAGACAATGAATACCCTTTGGAAGAAGAAGTACTCTAGGAAACAGCAGAACATTTTAGATAAAACCTTATCAGTGTGCTCAAAATAATTTAGAGAGAACAGACTCTGTAATACAAGAAATCAAAGAAAAGAGGATGAGATAAAATTTAAAAGGAGATGAAAGAAAACTCACAACGTTAAGGGAGAAAACTAAGGGAAATGTAAAAGCATTATAGAAATGAAAAATAAATTAGAAGCAACAAGAAATAAATATGATAAAAAATAAAGTTATCATGAAGGACAGATGTGAAAAATAATACAGAAAAGGGCTTCCCTTGTGGCGCAGTGGTTGAGAGTCCGCCTGCCGATGCAGGGGACACGGGTTCGTGCCCCGGTCCGGGAAGATCCCACATGCCGCGGAGCGGCTGGACCCGTGAGCCATGGCCGCTGAGCCTGCGCGTCCGGAGCCTGTGCTCCACAACGGGAGAGGCCACAGCAGTGAGAGGCCCGTGTAGTGCAAAAAAAAAAAAACAGAAAAGAAAAGGAAAAGATAAAAGCTGCTAGAAAGAAACTGTAATTATGGAAACAGATAATAAATATCCAGCATGGACGCAATTGGTCTTCCTGAATAAGAACAAGTGAACGAACCAGAAAAATATTAATATATGTACTGGAAGAAAATTCTCCTGAAATAATGGAAATGGAAAGGATTCATAATATTCCAGAGAAAAGTAATAAAGAGAACCAAGACTGAGGCATGGCCTAGTGAATGTAAATGAACAGAGAGACAGAGCATCCAGACATAAGAAGTACATTACCTATAATGGAAAAAAATCTCACTGGCCTCAGACATTACTGCAAGCCCACAGGTGTCAGAGCACAGTATAGAAACGGTACAGGATGCTCAGGGGTAAGAAATGTGATGGGAGACTTTTTTACCTTGCTAGATGCTGTTTACAGATGAAGCTAACAGAAGGACATTCTCACATGTGCAAGAATTTAGGAAGTTTAGCATGTCTGTACCCTTGCTGACAATGACTCAAGGACATAATCCATTCAAACGAACAATGAGTCAGAACTGCTAAGTGCAGAGGTTGAATCATGTAAACAGCTGGCGTTGAAATCTGAATCCAGTTGAAGAGAGAATGAAGACTTCACAAGTACAGGAATACAGCTAAAAACAGAAAGTAATTGTTATATTTCTAGAAAGAAAAGCTTAGCTATCTTAAAAATAATAATCTGTGTATAACAGACTGAGGCCAAAACATTTCAGAATGTGTCTGTCCCTCCCCACCCCCAGCCCCAGCCTGCCAGAAATGGAGAGTGGGTGGGGGAGGGGAATGAGGAGGTGGTACATATGGGAGAATTTTTTCTTTCATCTTTCACTGACAGAGTCAAAATATTCTGTTTCATTTCAGAACTGACAAATTGAGAAATACAAGTTTAATCAAACCATCTCGACAAGAGTAGTAGAACTAGAAACAGCTTATCTTCGAAACCACCTTGGGGGGAGAGGAGAGAAGCCAACAATAGCAATAATAAAACAAAAAGAAAGGGCTTCCCCGGTGGCGCAGTGGTTAAGAATCCACCCGCCAACGCAGGGGACATGGGTTCGAGCCCTGGTCCGGGAAGATCCCACATGCCGCGGAGTGACTAAGCCCACGCGCCACAACTACCGAGCCCACGAGCCACAACTACTGAAGCCCGTGCGCCTGGAGCCCGTGCTCTGCAGCAAGAGAAGCCACCGCAATGAGAAATGCGCGCACCACAATGAAGAGTAGCCCCCGCTCGCCACAACTAGAGAAAGCCTGCGCTCAGCAACGAAGACCCAACGCAGCCAAAAACAAAAATAAATAAATAAATTTATAAAATAAAAAAAAAAAGGAAAACACAGACCATTAAAAAAAGATGGGAAACAAAGGAAACCATGATGAAGCATAAAATAAAGTGATGAAAGTAAAAAATAAGTGGGATAAATTCAACTGTTCAAAGGAAAAGACAAGCAGGTGAATAAAAAAATGTTAAACCCAATTTCATCCTGCCTTACGTGACAGCTCAAAATAAAGGAAGCAAAGTAACTGAAGGTAAGAGACATGCAAATGCAACAAAGCAATCAAGGGTTGAGTTCCGGGTAGAAATGGCGCATTGAAACACGCATCACATTCTGTTTCCTCCCCAAACCCGACAGAAGATTGACGGGAAAGGGATTCTGAAAACCTACAGCAACGACAGGGAGAACAGCGGAAGGGAAGGCAACTAAACAAGTGTTTTTGAGGCTGGAAGGCAGCTGGACCTGTGACAACAAGCAACAGAGACGTCAGCAAGCCAAATCCCGAGTCAGCAGCAGGAAAAGCTGAGAACAAACCCAGAGTCCTCACCGGCAAATCCTCAAAAGACTCAGGCAGAGGTACTGAAACGGAGCAGGGCCCTGTGGTCCTTCCCTCCCATGTCCTCCGCCTGCCTTTTGTCTGTGGAAAAACTTTAGCCAATGAATATGTTTAATCAGAGAAAACGCAGAGGCAAAGAAAACAGTCAAACAAATAATCATAGTTTAGTCGTTACGCAGAGTTAAGGACCTTTAGCTCCTCCTCAGGGGCTACGGATAATATTCTGAGCCGTATCCTGTGAGCTGTCTCCTAGATACTGAAACCCCACCAGGTGGAAGAAGCTAACTACATGATGACCAGGCTGTAGCCATGACATAAGCTGCCGCAATTCGGAGAACTGGCCTCGAGGAAATGGGAACAAACTGACCCTGGAACTGAAGAATGACTGTACCTAAAGCAGTCAAGATGACGCTGGTCAGAGCATCGCAGGACCAGTTTCAAGGTGAGTGTCAGAGCTGACTGTGCTGTTTCTACATGTAGCGCCCTCCCTCCGTCTACAAAAGCTCTCGTCCCCTGACTGTCAGTAGGGGGAAGTCAGCCTTTGGACAGGAGTCCCCCCACCTCCCCCCTTGGGTTGCCAGCATTGGAAATAAAGCAAACTTTCCTTTCCACCGAAATTGCCTCTTTATTGGCTTTTGAGCAGCAAGCAGCACCCGTAACAGTCCACTCGGAAACTGGCTGGCTAAAATAAGGACGATTGGTTAAACTTGCTTAAGGAGAGACTAAGCCCCAGATGCCCTCCTCACTCCACCCAGCTGAGTGAATCAATCCTCCTCCACTTCGGTAGAAATGGGAGGTTTATTCTCTAGAGAGGATATAATACAGGCTCCTTGGACTTGAAGGATGCTAAGCACAGTTGACAGTCTGAGTCTGTACCAAAATTAGGGGAATTAGGTTTAAAAAAAATATGCATATGGCATGCAGTGTGTGAGACCTCTGCCCACCTTCTCCCAGTCTCCACTGTCCTGCTTCTCCCTCGGACCCCAGACCTTTACCCTCCAGCAGGAGATTGGGTGGGTCCTCTCCGAGGAATCTGACATTTCCAGAGGAAAAGACTTAAAGATGTTGAGTTGGCGGGAGGATCCTGCACAAAAGGCCCCAATAGTTCATCCTACACTGAAGTCAAATTCTATGAGCTCCATCTATGCCCTCAGAGCTCCCAAATAGCTTTTTAGTTTCCTGTTCTTACGTGTGAGCAAACAACCAAGGGTAACACAATATCTTTCTACTGAGAAACAATGAGACCAAGACAAACAAAAACTCAGTAGGAACAGACTATGCAGGAGGGGAAAAAAACCTCAAAAATCCATGAAATAAGATCAAGAAGCTATAAAAGTAATATTCAGATGACAAAAAAAGACCTCTTGAATGTTATAAAAGTAAAAACTGCAGCAGAAGTTAGAAATTCAGTAAAAGGGCTGAAAGAGAAAGTTGAGGAAACCTCCTAGAAAGTAGAGCAAAACAAAACAAAGGCAAACCACACACATATACAAACACAAAACCAACAAAAGATACAGAATAAAGAGAGAAAAGTTGTTGTTTTTTTTTAAATTTACAAGGCCAGTCCAGGAGATCTAACACCCAAATAGCGGGTTCCAGGGAAAACAGAAAAAAAAATAGAGAAAAATCAACAAAATAATTCAAGAGAATTTCCCAGAACTGAAGGACATGGGTTTTCACATTAATTTTTGGCCCAATGGAGTAAATGAGACCCAGACAAAAGAAATAAATGAAATTTCAGTGTGAACTTCTTCAGTCTGGAGCACACGTGATGAGGGTGTAAGAGCCTACTGTCGTCAAACCATCTTTTTAACTTGAGAAGCAACTGGAAGGTATGCTACACTAAAACAAGAGAGCATGTGAGAAAGAGGAAGATGTGTGATTCAGGAAACAGAGACTCCAACTCATAAGACAGGCCAAGGGAAGCCCTCTAATCACAGCGCAGAAAAGTCCTGGAACAGCCCTGCAGTAAGCCTACAGAAAAAGCAGTCCAAATAAGAAAGGAACAGGAGTAAATAAGAAAAACCTGGAACTCACAGTTTACGTAATATGATGGACTTTGTGGACTATTGTTCTTAAGGGCTATTATAAGCTGTAGGAATAAGTAGCAAATAGATACAAAGAAAACTAGGCAAGTGAAGAAACAAGGTGATTATTAACATCAGGAAAAACAAAACGAGAAGAGAAAGGCAAAACAGACAAAAAGGACGTAAAAGACCTCCTTCCAGCTGAGTTAGCTCTCCGAGAGCAGGTTTTCTGGAAATTTTACACTCACAACTTTGTGCTTATATCTGATTGGCCAGAACTTAGTCTTTGGTTCTACAGAGCTGTTAAGGAGGCTGGAAAATGGGGTCTTTCATTTCAGCCACCAACGCGCTCTACTGAAAACTGATGTTTTGTTACTGAGGAGGCAAGGGAAAATTCATGTTGGAGGAGACAAGTAACGGTCCTGTCACAGACAGTTGCTTTCATCAAGATGGCACTGCACAGTTAACACACAGCTGACAAAAACCTTTATGAACTAAATAACCTGGCACCAAAACATATAAAGCAAAAACTACAGGAAACACAAAATCAAATCATTAATAAGCTACCTCTCCCGCAAAGGGCCAGCTCCAAGGAACAGTTAGTGTTTAGTGGTAGAATGCAGGACAGTCCTTCAGGTCAGGGAAAAAAAAAACAACACCTGTCCATCATGCCTCAGTTCCGGAAGTACTGCCCAATGTAATTAGACCAAAGAGTAAAATGATAAATATAAATATTGGAAAGGAAGAGGCAAAAGGATAAATATTTGTAGATGTGACATGATCACCACCCTGAAAAGCCTAAGGGAACCAACTGAAAAACTATCAGAAGCAGTAAGAAAGTTCTAGTAAGGAAGCTGGAGTAAAAAGCAAATAAGAAAAATCAATATCTTTCTTATACTCCTGAGAAATCCAGTTAGAAAATAAAATGGGTGAAAATACCCTCTTATCACGACACCAACAAGAAGAACAACAGGTAATATAATACCTAGAGATGCACTTAAGATGAAAAGCGTGGGCCCCGTAAAGTGTCGGTCGTTCCACGAAGGGCCAAAGAGAGGACAGGGCCATAGACTGCAACAGACCAAGTGATAAACCTAATGCAATTCTAGTTAAAATGTCAATGGCAGGGACTTCCCTGGTGGTCCAGTGGGTAAGACTTCTCGCTCCCCATGCAGGGGGCCCGGGTTCGATCCCTGCTCGGGGAGCTAGATCCCGCGTGCATGCCGCAACTACGAGTTTACATGCTGAAACGAAGATCCCACGTGCCGCAACTAAGACCCGGTGCAGCTAAAATAAATAAATAAAATAGTTTTTAAAAGTCAATGGCGGTTCAGGATCAAATTATCATAGTACTCATTTGGAATAACAAACGTATAAAATAGACAATAAAGAAGAGTAATGAAAGGGCTTTGTCCTGCACTGACTTGAAATACATGATAAAACTACAGTAGTTAAACAGTGTGGTACGACTGCAGAAATAGACTTGTGGGAAACAATAGAAAGTTTAGAAGTACAACCAAGTGTACTGAGAGACTGTATTTACGAGCAGACGGTGTTCAGACCATATATAAATACCTATCCCCTGCAGCCACCAGCCCAGGACCCAGTCACCATCTCTGCAGCAATCAGCCCCCAACAGCCAGGACTTGATCAGTAACTAACAGTTTCCCTAATTTTGCCACCATTTCCAATTTAGAACCAAATTAGAGAAAGCTGAATATGTTCCCCTAACCAAGCACATAGGACACCCTGCTTCCAGCTGGCCGCCCCCAGCTTCCCCAGGCCCACAGCCTCGCTCAGGGAAGCCCTGAAGCCTCACCTTTCCCAGCAGAAGGCTCTCCCTCCCCTCTGCCTGCCTTTGAGATCCGGCCAACTCCCTTTGCTATATACAGCAAGCTGTGGCTAAACAGCCTTTGCTTTTTTCATTTAGGAGGTCTTTGTTTATTTCCACAATATCTACTGTGGCCGGGTGCCCTCAAGTTCAAGTGAGTGGGAGAAGGACAGAGTATTCAACAATATTCAACACTTGAGGGGGAAAAAAAAAGAGATTTGTACTGCATACCCACATCAAAATAAATATCAGACGCATCAAAGAACCAAATGTAAAAAAGGAAGTTGTGAAAACAGTAGAAGGAAACATGGATTGCTCGGCACCACAATCCCATGAGGAAGGCCAGACTGGTTGATGCGTGTATCATTCACAGGTGAGACGCTCAGGTCCAGCAAGGCGAGCGGCAGAGCCAGGATCTGAACCCAAGCGTGACTCCCAGCTCCCAGTGTAAAAGGGACGAGTGGGTGGGAATGGGAATGACTAAGAGACACTCCCCTTCCAGAACGCGGTAAGGCTCCGGCAAGCTGCCAGCAGTCAGCCGGATCTGGACAGACAGTGCCTAGTGGTGGGGACCTTCCTGGGAGGCGGCGTGGCCAGGGCCGAGGCCCCGCCGGAAGCGGACTGCTCACCTGTTGGGCTTGTAGCCCATGCTATCCATCAAGCACGCCTGGTCCCTGTCTCGCGGGAAGCCGTGCAGCACCCACCCTCTCTCAACGCAGTCCTGCTGGTCCAGGCGCTGTCCCAGCACCTTCATGATGATGTAGCTGGGGACTGCAGAGAAAGGAAGACAGCTGGTCACTCTGCCGCCCTGGCCACCTCTCTGACCCAACAGGAAGGTGAGGGAGCCTCCGCGGCCATGGCCCACGGCCTTCCTAACTTTATTTGACCCTGATTTGAACAGGTGAAGAGGCCGTTTTAGGTGGACAGGGCTGTGGGTGCCCGTTTCCCATGACCCTCCGAGGTCCTAGCAATGGGAGGAACATGGCCACCCAAGAAGGGAAAAAAGCACTGGGTGACCTTGCCCTTGAGCTTGAGTTTTCCCTGACTTTGACAGGATATATGCCCATCCGCCGCCAGGGTAGCTCCCAGCCCTCCAGTGATATGTGGGCATCCCTCCCCGATCCCCCTGCAACCGCAGGGATCCAGTTTTTGCAGCAAAAAGACTTTTCACAGAAGCATACCAATCCCCAGTGGAAGGTCTGGTTTTCCTCCAGTGGGATGGCAATGGTGCCCCCGAGGCGCTCTGCTAATTCGGGATACACAAGCGACCCCCTTCTTCTCCCCTTGCCCCAGTTCTCACCTCCTTGATGTTCAGAATCAAATCTCTCTCAAGAATCACAGCTTTAGTTATAACCAGAGACTGAAATCAAGTCTCAAGGAGATGTTGAGAAGCCTCTTGTTTACATTACTGCAATTGACATTTTCCTGAAATTTATACCTCTCTTCTCAGATTCATTAAAACGCCTATGTTGCTAATGTACTGCGTTCTAGCAATTTGCACTGCATTTCCTGCACTTTGCATTCATTTTCCCAGAGATACTTGGTAAATATTACCATTGTTTGCTATGAATGTGCCCCCCCCCCCCCC
>NW_020175018.1:16633394-16634824 GCF_003031525.2 Neophocaena asiaeorientalis asiaeorientalis
ACAACGAGCTGGTTTCCTGGAGCTGCAGTGACAGGGCGGCTCAGCAGCCTTTCTGGAGATGCCCCGTTCCCTCCGTGAGTCAGCCAAGTGGCCCTAACGCGCATGCCAAAGGCCCCCGGCTGACAGCCAGGTGAACGTGGCGGTGAGAGATTCAGAAAAATTACTGCTTTCCTCCACGGCTGTGACATGCCTGGTTACTGCCCTGCGGCCAAAGAACTATAAACCTCATCTAAGTCATTTGCATTTCCCTGATTTTGTTCTTTCTTACATCTTTCAGCCTTTCTTCCCCAGTCCCTAGGAAAGAGCAGGAAAGGGATTTTGCTCTAATGAGAAGATTTGGCTGAGACAGATCAGTGAGAAGTTGATACAGCTAATCCCATCCCTTCCCTGCTTAAACCTGCCATGGCTCCCCAATGCTCTGGGGATAAGAGCAGTACCCTTCCCCATGGTCAACAGGGCCCTGCAGGACCCAAGTCCTGCCTCCCCTCCCTGTGACTCTCCCCCAGCTCTTCGCCTCCCCTTGAATGTGCCGGTCCCTCCATCCAGAGCATCCTTCCCTCATGCCTTGCCCGGGGCCAGGCCCCAGAGGAAAGTCCACTCCCTGGACCGCCCGTCGCTGGGTTAGCACCTGTGCTTCTTCACCTTCACTTGCCACCCCTGTTATTAACTCTCCGGCTAATTCTTTGTGTAACGCTGCCTCTCACGAGGACAAAGGACCATGCCCACCTCGCTCTTCCATGACTAACACAGTGCCTGGCAGATAGGCGGCATGGAGTAAATAGACAGGAGCCCTCCCTTTTCAAAGCTGCACTGCAACTAAACAGAGATGTTAAAACCAACTCGACCAGGCTTTGGGGAGCTCAGAAGAAGAGAGGAAGGGAAGGAGCTGGGCTGGAGGCACACACGAATGCGGGGGCTGGTCTCAGCCCTGCCCTTAGGTGCCAACCGACCTCCCCTCGGTCAGGCAGGCTCTCCCAGTCTGTGTCCTCAACCACCAAAGAGGATGCCGGGACCTCTCACCACAGGATCAACACGACGCACAGCTCCAGGCATGTGGGAGATGGCACTCAGAGATGGGGGCTGGTACTTTCCAGTTTGGGAGATGTATGTCAGGAAACAATGTTTCATGAATATGCTCATGCTTTCCCCAAGGTCAAGGTCATGGTGTGCTGAGTTGGCGCCTGGGATAAAGGATGGTTGACTTCAAACAAGCCTGGGCAGTTAAAGATGGAGAGACTTAGGGCTTCCCTGGTGGCGCAGTGGTTGAGAGTCCGCCTGCCGATGCAGGGGACGCGGGTTCGTGCCCCGGTCCGGGAAGATCCCACGTGCCGTGGAGCGGCTGGGCCCGTGAGCCATGGCCGCTGAGCCTGCGCGTCCGGAGCCTGTGCTCCGCGACGGGAGAGGCCACAGCAGTGAGAGGCCCGCGTACC
>NW_020175018.1:16635336-16641952 GCF_003031525.2 Neophocaena asiaeorientalis asiaeorientalis
AAAAAAAAAAAAAAAAAAAAAGTCAGTGCTATTTGGAAACCGAGCTGCACTCCAGGAGGGATGTCTGAGCCACTGAGCTTCTAGGGGCAACAGTGGTCTGCTCGTGCAGCTCGGAGCCTTGGCGATTCGGAGAGGGAAAGACCTGATAGTTCATCCCTTTGACCACCCCGCTCATTTCAAAGTTGAGAAACCAAGTCCCAAAAAGATTGTGCCTCAAGTGACCCACCCAAGCCAGTTTCTCAGCCTGGAAGAAATCTGACTTAAGGTCAAGAAATCTGACCAGATAGAAACACAAAGAGACTTTTTGGTTTGGGGGTGTTTTTTTTCTCCCCCCTATTAAGTTGGCAAAGATTTCTAGAGGGAACTTCCCAACTGGCATCAAAAGTTAAAATACACATGCCTTTTAGCTCAGCAACCATGTTCCTAAGAATTTACACCTAAGATCCAACAGCACATGCGACCAAAGATGTGCACATAAAGATGTCCATTTCAGCGCTGTTTATAATAGTGACAATCGGAAACGATTTTAAATGTCCGTCAGTAGAGGACAGCTTAAATAAAGGATGCACATCTATGCAATGTGATATTAGGTAAGCTTTAAAAACTCATTTATATTTACGTTGACTCGGAAAGAGGCCTAGAACAGAATATCAAATGGGAAAAAAGCAAGTAAACGGTTTGTATAATACGGTCTAATTTAAATGTATATTGACATACATATACACACATGCACATATCTACACACGCACGGGGGAGAGAGGAGGGCCCCACTGATGCCCCACGAGTGACAGACGGTCCTTTGGGGGCTCAGGGTCCTGGAGTTGAAAGAGACAATAACACAAGTCAACACATCCTGGCTGGAAAGGCCTAAGGACGTGGGAGGCGTGGCAGTGCTGAGCGCTTTGGAGGAGGGCAAGGTCACATTTCCGGAGGACCGGGGAAGAAGATGGATACTCACACGGACTCCAGCTTCGAGCCAAAACCAAAACAAGCCCCTCTCTTCAGGCTCTCAAATTAGCCCTTCTCCTCAGAGGGCCGTACCACAATTGTGAATCAATCATTACTGGTGCAGAATTTGTTTAATGCCTACATTCCCACCCTCACCCCCCTCTGGAGAAAGCAGGGACCCCTGTCAAGGTGGCTCGTTGCTACACCCGCGCATTCGGCATTGCGTCCCGCACATGGCATAATAAACACACTTAGAATGAATGAATGAATGCATAGTACCAATTCCCCCAAACCTGGACTGTTCTCCCGAGCTCTGAGTCAAGTCCTGTGGCAATGGGAAACAGCCCTTCCCCCAGGGTTCCCTTCATCCACGCCACAGCCCACCCATGAATTAAATATGCAGTCAACAGAAGACGTGTTGACGTCTGGGATTTGTTTCAAAATACTCCTGATGGAGAGGGGGGATCTTCCTGGCGGATTCCACATGCACCGGGGGTGACCATGAGCTCACGTGGGCTCCTCATACTGGTTATGAGTCCCTTCATGTTCCTTATTCTATTCTCTCTGCTTTTTGCATACATTTAAAGGCCTCCATTAACAAAGTGGGTTTTTTGTTTAAAGGAAACAATTGAAAGGCCTAAAGGAGGTTGAAATGACCACTGTGAGAGACCACTGCAAAACGACAAAGGATGAAATCTCCCTGGAAGTCTGTCCTTGCACCCCAGAAGCGGCTCCACTTTGGGGGGACCTGAGGGCTGGACGGAGCCCTAGCCCTTCTGTCACTCCGCTCTGGGCCCTGGAAGCACTGCCCAGGAGCCTGGCATCTGCACGGATCTGCCTTCCTGGGCAATCCCGGGGAAGCTGCTCAGACCCGCACACCAGGCCGTTACCCTCTCTGCGTCTCAATCAAGGTTGAACGTTGGTAACTGGGGCTCCTGGGGCCTGGGAGACAGAGGCTGCGAGGCCACGGAGGTTCGCTGGTCCCCTCCCCCTCCAGCATGGACAGCTCTGGGCAACACCAGGGGTCCCCTCGCAGGGACGGGCTGTGCTACCCCATTGGAGGCTGGGAGACACTGCTGGCGGCGAAAACAAATGACAGACCCCTCTGGATACCGCCTCGGGGGCCCTCCCGGACACAGACACGGCACGCGGGCCCAGGGGTGAAGGGTAAGGCGGGAAGACCCTGCCTTAAGTGCATTTCCCGGCCGAACCCCTGCAACTCCTGTATCAGGTTTTCCGCTCTGTGCCTTCGTTTGGCTGCCGCCTTTTTTCCCCCTGTAGGCCATCCGCTCACTTTCCCAACCCCACATGGTCTGACCAGCCGGCTCAGCAAAAATGCAGCCTTTTCAGAGCAGATCTCGCCGCCCTGTTCTGCTGGAAGTTGAAAGTCCCCTTGATAACGCTGTCCATCGTCCTTCATCCCCCTCTCGGAGAGAGAGGTTTGCAGCGTAGTCTCAAGTCTTTCTCCACTGAGTCAGGTGCCTCAGGCTTGATTTCTGGGCTTGACAGTTAACATCTTACCCTGCGTAGAAGCTACTGCCAAGGGCTACCTCTCCGGAATGTCCTGTCAACCCTAAATTTAGCAAAGTGCAAGATATGAATATCCCATTATTTCATAAAGGCCATGTCACGTGGTTTCCGGTGTTTTTTTTTTTTTTTTTTTTTTCTGAAAATCTTCCATAAAAGATGGCATTTCTCACATTGACCTCGAGGTTATTAAAATCTCAATCCACGTATTCCCTGCCGGCCAGCTGTGCTCGAGGGGTGGACGGGGAGCCTCGGTCACAGGCGAGAGGTTCCCAGGTCCCCCACCAACCCCACCCAGGACACCTGGCCCACCCTTGGTCTTGAAGGGGAGGCGTTCCTGTTCAAAGGCCTGGGCCCCAGGTCAAAGCCCCCGCCTGCATATCAATCCTACGGCTCAGACGGAAGAAAGTACCCCCCTGAGTCAGGCCACCATGAGGTGACTGGACAGGACTCTTCTTCCCAGGCTGCAGGCGTAACATCCTCGGTCAAGTCCAGCTCAGAAGGCCAGCGGCACTGGTTAGCGAGGGCCCCGAGAGGACAGCTAAGCCAGCTCATGATCTGTCCAGTGGAAACCAGAGCCGAGGGCAGAAGGGACTCTCTCGGAGCCCTTCCCCCGACCCCTTCCTGCCGCCTGTGGTCCGAGCCTCTGCATCCCTGACCCGGGGCTCGGCTGCTGGGGGAGGGGCCCGAGGGGCACCGAGGTTGCTGGCGCTGGCCCTGAACGGCTAAGACGGAAAGTGGAGAAAAGGAAAGAGCTCCCTCAGCCGGTGCTTCAAGGTAAAAAGACCCAAGGTTGACTGACGCACCCAGAACAAGCCATTTAACCCTCCCACCACCCCCGGGCAGATCAGAAAACGCTGAGGACCTCACCACACACCCTACACACTCCCGACACACACACTCAGAAACCCACCGACACACTACACACACCCAGGCACTCACCTATAATACCCCTACACACCCCTACAGGACACGCACGTTACACACCTGCTACATGCGTACCTGCACCCTACACACGCTATCCCCCCTTGCGCAACACACACGCTCCACACCCCACACCCTTCTCCACACAATACGCGCTTACCCCCTCCCCTACACACACACACACACACACACGTGGACACACACGTGGACGCACACACACACATACACACACACGCAGCCTGTAACTGCCCCTGCAACGTCTTTCCCTCTTCAAGGCCCCATTTGAAACCAAGCAAAGGGGACACTTGGCATCTGTCGGGGGCTGTGGGATACTCAGCATTTTCCCCTCCCCCCCTTCCCAACATCCCGGCGCAGCCCCGGACCCCGCCCCCTCCTGATCAGGCCCAGTGGGAGAGTCTTGGAAAGGAACCCAGCTGCGGAGGAGAAAGAGGGGTTGCTTTCGTTTTTGTTTTTCATTTCCATCTCATGCATACTGATGCTCCAAAGAAATGGGGCTCCCATTCCCCCCACACATCTGTCTCTTCCCCACATTGCTGGGGGCTTGACCCAGGACCTGGGTTGGGCTCTTCCGGGCCCCGACTTACTATCACCGTAATTCAGTGAAAGCTAAACTCCACCATTTCGGGGAGACCGTTAGCCTTCGGATGACACTGATTCCTGGCAGCTGAGGCCTGCAAGCCCTCCTTTCTGCTGTAACCAGTAATCGGGAGTGTCTTAGAAGGACCTGCAGCGCCACAGTGCCGGGATCTCGGGCCAGGCTTTCCATTAGCGACGCTCTTTGTTTATTATTTACTGCCACCTGCTGGTCAACCGTGGATCCTGCGCCCCAAGTGAGCACTTAAAATGATAAGCAGAACATTTCTAAAACCCGTACAGCAGATGACAAGGAGAAACCAGCTTGTTCGAATTGGTTGTACCCCACAATTCTTTGGGGGGAGCAAGCCCCTGGGAGAGCTTGCCTCCTTCGAAAACTCAAGTCACTTCCCCCGGCCAAGTGCCTGCCTTGACCAGCCAGTGTTTCCCAGGCACAAGATGTCTTTTAAGACTTCTTTAGGTTCCAAAAGTCTGTATCCTAATATCTCTATTACTTAACAACAACATTCAAATCTGCTTGGCAGACAATGGTGCCAGGAAATAACGATTTTGAAAAAATAATTTAAAAGTTTTGGGGACTTCCCTGGTGGTCCAGTGGTTAAGACTCCACACTCTCAATGCAGGGGGCCTAGGTTTGATCCCTGGTCAGGGAACTAGATCCCAAATGCTGCAACTAAGGCTTGGTGCGGCCAAATAGATAAATAAACAGATTTTTTTTTTTCTTTTTGCGGTACGCGGGCCTCTCACTGTTGTGGCCTCTCCCATTGTGGAGCACAGGCTCCGGACGCGCAGGCTCAGCGGCCATGGCTCACGGGCCCAGCCGCTCCGCGGCATGTGGGATCTTCCCGGACCGGGGCATGAACCCGTGTCCCCTGCATCGGCAGGTGGACTCCCAACCACTGCGCCACCAGGGAAGCCCAACAGATTTTTAAAAAATAAATAAATAAAATAAAAGTTTTATTTCCCGCCACAATTAGCAAATGGGTTTCAACAGGAAGTTTTCTTCTTAGAGTTGCCGACAATTTTTTAATATTGGCTTTTTTTCCAAGTCCAGAACAGTACATTAGGCCTGGGACTCTGACCAACCAGGAGGCTGGTCTGTGCTCCTCATCCCTCGGTGAGCGGCTGCCCGCTTTCTATCACTCCCCTCTCTGCCACGTCTACCGGGGCCAAAAGCAAAGTTAAGATTGAGGTGCCGACACTGCTGACCCATTCACAGCGGAGAGGCGGCTCTCCAGCAGTGGGCCCTTGGGCTTCTCTTGCTAATGAGGTTTTAGATGAGAAAAAAAAAAAGACCATTTAAAAACATTCTTCTGGGGTGGGGTGGTGGTGGTGGGATGAACTGGGAGATTGGAATTGACATATATACACTCATATGTATGAAACAGAGAACTAATAAGAACCTGCTGTATAAAAGATAAAATGAAATTCAAAAACAAAACCATTCTTCTGTAAATAAATGGGCTTCACTTAGCAAATTAATAAGACTGTTAATAAAAATGCTCACTTAGACACACCGTGTATAACGATTTGGTAATTAGTTAATGTTAAAGCGCAGCTTTACATCTTTCAGTGGAAAGTGAGAAGAGGCCAGCAGTCCAGATGGGGACCGGACTGTTGTAAAGCACAGAGTATTAACATTAACGGTATACTGCGGACCAAAGGGTTTAAGGGGCACGGTTTTCCTTCCATTTTAATGAAGTCGGGGCTCAGAACCAGTTACTTCCGCCCACATCTCAAGGGCAGCGAGAATGCCGTTGCCCACATGACCTGCGAGGAGAAAATCAGCGACTACTGGGAAACCAGGAAACAACCACAAGCCCCGTATTCTGGGGTCAAAAAGACGCGATGGCATATTTACTTAACAAGCATGTGTGCCATAGTGCTTACTATTAGCTCAGCTCTGTTCTGAGCATGTATTTTCTCTGATACAAGTATTGATTCATGTAATCTTCATAACAACCCCATTTTACGGATTAGGAAACTGAGGCACAGAGAGGGGAAGTAACTTGCCCAAGGCCACACACTAATAGGTCATGGAGCCCAGAATTAAACCCAGGCCATCAGGCTCTGAGGCCACCTGCTCCACCTCTGCCCTCTGCCTGCCTTTCAGGGGAAGAAACGGCATGAATTCTGCCCTCCATTCTGCATTTCGTTTGCAGCGTGCCCTTGGGTGAGTGACTTTACCTCCCAGCTGGGGTTTCTTCCTCTTTAAAAGAGAACTGGACTCTCAGTTCTCTGAGCTCCCTGAAAGCCCCTACGTGGCACGTCTGAAGTCAGGCCACCCCCAGCTCTGAGGACCCATGAGGCCATCTGGGTTCAGCCTCACCGAGTCATGGGATGCAGCCAATCCTGAACCAAACCAGAACGTTCAATGCAAGCTTTCCCTAGGGTGGCAGATTAGAGGTGGCCACTCCTACCACTGAGAGGGGACTCTAGCCCCCCCACAGGCCCCCCGCTCTGAGGACCCATGAGGCCATCTGGGTTCAGCCTCACCGAGTCATGGGATGCAGCCAATCCTGAACCAAACCAGAACGTTCAATGCAAGCTTTCCCTAGGGTGGCAGATTAGAGGTGGCCACTCCTACCACTGAGAGGGGACT
>NW_020175018.1:16643004-16644160 GCF_003031525.2 Neophocaena asiaeorientalis asiaeorientalis
AAAAAAAAAAGACCATTTAAAAACATTCTTCTGGGGTGGGGTGGTGGTGGTGGGATGAACTGGGAGATTGGAATTGACATATATACACTCATATGTATGAAACAGAGAACTAATAAGAACCTGCTGTATAAAAGATAAAATGAAATTCAAAAACAAAACCATTCTTCTGTAAATAAATGGGCTTCACTTAGCAAATTAATAAGACTGTTAATAAAAATGCTCACTTAGACACACCGTGTATAACGATTTGGTAATTAGTTAATGTTAAAGCGCAGCTTTACATCTTTCAGTGGAAAGTGAGAAGAGGCCAGCAGTCCAGATGGGGACCGGACTGTTGTAAAGCACAGAGTATTAACATTAACGGTATACTGCGGACCAAAGGGTTTAAGGGGCACGGTTTTCCTTCCATTTTAATGAAGTCGGGGCTCAGAACCAGTTACTTCCGCCCACATCTCAAGGGCAGCGAGAATGCCGTTGCCCACATGACCTGCGAGGAGAAAATCAGCGACTACTGGGAAACCAGGAAACAACCACAAGCCCCGTATTCTGGGGTCAAAAAGACGCGATGGCATATTTACTTAACAAGCATGTGTGCCATAGTGCTTACTATTAGCTCAGCTCTGTTCTGAGCATGTATTTTCTCTGATACAAGTATTGATTCATGTAATCTTCATAACAACCCCATTTTACGGATTAGGAAACTGAGGCACAGAGAGGGGAAGTAACTTGCCCAAGGCCACACACTAATAGGTCATGGAGCCCAGAATTAAACCCAGGCCATCAGGCTCTGAGGCCACCTGCTCCACCTCTGCCCTCTGCCTGCCTTTCAGGGGAAGAAACGGCATGAATTCTGCCCTCCATTCTGCATTTCGTTTGCAGCGTGCCCTTGGGTGAGTGACTTTACCTCCCAGCTGGGGTTTCTTCCTCTTTAAAAGAGAACTGGACTCTCAGTTCTCTGAGCTCCCTGAAAGCCCCTACGTGGCACGTCTGAAGTCAGGCCACCCCCAGCTCTGAGGACCCATGAGGCCATCTGGGTTCAGCCTCACCGAGTCATGGGATGCAGCCAATCCTGAACCAAACCAGAACGTTCAATGCAAGCTTTCCCTAGGGTGGCAGATTAGAGGTGGCCACTCCTACCACTGAGAGGGGACTGTGG
>NW_020175018.1:16644255-16649803 GCF_003031525.2 Neophocaena asiaeorientalis asiaeorientalis
TGTGGCTGGGTCAGCAGAAGACATAGCTTACCCCATCCACCACCCCATCCACCACTGCCGCCCTGGGCCTCCTTGGGATGCTTGTTCTGGGGGAAGCTAGGACCACATAAGGGGGGCTGATCAACCCAAGGCCACCATGCTGGGAGGAAGCCCAAGCTAGCCGTGTGGAGAGGCTGTACGGAGAGAGGTCTGACCAGCGCCATATGGTCCAAGCATCTCACTCCAGGCCCCAGCAGATGCAACAGGGAGATGGGGATGAAGAATCCTGCCCCAGCAGATGCAATAGGGTGAAGAACCAAGGAACCAGGTTGACACCAGAACCGAGAGCAACATGTAGGGCCCCAGAGGAGCCAGCCCAGTTGCCTCTAGCTGTTCAAGCCATGCCAAGTAAGGCTCAAGGCAGTGCGGGGTGGAGCCGTCCCTGCCACACCCTGCCTGAAATCCTAGTGCACGAAATGAGGAGCATAAGGAAACGGATGTCCTTTTATGCTGTCACATTGCAGGGTGGCTGCAACAGATAACTGAGCCCCAGACGTGGAGCAGACTGGGCTTCTGCCAGTTCCTGGTGACCATATAGGGACCAGGCACCCAAAGCTGACATTAGTCACAGGAAGAGAATACGCTACCCAGAAAATCCACATTTGAAACAACCGTCTACCGAACAATCTTGCTGCTGCTACCGTGAGTTCTCCTACAATTACGACAATGAAAATACCGTAACTACTAATAGTAATACTTGTAAGTATCCAGTAAGTGGCCTATCGCGTGCCATGCACAGTGCTGAACACTTTACAGACACATTTTCATTTAGGTACCTAACAAGCCATGACTTTGATACTGTGAAAAGCTCACCCTTGCAGATGAGGAAACCGTAGTTGTGAGCGGTCGGGTGACTTGCCCAAGGTCACGCAGCTGGGCAGTGGCAGAAACTGGGCTGGAATCAAGTGGTGATTGCACAGCCCAAACCTGCAGCCGCTCCCCTGACTGTCGAGGAGTGAGCGTCGCTGGCCGCCTGTCTAGAAACCCGTCAGGCTGCCTGCTGCCTTCTATCGCCTGTTCTCCCTTTGTTCCTTTGAGACAAATGGGGTCTCACCTACACAGAAATGCAGGCAGCAGAGGGGAGCTTCTGGGCCCCCAACGCCACAGGGCGTGCCTGCCTGCTCTTGCCGCCCCACACTGCCCCAGGGCACGTGCTGGGCGCTCAGCTGTGAAATCGTTCGTTCACCCACGAACAGTAGCTGAGCTCCTGGTATGAGCCACGCTGGCCATGGGGACTTGGGGGCAGACAGAGCAGAGCAGAAGCAGAAGCATGCAGCGGGAGGTGCTGGGAGGGGTCCCAGACGAGGTCTTTCTTACCTCCCGGTAACCTAACCGTGACCCAGTGGAGAGAGGGTGGTGAGATCAGAGTTCTAGCAGCCAAGGTCACAGCTCCGGTAAATGGAGGTCTGAGGTGAGAGGTGAGGAAGAGGGAGGTGTCTCTCCTCGCCCCCTCCCCTGGGTCCCAGAGCAGGCCCCAGGGAGGAGGCGTGGGAGGGAAGGGCACAGGCACTTCCCTATACGCTCTGTACTCTCCCTCACCTCTCGCTTCCTGCGTCTCTCTGCCCCAACCCCCCCTCCCTTCATTCTACTTCTCGCTCAGGGCAAAGCTGGAGGGCATGGGCCCCGCACTCCCCTCCCCGGCTGATCACAGCTGTGCCACGTTCCCCATGGGGAAGCTGCAGCGCTGCCTTCTAGCTGACAAACCCCGACCATCCGACGTGTAGGGGCCGCAGAAGGTCACCGAGGGCAGCCTCCCCTCCACACCTCAGGCCTCACTCACAGCCCGAGGAGAAAGCCGGTGTCAGCTCCCCCTCCGGGGCATTCTGAGAGGGGAAGGGGCTTCGAGCTGCACCTGCCTGGGGGACCAGCTGGAGGAGAAGGCTGGGCCTTGGGGCCTGGCCTGTCGAAGACGATTTCACAGCTGAGTGGCTTGGAAACCACCAGGGCTGCCCGTGGAGGGGAAATGCTTCCAGAAGCTTTGGTCGGAGTGAGAAGGACACCCTGCACCTCTGGGCTCCCCTTCTGTTTTGTGATCTGCACGTCTGACACACAGCAAGCCCCCGATGAACATTCAGCCCAACAAAAACAGCTGAGGTGCCCCTCTTTGGTGACACGGCAACAGTAGACAGGCCCCACTCTTGAGGGGAGAGAGACGTTTCATTGACCAGATGCACGAGTGAACTGAGAGCCCCTCGCTGCCTCAGTTTCCCCGCCGCTCTGGCCACTGAACAAACAGCTTTGCAACCTTTTGGCCACAGACTTTGGGCTGATGCCCCAGCAAAGCATCATTTTAATAATGACGCTTTTGCAAATCAAAGTCTAGTTTTTACAGACTAAGAGCTGGTCCCCCTAGGGGCGCAAGCCTGTTGATAAAGCTTTCTACGGCTGTCCTCATCACAGGCCTCTGGCCCTCACAACGCACCCCGACTTTGAGACCCACTGCTTCTGCTGGGCCGTCTCAGCAGGAAGACTCCTACCTAGTTTCCAGAAGGAAACCTTTGTAGTAGTCCCAGCGGAAAAGTCAAAAGTTTGACTGGAAAAAAGGAGCTACTTCAAAAGCATTGTCAGACCGCGAGGTGAGGGTGCCTTCAAAATGCATCAATTACAGGGGTGTCCATTCATCAACCGATAGGCAGCCCAACAGTGGGGCTCTGGATGGGGGCACCAAGGGGACGTGTGGGGACACATCCGCGGGAGGTGCAGTGCGTAAAATACACGCTGGATAAAAGAGTAAATTAATGTGTTTATTACTGCTTGGAGTGTGTGCGTGTGCGCGCGCGTGTGTGCGGAAAAATGAAAGAAAAATGTAGAGTTTTTTCAATAATAAAAAGGGAGTTGCGCTGCGGGGCCCCTAAAGCTTGTGAAAAATTAAACTCGATGGATTCAAACTGTCCTATTTCCACTTCAAAAGAGAAGAGGCACTGAGCTCTTCCCAAGTTATCTTCAAACGCCCAGCACCCTAGAAAGTTTCTTTAAAAAAATAAAGGCTCCTGTTCCCCCAAGCACCGTACCGGTTACTGTACCCACTGTCTCTCCCTCTTCTAATTATACCCCTGTGAGTCTATTAATCAACTGGTAAATTATTTAGAGAGTCATGCGCTGTCTTCAGCTGGTACAAACACACCACATGCAAAGACTTGCTGGAAACGGGCTGGGGTCCCTCGGGGTCTCCCCTCTGCAGTAAGACAGCTTGCAGCTCACCAAGGCCGCACTGTCAAAAAACAAGAAATAGCGTTCCGCTTACCTCCTCGGATGGGAAGATTTACTTTGTCTTTCAACTCAACAACTCTTTGCAAGGTTTTAACAAAGGAGAAAAGCTGATGTATTGTCGAATCTTTGGTGTGCATTTAGTGATGAGAATATTAATTCCCCCTAAAAAAAAAAAAGGCGGCACTTCGGCTGAGCTCTGATCCATGCCTCCTGGGATGTGGACTCGTGGAAGGCTCTCGAAAACGCTCATAATCATGCCAATTTGGGGCTGGTTTGGCTTGTCTGTGCTCCGATGGCTGCGTTGGCTGTGGTGAGGTCTCATTACCAGAAAGGGTGCAAATTAGAGTCTGGAATCTCCCTCAAATCTCCCACCTCCTCTCAGGTTCTATTAGGCCATGAGGGACCTTCTCCAGATAGAAATATTTCAGAGACACGGGGTATACGGGAGGGGGCACAGGTAACACTTGGTAATGATCTGTCTTCCGCGTTACCTTTTCTACACACCAGGACTTGCACTTTCAGGGGAAAGTTATTACGCCAATTAAATAGCTGTTTTCTCAGCTGAAAGTCAGTATATGTGTGGCATGTGCACCAAGGAGTTTGGGCCTTCTTAAATTGAATCACTCTAGCTGTTGGAGTGCTGGCAGGGGCTGGTTACAGAGGTAAAGTGACTTAGGAGCTCCCTGTAACTTGGCCAGTGAGCCAGGTTGGCAGGTGCTGGGGTGCACAGTTCTCCCTTCCGCTCCTGGAGAGACAGGAGATGGGAAAAGCTAGGGTCTAACCTGAAAACCCCACCCCGGGGACACGCCCTCGCCGGCGGTCCCCCAACCTGACAATCCCAGCACGTTCGGAGCGCAGTGGGGACGGATCTAGACAAGCACCTCACACACTTAGAGCAAAGACTTAAACCAACGAGGACAAAATATGCCTTTGGCTGTTTTAATATCTCCCCTGGGTCACCGGGCTCCAGAGAAAGCAAAAGCAATGTTCGAGAATGAAAACAATGCCCAGAGCCCGGGTAGAAGGCAGCCCTGCTGAACCAAAGAGACGGTGGTGCACCACTAATTAGACCCAGCAATCTGGAACGAGGTTACACCTACTGCCAACAGCCACGGGACCGTAAGTTATGGCCGAAATTCCCAGGAGAAGGACTGAAAATAAAGCAACGCAGACTTCTTTCTGATGGGGTGAGTTAAGGCCCATGAGAAGGGTTGGTTTTTGTACTAAGTGAAACTTGGGAAATGAGAAATGCCGATGGGCAGAGACAGGGGGCCGCCTTCCTCGGGAAGCTCCGCATGCTGAGGGTTAAGGAATGTCACCTTCCAGAAGGCCCTTTGGTAGGAATGAAGCCCAGAGAAGGCTCAGGGCACATCATTCGGAGGTGGTGGCCACTGTGACCCACCGGTGATCGAAGCACAGAACTGAGCTCTAGCTGCGCCTTTGCCCGATTTGGGGGAGAAAACAAGAACGACTGCACGCGTGGCCCTGGTGCTCACTGGCCGTAGCGCTCACCAGCACCGACCGTGGGACTTTAAATGGCATACGAGCAGCTGAGAAGTTATTTTTCCAAAGGCCCAGAAGAGTTTTTACGTGTTCTGCACCCACATAAAAGCGACGGGAGCTCCCGGGCTGTCAAGCCTGCATGACGTGCGGCCTGGCCCTGCGGGTCGTGGGCGGGCCCCGCTCCGTGGCTGCCGGGGAGGTGGCCACGCTGGAGCGCCGCACGGAGCGCAGCTCAAGTCGGAACGAGTTTAGGAGGTCAGACCTATGTATCTCAAACTCCGGAGCTCGGAATAAGCATCTCCCCACAGCATCCAGAGAGGCCGCCAAAAGCCCAGGATCAAGAGACTTAGGACGAGCTAAGCCGGGGCCCTGGAGTCCTTTGCCCGGTACATGTGGAAAGATGGGAAAGCAACAGTTATTAATTTTGCTGCTGATTTGAAAGGAGGAGGTGTTGGCAGCACCTGTGAGGACAAAAAAGAACGTAACGGAGCCTGCAGAGGTCACGGCTGGGACATCACATCGTGAGGCCCCGCAGGGGGGAAATGAGAGGAAGTGGCTCCCTGGGGGAAAGATGGCATCTGGATCTCTTCTCTGAGCTGCTGGCGGCGGCAGGGACCTTGAGGGTGGCCGGGATGCACTGTGATGACCATGCTGCCCGTCGCTGGGGCTTGCAGCTCCGAGGCACGTGGAGAGAGAAGGCAGGGATCCCGGAGAGAGATGGGCAGCGGGTGAGGCCGAGTCAGCCGGCGGCCAGGAGCCCGGGGCAGAGGCCCCCGTGGAGGAGGTCCAGCCCCTG
>NW_020175018.1:16649881-16666642 GCF_003031525.2 Neophocaena asiaeorientalis asiaeorientalis
TAGGTTGGCTGCAGGGCAGGATGTTCCGGCAGTGACATCCGCCAGCTCCGAGGTGCTGGGGCTCTGCCCCCGGGGGATGAGGCCGCTATGTCCTTATAAGAATCTCTGCCCCTTTAGATGAGCTCCCTGAACCTTGTAGGATTTCTGGAACCTTCTGGATTTCACGTGCAAACCACTGGCAGGGGCTTCCCAGGAATGCGGCTGACACCCAGCAGAGATGTCCGACACACGCCCAGGGTTCTGAGAAGGGAACTCTGCGTTGCCTCGATGGTCCCACAAGGCGGAGAGGCAGCCGTGTCTCCTCCTCCCAGAAAATTCTGTCAACGGGCTGAAAGCGTTCGGGGCCATGCCTCGCTGCTCATGAGGATTCGGGAGGAACCTTCTGATCCAGGGCAGTGCTGGGAGGATGTGCTGCCTCCACCCCGCCTCACTCTTGCCTGGAAAGGAGAACCACTCATCCGATGGGCCTTGTCCCTCCAGCTGGCGGGCCCTTGCCCCTGGTGTAGAGGGATTCCCTTCCCACTTAAGCCCCTACTTGGGGCTCTTCCTGGGGAGCCTGGGCTGTTCTCCCCATCCTCACTGTCGGGGTGTGGCCGTTTATTGTAAGGTGTCACCCTTGCATCCCAACTGGCTTGTCCCCAGGCCTGGACTTGGGGGGCGGGGGTCATGTTAGGAAGCCCAGCTGTGCCCTCAGATCCCGGCCACGTTCTCCATCCGACGCTCCCAGCAGACCCTGGGTCTGTCTCCTACTGGCTCCAGAACTCAGGTGTGATGTGGTTGATTCCCACCCCCAGATCTGCACCTGCACCTGAGACCCCAATGCCAGATGCCAGCGATGCTGGCTTCCAGAAGCTGTCAGCCGCTGTCATGAGAGATGGCCACGCAGAGCTTCCGGGTTCAGTCTGACCTCGTTTTCAGACCCGACTTCAGTGGAGAATCATTTAAATTTTGGTCCTGTTTCCGCTGGTGGTGATGCGGGCGGCCAGACCCGGGTGGTTCCCGAGCTCGTCCTACCAGCCGAGCACTTTGGTTCCCCCGGCAGCGTTTCCACAGCCCACTAATGAGCCCCTGTCAGTGGTGATGAATGTAAATGCATTCTTTGTTATCCCTGTGAGATCAGGATTAGTGAAATGACAGAATTTATTGCTTCTGTTAGGAAGATATGATATTGGCGGTTGTTGTGTCTTTCATTCTGTAGGAAGTGCAAAAGTATAGAGCTACATTGTCTAAGTAAAGAGAAGGTCGCAGAGGGAAAAATTTAGCACAAAGCGCTGAAGATCGAAGCTACCAGGGTCTCGCTCACTTTATAGGAAGTTGGGAATTTTGCACCGTCTCCTAGGTATACGCCAAAAAAAAGAGAAAAAAACAAAACAAGACCCCTAAACAACTCTGCCTCTTGCCCACCAGTGAAAAGGCTCCTTGGGTTTATTTTCAGGGGTCAGAGAGAGAGAGAGATTGGAAGATGCTGCACTACTGACTTGGAAGACGGAGAAAGGGGCCTCTAGATGCTGGAAAAAGCAAAGGAAACAGATTCTCCCCAAGGGATTCCTCGGGAAGGAGTGCAGTCCTGCCAACACGTGATTTTAGGACTCCTGACCTCCAGGACTGTAAGATAATAAATCTGTGTTGTTTTAAACCACTAAGTTTGTTTCAGCCACGACAGAAAACAAATAACTTGGCAATACCCAGAGACGGCAAAGCCGTGGAGGGCTCGAGCGTTCCGTGCACGGCTGGGAGGGGGATACCTTACTTCGGTGCCACGAGTCACACCCGCTCATGGGTCCCAGGCGTCAACTCATCCTAAGATGATTAGGGGCGTCTGCAAACCTGTGCTGGTACAAGAGGACGCATCGTAGCACTGTCGAAGGAGTGCAAATTTGGAAACCACCTGAATATGCACTTCCCGTAACTTTTTATGTTGAAAAAAAATTCAAAAGTACGGGAAAGTTGCAAGTTGTCAAGGAATTTCTGCATCCCCTCGTCAGAGATTTACCCACTGTCAACAGTGCCCCATCTGCTTGGTCATCGTCTCTCTTTCTGAACCACAGAATGCTTTCTCGTGGAGAATTAAACAGATTACCCTCCAGTCTGTGCAACGGGATACCATGCATCAACGGTGACAATGACATAAATCTATTAACTTGTTACCCCATCCACTCATTTCTGCAACAGATGTTCTTCGGGGTGTTCATCACCTCCCCCCGCCCCCCGCCCCAGTAAAGGGGAAGCTGGCCTCGCCGGAGGGCAAGTGTGCTTGAGGGAGTGCCAGGCCCCCGTCCCTGCTTGCTGCTCCCACCCCTGGGCGCACACACCCCAGCCTGTCCTCACGGCAACCCTGCAACCCGGGGTTTCTGTCTCCATCTCGCCACTGGGAGGCCTGGGCTGCGTGGCCGGGGTGGAGGGCAGCGGGATCTGAAGCGGACAGGGAAGCACCAAAGCTGGCATTGGCTTTCACTGGCGCCTAGGGCTCCTGTTCACACGTCATCCTATTCACCACCCCGGTGACTCAGGAATGGACAGACTCGCCTGCCGAGATCATGGTGTCTCACCACGCAGATCACTGTGCCTGAGGGATCCCACGCTGCCTCGCCCGAACTTCACCCTGGAGACCAGAACACCTCAAGGAGGGCCTTGGGAGGGCCAGGGCGGGACATCCTTCCTGGGGAGCTCTCTGGGCTGAGGTCAGGAGCAAGCGGCCTGTCCCCCGCCTCCTAGTCACAGCTTACTCCATCCGGAAAACCGTAGGAGAAGGGGAGGGCACCCTCACGACACGCGCGCTGCCCATCGCAACGGCCCCTCCTCTCCGGGTCGGTTTTCTTCACAGCAAGTACCTGTCCACATCAGACTCGACAACGAGCCTGTACTGACTGCACAGAGGAGCTACAGCCCTTTACATAAGAGTGGAAGAGGTGGGTGTGGGAAACGCACTGCCCGGGGACGAGCCCAGACGTGAACCGGCTCTGAGGTCCTCAGTACCTCGGTCCCTTCTCTGCGGCTCCTCTGTGGACTCAGGAGACTGGAGAGAGTGGTCTCAGTGGTGCCCTTCCTGGGGGTCAGATCTGGGGGATGCTTTCAGAGCATAGGTCACAGAGGGGTCTGGAAAGATGATCTGGTCCAGCCTCCCCTGAGGACCAATGGCTGGTCAGTCCTCCCTATCTGCAAAGCTCTCTGAACCTTCTAGCTTCTGACTACTGATTAAACTGGAATCTTGCCCGATGGTATTTTTCTGTACACCAATTAATGAGGTGGGCGGCACTATGGCCTCTCCCGGCTCCCAGGTTTTTGTTTTGTTTTGTTTTATAAATTTATTTTATTTATTTATTTTTGGCTGCATTGGGGCTTCGTTGCTGCATGCGGACTTTCTCTAGTGGCGGCAGCTGGGGGCTACTCTTCGTTGTGGAGCACGGGCTCTAGGCACGCGGGCTCAGTAGTTGTGGCTCGCGGGCTCTAGAGCGCAGGCTCAGTAGTTGTGGCACACAGGCTTAGTCGCTCCGTGGTATGTGGGATCTTCCCGGACCAGGGCTCGAACCCGTGTCCCCTTAGTTGGCAGGTGGATTCTTAACCACTGCGCCACCAGGGAAGTCCCCCCTGCTCCCAGTTTTAAGCGTTATCAGTTATGGAAAGCAAGCATTCTTGAGGAACAGGAACATTCCACACCACCAGTGAAATGCATCACGTCCACAGACCCCTCCCCCTCACTTGGAAGCCAAGGGGACCAACCAGGGAACAAAACCAGAGCCTTTGCCTGCCGGAAAGCCCAATTTCCATTCCCTGGTTCTTTTCCCCAGTTTGGGCCCCCACGTGCCCAGCAAGCCTCACACAGAGGAATCTCTCTTCAGAGCCTAGAAGGTCGTGGCAGTCACGGCAATTGTGGCCTACCTGCGGTCTCCTTTTCGAAAAAGGGCCGGATCATCTCGCCGTACTTGGACTTGTCTGCCACGGCCTCTTTGAGCAGTTGCCCACAGCAGACTAGAGGAGAGAGGAACAGAAAAACGCCCGTTAAATTTTAAATAGAAGGAAGAATGAGAAAAAAAAGAACCACCCCCACCCCCAGTGCTGCCTGCTGCGGGGGAAAAAAAAACGTCATTGAAAAAAATATAAAAGGGTTCTTCTGAGTGTGGGTCTGTGTCCAAGTGAAAGTAAGTATCAAAAAGGAATAAAAAAGAAGCCAAGGAGGAAGATGCGGAATGAAAAAGAATGCATTTGGCAAAGAACATATTAAAAATGGACGGTGTGGAGAAGACGTAACAAGGAATGTCGCCACCAGAGAAGGCCCCGCGGGGCCTCGGCGACACCCAGGATTGCTGGCCCCAGCCCCGGAGGGTGTTGAGAGCGAACGTTCTGGCGGAGAACCGCGTGGACCTGTGTGACATCCATGTTCACGCTGTTATCACGCAGGGGAGGGTGGGGACGCTTCTTGTTTCCATAGCCCCCTGGGATGACGGCTCCAAAGACGTCATCAGTTTGTATCACAGAGGGACACACAGGTGCCTTCCTGTCACAAGCACCACTGTGTCTCTAGACCCCAGGCAGGGCCAACACACAGGGCGTGTCAGTTAACTAGTGTGGAAGGAATTAACACAGCTGCCCTCTCCTTGGCTATGAAAACCGCAACAGCCAAAGCCAGAAGGTTCCGGCCATGTTTTCATGAGTTGGTAATCGCACAGTCTTACTTTTCTTAACTTTAAAGCTAAGGACTTTACTTCCTGCCTTAAAGAAACCGAAACCCATCCTAAAATTAACTGCATAAAGTGAACGTTTAAGACAGTGACCACCACCAAGACGTATTCTTCCGTAATGACGTGTTAATTCACTGTGTGACGGCAGTGATCGTATCCAGAGTGGCTGGCAGCTTCGCTCACTAAGGGAAATGTACGGACTAATAAAGGCTGTCAGCTACTGGGACCTCTAGCTACGCCGAGCACGATGCTGGGCTTGCTTTGTATTGTCCAGTCCTCACAACAAACGGTCGCTTTGTAGATAAGGAAACTGAGAACTGAAGACGCTGTACGTACTGTTCTAGGTCACGGAGCCAGTAAGTGGCGGAGCTGGGATTCACACCCAGGTGCGTGTGACATCAAACCTAGGCTTAGCTTCCAGTTCAGGACAGGAGGGATTCACCTTCTGTCATAAAAAGCCATAAAGCTTAACAAAATATAAGAGGCAACTCTTTTCAGGCACTGGACAAGACAGGCATGGGCTGTGATCCTTGAGAGACGGGATACACACAAAGTGAGACCCTCGCTCGCCCTGGATTTCGACCTATGGGCACTTTCCAAACCATGGCTCGGGAGGAGTGGAACCCAAACACAGCAGCAGGAAACAAGGATTGGAGTTTGGGACCCTGAGGCAGCTGGACCACGTGGGACAGAATAATGGAGGGGGGAATGGGGCAGGAGGGGTTCCGGAATCTGCATGAGGGTTTACTTGAGTCACTAGTCAATGCAAAACCACACGTGTGCAGGGGAGACTCCACAGGGCCTGGGAGACAAAAGCTATGGGGAAGCTGGGAACTGAGTGGCATCTGCCAGTCAGAGTGAGAGATCTCGCTCAACACCCCAGACATGCAGCTGAGACTCCAGGAAGGCCACGCTTCAGGTGTAGGGATACACGAGCCCTAGGGGAATCCCACCCTAATCCCATAGTAACAAAGACTAAAAATAAGCCTCAGTGGGGTCAGGTTGGTCCTCCAGTTATTTAACCGCCTGTTAGAACTCAATTCTTTTTCATGCGATATTCTCAAAGCAGGATCACACAATCCAGACTCTCAGGAATGTGAGAACCATAATGTCCAGCTTATAATAAAAAACTACTGGAGACGCAAACAAACAAAAATACCACCAGGAAAGTGTGACCTCCTACAAGGAGAGAAAACAGCCCATAGAATCAGATCCAGAGATCACACAGATATCAGAATCTGCACATAAGAACTATAAAATGTCTATTATGAAAACGTTTAAACTTTAAAAGATAATTAAAAAGAACGAAAAGATGGAGAATCTCAGCAGAGAAATGGAAACTATAAAAAAGAACCAGATGGAATTTCCAGAACTGGAAAATACAATATCTTAAATGGAAAACATCACTGGATGGGCTGCCATCAGTGAATCTGAAGACATGAAAACAGGCACTAGAAAGCATTCAAACTGAAGCAAAGAGAAGGTGGGGGGGGGACCGGAAATAAAGAAAAGGAATAAAACCTCAGGGAGTTGGAGGATAATAGCAAACAGTTTGACATACATGTACCTGGAGTTCCAGAAAGGGGGTGGGGGAGGGAGGGGGGGAGAGAGAGAGAGAGAGAGAGAGAGAGAGAGAGAGAGAGAGAGAGAATATCTGAGAAAATAATGGGAGGAGAATTTCAAAATTTGATAAAAATATCAACCCACAGATCCAAAATTCCGATGCCCAAGCAAAATAAACACAAAGTAAATCACACTTTGGTACATCATCGTTAAATTTCTGAAAACTAAACAGAAAATATTAAAAGCAGCTATGGGTGGGAGTAAGATGCTTTATATATAGGAGAAAAAAATAAAAATAATCTCTGAGTTCTCATCAGAAGCAATGCAACGGAATGCATCAATGCAACAACGAAATGACATCTTGAAAGTGTTAAGGTGGGGGGGGGGACCCTGTCAACACAGATTTCTATAAGCAGCAAAAACATCCTTCAATAATGAAGGTGAAATAAAGACATTTTCAGACAGATGAAAGCTGAATTTCACCAGCAGACTTGCACTACAAGAAATGTTAAAGGAAGTTCTTTAGGTTGAAAGAAAATGATATCAGATGGATCTTAGATCTAAACAAAGGAGTGAAAAGTGTTGATATTGAGTATATATAAAAGCTCTTTCCCCCCATATGCTGACTTAGAAAAAAGACTGTTTAAAGCAAAAATAATTACAATGTACTGTAGGGTTCATGACACATGTAGAAGTGAAATGTCTGACTACAATTACACAAAGAACTAGAGCGAGGTGAAGGGAAATACACTGCTGTCAGGTTCCTGTGTTATACATGAAGAGGCATAATATTAATTCAAGGTAGACTGTGATAAGTAATGGATAACGGTTAACCCCTAGAGCAACCACAAAGAAAATAAAGCAAAGAGATATAGCCAAAAAAGGCAACAGAGGAAATAAAATGGATTACTGAAAAAATACTTGATCAATCCAAAAGTTGGCAGGAAAGGAGGAACAAAGAACAGATAGCACAGGTAGAAGACAAAAAACCCAGAATGGTAGACTTGAAACCAACCATATAAAAAATTACTTTAAATGGAAATGGACTAAACAATTAAAAGGCAGAAAACGTCAGGCTGAATTTTTTTTTAAAGCAATTCTATGTTGTATTCAAGACACATATTTAGAATATAAGACACATAGTTAAAAAAAAAAAAGAATAGAGTATATACTTATCAGACAAAGTAGACTTTGAGAATTTACTGGAGAGGTAGAGGAGCGTTTCCTAATGATAAAAGGATGATTTCATCAGGAAGAGATAACGATCCTCAGTGTATAGCCACTTAACATAGCTTCAAATTACACGAAGCAAAGACTGGCAGAGAAATAGAGAAATCCACGCTTAAAGAGTTGGAGATTTTAACGCACCTCTCAGTTACTGAAATAACAAGTGGAGAGAAATCATTAAGGACGCAGAAGAAATGAACAACACCATCAAACATCTTATCCTCATTGACATTCTTAGAGCATAATATTCAACAAAAGCAGGATACATATTCTTTTCAAGTGCACGTGGAATTCACCAACAGAGAGCGTATGCTGGTCCATAAAAAGTATCAATACATTTCAAAGGATTGAAATCATATAGGGTATGTTCTTTGACCAAAATAGAATTAAAGAAACAAAGAAAAAAAAATCTGGAAAATTCCCAGATATTTGGGAAGTAAGCAATACACTTCTAAATAATACATGGGTCAAAAAAGAAACCACAAAGGAGATCAGAAAATATTTTGAACTGAATGATAAAACACAACACATTAAAATTGGGGAGATGCAGCTAAAGAAGTGTTTGGAGAAAAGCGTGTAACAGTAATGTTTATATTAGGAAAGAATGGTTTAAAACTCCTGTCTACAGCCACTTCATTCTGCAAGATCCTATGAAGACAGTACTGTTAACAGTCTGCTCTTCCTAGAGGTTCCAAGTACTAAGGCTTTAGACACACATGACCTGGGACAGCGTTGGGAGGAGCCCCGCCTCACCTCATTCCTTCCCCCAGCAGGGCCCACCTCCATCCTGAAGGGCCTCTCTTCTTCTTTCTACATGTTCCCTCTCTGTGTACCAAATAACATGCACTGCATATAGCAAGCACTCAGTGAGTAAAATTAATAGTATTTTAATAAAATGCTCCATGGTTGTTCCTTGTCAGAAAATTCATGCTCGGTGCAGGGAAAAAAAAAAGTCAGAACTGTGTAATACGTGATTCTACAGAGATAACCAGTTTGGTCCTTCAGCTGTTTTCTTGAACATAGATTAACACATTTTTTTGAACAAAAATGAGATCATTCGGGCTTCCCTGGTGGCACGGTGGATTAAAATCTGCCTGCCAATGCAGGGGACATGGGTTCGATCCCTGGTCTGGGAAGATCCCACGGGCCGTGCAGCAACTAAACCCGTGCGCCACAACCACTGAGCCTGCGCTCTAGAGCCCGCGAGCCACAGCTTCTGACCCCGCGAGCCACAACTACTGAAGCCCGTGCGCCTAGAGCCCGTGCTCCGCAGCAAGAGAAGCCACCGCAATGAGAAGCCCGCTCACTGCAACAAAGAGTAGCTCTCGCTCGCTGCAACTAGAGAAAGCCCGTGTGCAGCAACGAAGACCCAACGCAGCCAAAAATAAATTACAAAAAAAAAAAGAGACCATTCCCTGAACACCGTTGAGTGACTTGCCTTCCACCCCGCCCGGACGTAACAATACCTCACGGACATCGAGTCACTTTACAGGTTTCTTTTTAATAGCCGCCCAGAGCTTACTTTAACTAATCCCCTCGCGAACAGAGTTTGGGGTTACCTTTATTTTTCATTATGCGTCCTTCACATCTCTTGTTGAATACTGTGGGGAGTGTTTCAGCAGAATAAAGTCCTGGGCGTGAAATCACTGGACCAAAGGATTTGCACAGTTAGCCTGGTAATCAGTACTGGCCTTTTCTTTCAAAAGGTTGTGCCTGTTTATATACTTGCCAATTATAGACAGGAGCCTTTCAATAAACCTTGTTGGAGCGAATGCTGGTTATTTGTTTGGAGATGTATTCCCACGACCGAGAGGTTCATAAATGTGGAGATAAGACCCAAGGCAGGGGATGGCCAGGGGCGCCGGGCTGTAGGGGGGCTGGGCGGGCAGCTCCTGGAGCTTTGGGTGCAGACAGGCCTCTGCAGAGAGACCCCAAAGGACAGCTCAGTGCTTGCCTCTGCAGACCACAGTTCCCCTAAACAGGTTTACGGAAATCTCATGATGTCTTGTATTTCTCAAGAACACCTTTGAGAAATGTCAACTTTCTGAGCCAGTCTCCAAATGCTCAGTTATTGAAAAGAGGCCCAAAATGGCTCTTCTGCTACAAAAGCAAAAACGATGGTGAGCTTTTCTATTTTCATTTTTGGAAAAATCTCGGCAGGTAATTTCATTTCTTTATGATTGGTGTGCTGAAAACAATTTAAATTTAAAAATACTTTTCTTGAATGGGAGTGTCTGCATAAACGAACGTCGGCACAGTGACAATTATTTAAATTAAGCTGTACACTATGTTAAGGTATCGCTGTTGTGTTTTTCAGACCCTCCCTCCGCCATTAAGGCTCTTCTCACTGTAACTCTTCATATGTCTTCACATAACAGTAAGTGCAGGCACTTAAATAAATGTGGGTGTGGCCACAAGTAGACTGTGGCTCATTCTTTACAAAGTCATCCCTAACCACAGCTGGAATTTTATTCTTATAATACTCTTAAGAGGAAAACTCGGAAGGAGAGGGAATTATTTGAATAATTCCACTTAAAAAAAAAAACTGTTGATACAAGCAAAGCATTTTTTATCATAAAGTATCCAGGTGAGTTTTCCATACTAATTAAATCAAAATACTACTATTTAGCATTTTCACTAAAATACTAATACAACTATTAGTGGGTTTTTTCCATACTAGTCAGAATAATTGCTCAGTTCTCCACCTTCAACCTATGGGTATGATATTTGTCATTGATTCCTGGCTGGGAATCTCAGTGGCTTTGGAATTTTAAGCTGGACGAGACCTAATTGAAAAGCATTTTTATTCAAAACTTGATCTTTCTGGGGTGGTATGTATATATTTGTGCAAGTCAGTATACATGTATATCTGTATGGTGTATATGTATCATTTGCGGGCATATACATGCATATTTCTATATTTGGGGGTGCAGGTCTCATGTCTCCTGCTTAAATAAAGTAGAGGTTTTTGAGCCTTCTGGAGCACCGAAGTGGGAGGGGGTCCGTGCCTTTAACTCCCTCCAGTGCTGTGTGTCTGCTACAGCCTCCCTTCCAGCCCTTTATCCTCCTGAAACCACACTGGCATCCAAGACCATCTGGGACCACCCCAGGAAAGACCTGGAGGACTAATTTCAATATTTTCTCTCTTCCTGGTAAAATATTTATTGAAACTGTGTTAAGCTAGAAGTCCTCCTCCGGTTCAGAAACTGTTTGCCTGTAAACACACTGACCTGGGTTTGGGGAACCAAACAAGACCGGAGAAAATAAACAAACAGCAGGTCCACATTATGCAAGAACTCCGGCTTCTGGGGAGACTGCAGGGGCAGAGCACAGAAAAACCACTGCGCCAAAGGACGTAAAAAATGATGACCAGAAAACGTTCCAGCTCTTTGGGCTGCGGGCGTGTTTTTATTGGTTAATGTTTTTATGGCCATATTCTTTGGGAGGCAAAAACCTTATCCCTGCAAAGACGGATTAAATGAAAATTGTTCGCAGCAGAGAGCAAGAAAGAGAAGTGATGCCGATCTCCTCGCCGCTCCCGTAACACGGGGAGGTCTGGGAGGGCAGGAAGCAGGGGAGGCTCTAGAAGCCGGGTGGCCGCCGGGGCACTCACCGTTGACGAGGCCATATTTCTGGGCCAGGAGGGCGGCCTGCAGACTTTTCCCGCTGCCCACGGGCCCGCAAAGCAGCACCCTCGGGGTGAACGGGGCGTTAGATCGATGGACGGTTTGGACATAGGTCAGAGCTGGAACGAGAGGATGTGAGGATAATAAACCAGGGTCCTAAAGAAAGGGAACCAGCTTACGACACCTCTGCCTGGGCTCTTTTAACGGCAGTAATTATTTCTCTCTTTTACAGCTCCGTGGAAACCCTCTGTGAACCTGCCGGGTAACCACAGGGTGAAGCTGTGGGGAAGGAATTACCCTTCAGGCCTGGGCACCGAGGCGGGAGGGGACAAGGAGAGGCACAGAAGCCACCCTCCGAGCAGAGCACTGCCCTGGATCCCTCTGACACAGCGCAGGGGCCGTGCTGCCCTCCCGGTCAAAGGACGGCTGGCCGTGTGGTTGGGGGCTGGTCCCAGGACACAGAACACACACTGAATACTGGGTTAGAGTGTCTCCAAATTGAATCCGGGCTGAGCCTCATCCTGAAGCCCCGGGACCAGGCCGACCTCCTAGAGTCAGACGCGGGCTTTGATAAACACGACAGGCCACGCGGGGGCCTCGTACTCGGGGACTTCTAAAGGCCTTCGGAATTGGTGGAGAATAATTTGCAGCCGCGCTCCAGTGACACCAACTTTATTGCAAGTCTCCAAAGAGGCAGTGATCAAATGGGTCCCGGGAGTGGGCAGATGTAGCCCTGGCCCAGGGTGCCCCTGGCATCTGAGGAACAAAGAAGTAGGGAGACAGGGCTGAGGCGCACGCACCGTGGGGGGCACTGGATGCCCAAAGCTACTGAACATCAAACCAGGTCACCTCCCTTGAGAGTGGAGGGCAGAGGAGGGGCCACGAGTGGGCTGAGGAGGCTGTTGAAGGGCAGCCACTCGGCACCTGGGTGAGGGGAGCGGCCCGCCCACTGAGGCAGAGGGTGGGGGTACCTCCTCCTCAGTCCCCCTTGCATCCAAAGGGGGTCTCCCTCCCCAGCCCCGCCTCCTGCCCGGGTCCCCGGACCATCCCGCGCAGGTGCCGGGCTGCCCCTCGCCCAGGATGGAATCCATCCGAAGACAGGAAGGTGTCCCCAGGCACCACCCTGAAATCCGCGACAGGTGTGCAGGGTCTTCCAACCTTGTGCCTGACGTCAGGGCACCTCCCCGGCCTCTGCCCACCAGGTGCTGTCACGCTCCCTAGCTGTGACAGCCACAAATGTCTCCAGACATTGCCACGTGTCCCGCTGTGGCGAGAGGGCAAAATTGAGAACCAATGACATATATTCACTGGGCAAATTTTGAACTCTCAAATCTTCGTAGGATTTTTTGATTGGAAGGGTCATTAGAGATGCTACGATTCCCCTCTGTTTTAGAACTAAAGGTGCAGGTAAGTTACCTGTCTTCAAGGTCAAGATGATAACCAGCATCTTCACGGCAGGGATGCATTTGCTGCTAAGCCAAACTCTACCAGCCTTACCTCATCTGATCCGTGCACGGTCCCACGAGGGATGTGCTTTCCTTGTCCCGATTTTACAGACAGTTGGCAGGGCTGGGGCAACTCTCCCAAGCCCACTGCCACGGGTAACACTTTCCATCAGCGAGACGAACCCGGAGGAAGAGGTAAAGATAAAGACAGCAAGGCTGTCTTTATCCTCAGACCTTCCAGGATCCAGCCCGTCTGAAGAGCACAAATACTACAGGCAAAGCAGCCTGCTTACAAATGATGCTTAATTTACAGTAAATAACCAAGTTAATTAGAAGTAATGATCCCCCAGACGGTCTCAACAGCTAATTATTCTTTTTCAAAATATGTGGTTGCTGGATGCACAGCAGAGATATTTAAAAAAACAACACAGAGACAACCTTGCATTCCAATTTTCAATTTCTCTCTCTGCATTATTAATTAATAATAATTAATATTCAGACACTCACATTTTTATTTACAATTTCAGGCATGAATTCTTTATGAACGATCGTATGAACTTTTAAATTTAATTAAGTAGTCTGGAAGTAATTAATGTGTAAATTCAGAATCATGGCGTAAGATAAATGTTGTGGTTGTTTATCTTTGGAGCGCAGTGTTTGCTACTAAAGAATCTTCCGAGATGCGAAATCACTGGACATTTATAAGGCATCCATAAGCCTGGCATTTTTCAAAGTAGCATCACTCTCCAGACATGCCCCCTCGTACACCGACCCCCTTCGGAGAGCGAGGCTGTGCCGGCTGCGGCTCTCGCTCTCAGTAAAGCAAAGCCGCTCAGACAACAAGGCCACCAGCAGGTGGGGGCCGGTGGGAGGGCTGCTCCGGGGAGCTCAGAACAACCTCCCCACCAAAAGTAAACTTCTCTTGAAGAGATTTGAGACAATATACCAAAAAAGGGCATCGTAAACCATCAAGTGTCTTAAAGTCCCTGCGGAGGTATTTTCATTGCGTCAGGCACCAGCATCGCACGGAAGGGGATAACTGCGTGTGGAGACAACTGAAGCTCGGCAAGACTTTTAAAAAATTAAGGAATTCCCTGGCGGTCCAGTGGCTAGGACTCCGCGCTTTCACTGCCAAGGGCCCGGGTTCGATCCCTGGTGGGGGAACTAAGACCCCCAGAAGCCACACAGCGTGGCCAAAACTAAAAATAAAATGAAATAAATAAAAGAAAATAATAAATTAAAAAAAATAAAAATGATAAATGCAGCTGCTTTGGGGGAGAACTCTTCTAACTTTCCTTGTCTTTCGGGACTGGATGTTGAATCCTGATGATAGCAACATCCGATGTTTACTGAGCCGTTCTCTGCACCAGCTACTGGGCTCAGGGCTGCAGATACCTGCGTTGCAGGATCTCCTGGAGCCCTCACCTAAGTCCGTGAGGAAGGAAGGATTTTTGTTCCCATTTTGGGGATGACAAAACTGAGGCTCAGAGGGGTTAAGAGAGTTGCCGCAGACTGCAGAGCTGACGTGTGGTGGGGCTGAGGTCACCTGGCTTCAAAGTCTCGGGACTCAATGGTCACACCCCTGACCCCCAAACAGGCCTCTTTCAGCCCATTTCTGAACATCTGTTACTGTTCCCAACGGCAGGGCCGTGCCTGGCATGCAACTGCCTATCCCTGCCCTCGATGGGCTCAGGACACCTGAGTTGTGTTGTGGTTTTTTGGGTTTTGTGACGCTGGTGGGTTTGGTTTGTACGTTTGTTTGTTTGAATATTTATAAATTTTCTCTTCCTCTTCCTTCATCCTCAGGGCAAGACTTCTCGCTGTATGTCCCTCCCACCCCGGCCCTCACCTCTCCTCGCCCCCGCCCCCCCATCACTGTCAAGTCCGCTGACCATGCGGGCTATAGAATATTAGCCCAGGGTCTCAGAGGACGACGCTCCCAGGGACCCCAGATTCGTTTCTGGGCAGGGACCTTGGGCCTTCCGTGACTTGACTCCCGGGCTCCCAGGCACACCCTGGACACTGGACACTGGACACTGGCATCACTGCCAGAAGAAGTGACACCAGGATGAGAGGGGCCGAGGGTCCACCTGGATTTACCCTGGTAGAAGACGTCCACGCACGGCTGGTCGGCAGTGATGACTTTCACGATTTTGGGGTACGAGGGGAGGATCCTGACCATGTTCCTGTGATACTCCAGCAGCCTCCGCGCCGTCTCCCCTTCCGAGATGCCTGCTGGCGCTATCAGTCGGTCCTGGATTTCGGACTCGGGGGGCCAGTCGAAGGTGGTGTGATAAATCTCTACCAGAGAGAGGGGCACGTTTAGAGTTGCCCGCCCGACCTGGGGGCGGAGCCTGCGGGTCCCAGCGGTGCTCGTCCGCGCACCCCGGCAGCACCGCGCTCGGCTTTGGCTCCGGGCCCGCCCCCCCGTCGCTATTAACGACAACAAAGCGGCGATGGCGAGGGGAAGGGTGGCCGTGACTTTCGGAGCACTTCTTCTGTGCCAGGCTCCCATCCCCAGGCTCTCATGTCATCCTCACAGTGAGCAGATCACGAGGCAGGGCTCGGCGTTTTCATCCTCAAGTCCAGGTGAGAAAACTGAGCCTCAGAGACACTGGGCGACTTGTCCCATGTCACGCAGCTAGAAAGGGGCAGGCACCACAAACCCGGGTCTTTCTGCTGCCCGAGCCTGAGAGTAAGTGCTCAGTGAGGGGTGGGCAGGGCTGTTACTAGGATTCCCTGTGAGACCCCACGGGGCGGTTGTGGGAAGGTGGAGACAGCCGTACCTCCTGTCTGAGGGTCGATTCTCTTCCCCAAATTTCTCTCAATCAGGACCGTGTCTGGAGCGCTCAGCACGACTGGGTAGAGAAGGAAAGAAGCAAAACCAGGCATGGTGGGCAGCCGACCTGCTGCTGTATAAAGACATTAGAGCAACCAGCATCTCCCATCCCCGGCAATGCCTCAAAAGAGAGGTCAGAACACAAACACGTAATCTCAGGACAGAGGAAGCCCACGCCTGAACACTTCGCCCGAGGACAGGCTTCAGTGACATATTTGTGCAGGATGCTTTTGCCACATTTGGGGATTATTTCCTAAAGAGAGTTTCTCAGATGTGAGATTCCTGGAACAAGGAATCACCAGGGTCAGAGCAAAACCTCACGTTTCTCAGAACGAGCCCCGAATGCATTTAGCTCCGTGGAAAATTCGACTGTGCTGTCCTCCTTTTTCCTGTTGGGCCCCAGGCCCATCAAACCCCCTTCGTGAATGGTGCCTGGGCACCGGGGAGCCGCTGACAGAGTGGAGCGCTCACTCGCGGGGGCTGCAGGTCTGGGGGGAGGGCCGTCCAGGCGCGGGTGGGGCTACTCACTGACATGTCTGGGGGAGACCCCGAGGGTCTGGATCAACAGGGCCTGCTCCCGAGTTTCAGGGATGCCGTCCAGAATCCAGCCCTAGGCAGAGAATGTGAAAAGGTGCTCACCTATGTTTACTTTTCCAGATTTTTTTGGAACTACTATAAAAGGAACATCATACCTTTATAGAAAGACTGGAACTTTTAAGGTCAGAGAAAATAAACGTTCCTGACAGCCGCCTCACCTCACTTAACAACTCCTCTCATAATATCACATCCCCTTCTGAATCTTACGTTTAAAATGATAGTCACACCATACGTATTTTCTGTCTTGACTTTTTCCATCCCGCGTTATAACCACCACCGTATTTTTCCTGTCGGCCCACCTCCTCGCTGGCCATATAACATTCCACCGAGTGAGCTGGCTTACGCGCTGAGCCACGCCCCACGACCAAACGCTTCACCTGCCGCGCGTTCGCACCGTTACCGATAACACCGTGAGAGCATCTCTGTGCTACAGCTCTTTCCACATTCCGGATTATTTCCTAAAGGGAGTTTCTCAGATGTGAGAGAAAAGGAACCACCAAGGGCAAAACAAAAACCCACTTTTCTTAAGAACAAGTCCCGAACAGAGCATTAAGAGGCCCGAGTTCAAGTTTCTGTTCCTAAGTGAACTCGTTATGGGGCTGAAATCCCTCAGGCATCTTCTTGGCTCAGCTGGGGAGCTGGTTTAGAAGATTTATTTTCATTAACCCTTTAAGTCCAACTGTGGGCGTCATATATGATTGTCGTACACTCTGTGGGAACACTAAAGAGCTGAAATAATAATGCTAGTCACTGGTAACACCACCGACCCAAACTAGCCACTGTTA
>NW_020175018.1:16666895-16701111 GCF_003031525.2 Neophocaena asiaeorientalis asiaeorientalis
GGTGGAGAAAAGTCACACTGCACATACTGTTTTGCAGTCTGTTCTTTTCACATAGAACGTTTCATGCATATTTCCCATGTCACAGAATGCTCCTCTCCTGGGCGTTTTCATAGCTGCCAGGCATTGCATGAATCGACCTGCCAAATGCTAATGAATCACATACTGCTGCTCATTTAGTTTCATTCCATTATTAAAAAAAACACAAAAACTATTATTTAGGGACTTCCCTGGTGGTCCAGGGGTTAAGACTCCACGCTTCCACTGCAGGGGGTGCGGGATCGATCCCCGGTGGGAGAACTAAGATCCTACGTGCTGCACAGCCTGCGGCCGAAAAACAAACAAAAGCTATCGTTTAAAAAGCGCTATATGTACATCTTGAGGTACACAGAATATCCCGATGAAGTTCTAAAAGTTGATACCTTCTTTTATAACTTTCGACACATTTTGCCACATCACGGTTTCAAAATTGCCCACCGGTTTCTGAATCCAATGGCAGATCACCTGCTTCCCTGCATCTTTGTCAATGTCAGGCTTTATCCTGGGGGAAAATCTGTCCAGCAAACTAGAGTACACGGTAGCTGCTTTAATTTACATCTCTCTGATCACTAAGGAGGTTCAATATTTTTTCCATATGTGTATTGGCTATTTGAATTTTTTTCTTTTCCAAAATGTCCATTCATGCCGTCTATTCACTCTGCCCTTGGGGTTTGGTCCTCATTTGTTTACAGGAGCTCTTTACATATTAAGAATCTTAACGCGTTTTGGCAACTGCTACCACAGACTCTGAGAAAAACGATGTTGCCAACATTTTCCACAGTTTGTCTTTTGTGTATGCTGTTGTTTCTGACACACAAGTTTTTGGCCAAATCAATCAGCGCTTTCCTCTTTGGATTCTGGTGTTGTGTGGATGTATAAAAAGGCCCTTGCCACTGCATAAGCTGATACGCGTTCACTTGCATTTAAGCCGAGTTCTCTTAACCGTTTACTCTTTACACTGAAATATTTAAAAGAGCCACATTTTATTTTGAAAATGATGTGAGCCTTGATCTCATCTGTTTCTTTGTGGATCTCCAACTGTCCCACGGTCATCTATGAAATAGCCTGTCCTCTCCCCTCTGAATGTCACCTTTTTTTTAGTCACAGCTACATGCTGATATGATGTTGGCTCTGACATCTTTCTGCCCGTAGACTCTTGCGCCATCCTCACACCATCTGAATTCTCGCTGTTTTGTAGTTTATTGTTCTAATAGGAGATGCTCCTCCTTCTTTTTATTTTTTTCAAAACTTTGTTCCTCCAAGTAGGCAGAAAACTATTTTGTCAAGTTCCAAAATATAAATTCTACAAGGTTGGGAATGACATTAAATGTATAGAGTAATTTGTGGAGGATGGACATTTTTACAATATCAAGTCAACATTATTACCTTCCTGGGAATCTCCTGGCTGTCCAGTGGTTAGGACTTGGCGCTCTCCCTGCCGGGGACCCAGGTTTGATCCCTGGTCTCGGAACTAAGATCCCACAAGCTGTGCGGCCATAGAAGACCACAAAAAACCCCAAAACCCATGATCTTCCCATTTGCTTACGCTGTTTTCTTTTTAATGTACCTCAGCAATATTCACATTCAACAATTTCTAAAGTCCTTTCAAATCCTATGAGCCTAGAGTTATATACATACACACTAACGCCTTCAACCTGACGGTCAGATAAAGTAGATAAAGTGAGCTTTGGAAGAGTGAAATAAAGCTGCAAATTGTCTCAGGTCTCCATTCTTTTTTTTTTTTTTTTTTTTTGGCTGCAGTAGAAAAGGATAGCTTTATTACTTTGCCAGGCAAAGGGGGACACAGCGGGCTCCTGCCTCGAAAAACTACATGTCCCCCTCAGGTCTCCATTCTGCGGTGAGGCGGGGTCAGACAGCCCCAAGCAGAAGCCCAGGTTTCTGATGCGGGCTCCCAGAAGGGGCCCCCTGCTCTCAGTCATTATAAGAACTTGTCTGCCGTAAGGTCAGAGGATGGACTGATAGGGTGAACTGAGACCCAAGGTCACCCATAACTCATAATACCTGATGTACAGAACACCGTGTGGTTGAGGGCAAGGAATGTCTTTCTTTTTAAAAAGAAAAACGGGGGGAGCACATTTCTTCAATATTAAAATATTTAGGTTCCAACAGCCTCAACTGACAGTTAAAAAAAAAAAGCTAAACAAATTTACAGAGTAAAGAGTATTGGAAAAATCAGGCACGCTTTCATTAATTCCTTAAATTATGCAGGAGAACGCGCAGCCACGGAGCCCCTGGATTCTAGAACTAATGAAGCAAAACTGCAAAAAAAAATTTTAACAGCCTTTTGCTCCCTCAAGTCCTTGTTATAGGCAGCCAAGCGCTGGCTGCAGCTCTTACAAAGAGCGGACACCTACAGATGTGCGCACCCCTCCAGGAATCAGGAAGCACAGGGTCTGAGAGCTCCCCCACTCACAGTTCTGGAAGCTGAACCCAAATGTTCTGAACTTTGGCTACATTCAGACCCCTTTATTTTTTCCTTATTTGCAGGGGAGGGAGTCGGAGCCCCCTGACTGCTTCTTCTAGGACAAGGGCTGGTAATTCTGTTTCGAATCCCTTTTTGAAGCTGAAAGAAGGTTGGAACCCCGCCTTCACTCAGCACTGAGAGAGGCCTCCGCTTTTAATATTGCATTACTGAGCAATCATTATAATCTTGCCCATAAATTTGCAGCTGGTATCAGTATGTGGTCCAAAGCTTTTAGAAGTATTCAGGGGAACAGCTCTCGCCGACTGGAGAAAGCGGGCCTTCCAATTACACAGGAAAAGTGCAGCAAAATGAGGAACATCTCCCTAATTAACTGGCCTCATTGGTGCATCATTCTGGGTTGGATGTGAAATTTAAGGAAGGAGAGGAGAAGGTGGGTGGGGGGCGCTCGAAGCGAATCCCAGGCCACCTGTTCTCTGGGTTACTCTTTCAGACTCAGGGAGACGGTGCCATCACCCAGGTGCAAAGAAACGAGGGCCCTGGAGGACCTCTTAGGGCAGCAACCCCACCCCACTGGTGCAGCTGTGGAGACCCTTCATCCCCACATCAGTCCACTTGGGAAGGAAGGGCACAGTGACCACGGCCTCTGCGTCACGGAGTGTGGGTCCTGGAGCATCCTCAAGACGGGAGCCCCAGGCTTAGCGCCTGCCAAAGATCTTCCTTCCCAGAGCTCTTGACTTTATATGGAGGTTATACGCAACTGCCCAGTGGCAAAATGGACCACACTTTCAAGGGGAAACAGCGCTTCTGGTTGAGAGCAAGCTAATGGCTGCAAATTCTGGCAAAGCAAGGAGTCACCGACCAGTCAGTAGCGTCCCATGCCGGGATGGGACGCTGGTGAGGTGCATCGCGAGGGTCGCGGCTCTGACTTCCAGGAACGGCTGGATGCGGAGAGAGCAGTCAGTCCCTAATTAGAATACATCATCCATCTTCCTGACACTTCAGTGAAATGTCTGTTCCACTCTGGAGCTGCAGCTTTGTTCAGAGCAGGTTAATTGATATTCTGATGCCTTCGCTCGCCGTACCCCTGTGGCTCGGTTCTGTTTTATCACACATCAAAAAGGCCGTATGCTCAGGGCACTCCCTGCACCGGCACAGAGCTGGAGGTCTGCACAGCTGCGAGGGGTACGGTATCACAGGAGGGACAAGCACCGAGCAGATGTCACAGATGAAAAAACGGGGAAGAAAAGCAGCCAGCGAGCCTAGGGAACGTGGCGAGGCCCGGCAGAGCGCTGCCGGATGCCGAGTGGGCGGCCCGCTCTGTGTGAACACTGGCCTCTTCTGCCCTTCTGACTGTTATTAAAGCGCAGTTAGCAACTTCACGCTGCAGGACTCTTGCCCTCTGGGCCCCCTGCCTGTTTGATGCGGTGCCCCTTGTCTCCTCCCCTCTCCTCAAAGACCAGAGCGGGGTGCCCCCCTGGGTTCTCCCTAGGACGCCCTGATCCAGCTCCCGGCTCCAACCGCAGCCTCTGGAGCCTCCATCCCAGGCGCTCCCCGGAGCCGAATGCTGAACCCTCACCGTCCCAAGGAGACACACTGAGGCTGAAGGTTTGGATTCGATCAGACCCACTCAGCTCAGAGCGTGAACCAGGAGACACGTCGCAAGATGCATCATGGGCCGCCACCTCCCTCGCCTTTTTCTGATGAAACGTTATATGGTTTCCCAACATATAAAAGAGGAAAAACCGGGAGATTTTTATCAGCCAGAAAAGAAATGCATATTAAAAGATCAAGTTTGGGAAACTGATGTGTTTCAGGACAATCGGTGAGAACAATTTTGATGAATACAAAAAAATGTTGACATCAAATTGCCCCAGTACTGGTTCCTTTGGTTTATACAGAAACATGACAGTCTTAGCCTGCCATGGCATCTTCGGGCGCCTTCCACATGCAACTCATCTGAAAGGTGACTAGCGGGAAGTTTTACTTTGAAGTTTCATCTCAAACAATAGGCAACAGCTGCTGGCATCCCTGACCTCGTTCAAGCCCGCGCTGCAGCAGGACGAGATTCTCCTGTAACTCGCCAGCACACTGGCTCTGCCGCCCCACCGAGGCTTGGCCTGGCCGTTTCCTGTGCGCAGCCCCAAGACGCATGAGACGGGCAGACCCAGACAGGCTGAGACGGGCAGGAGAGATGTTTCTGAACAACCGACAGTGCCAAGTTCCACCCTTGCTTGCAAATCGGTGGACACAGGCCCGACGTTTTTCTATACAAAGGTGAATGTGGGAAAATCCGTACTCCTAGGTCTGCAGGTTAGAAGCCACTGATCTCCAGGGTGTTAAAATTTGGTAAAGCACGAATGTGAATGTCTAAGAGGCTTTTTATTCGTTCCAAATAGCTAAGAAAGCGTTTTAAAGTCAAATTCCTATAAAATGTCTGTGGGGCCACTCTGCAAAGGAAGATACAGTCAGAAAAACATACTGTTCCGTGCCCAGCAGACCAGTCCCACCCCAGCTCCGAGGCTGGGCGATGCCGAGATGACCCACCGCAGAGATAACGCGCTTCACGGCGTCACGTCTAGTTCCCAGGTTCAGACACAGTGGCCTCTGGTTGAAAGCACAAGAAGTAGATAATCCAACAACGTCCAGTTAATGCGTCCATTCCTTTCAAACACTTTAGAGCATGTCTGTGGTGTGGACCCATCTCTTCAGAAAGACGATTAGTCTGTTAAGGTGTCAGTTTATCATATGCTGGTGAAGAGCATGGGCTTGGGAACCAGCCTGTGCCACTGCCAGCCGTGGGACTTTCAACCAGGGACTCAGTCCCTCGGGGCCTCGTTCTCCTTCTCTGCAAAACGGGGACACTAACAGCAATCTACCCCACAGCCGCTGGGACGATTAAATGAGGACCGTAAACAAACAAACACATAAACAACAACAAAACAAGCACAGTGCCTGGCGATGGGGAAATGGCCCAGTCCATGTTAACTGGTTTTATCATTACTATACTTTTGAGCAAGGTGAACTCTGTTCTTTTCCTCTACCTCCTGTCAGGAAGGAACCCCACTTAAGACTGTAGAACTTAAGGGACTTCCCTGGCGGTCCAGTGGTTAAGACTTCACCTTCCAGGTTTTCCAGGATTGCAGGTTCAATCCCTGGTCAGGGAGCTAAGATCCCACACGCCTCAGGGCCAGAAAACCAAAACATAAAGCAGAAGCAATATTGCAACAAATTCAATAAAGACTTTAAAAATGGTCTACATCCCAAAAATCTTAAAAAAAAAAAAAGACTGTAGAATTTAATATAAAGAATTCATTTCAAAAGGCAATCTCAGGACTTCCCTGGTGGTCCAGTGGTTAAGACTGCACTGCCGATGCGGGGGGCACGGGTCGATCCCTGGACGGGGACCTAAGATCCAACATGCTGCGCGGTACGGCCAAAAGATTTAAAAAAAAAAAAAAGGCAATCTCTTGGAAAGAGCAGTAACTGGCATCCCAGATGTGAACTGAGGAAAGCTTTCTAATCAACGAGGACTTGGGAAGAACACATTTCGGTAAAAGTGAGGGAGTCTAGCGAGTCGTGGGCTAGCGCACACCCACTCCAGCGCGCTCATCCGTTTTCCAGTGCCTGCCCAGGAGCCACCTGGGACGCCAGCCTGGGTCCAGCAGATGGGAAACGACAACCATGCTTTTACAGTGGGGTGGGCGTTTCCACAGGAAGACCTGGGGCGCATTCATTCATTCATTCACCCATCCATTCATCAACTCATTGCCATATTTCTCCACCACTGTGTGTGGTACACTGTGCTTTCATATTGAAAAGTTCAGAAGCCCTGGGTCTGGGGGCTTGTCCAGTAGATAGCACCTGGGGGTGATCAGTCACTGGTTCATGAAACTAACTACCCCCTCCCCAAGCCTGGCTGACCCAACTCTGTTACTTAGGACTCTTTCCTAACTGGCCATTCGATTTGTGCAAGGCACTGAACTTCATCTGTAAAACGAGAGGATTGGACCAGGCAACTTCTAGCAAAGACATTTATGGTCTAACAAAGACATTTTAAGAGTGAATAGCTACTCATAATTATGCAGGGAAAATAGGCATCAACCAGGACGAGGGACTGCCCTGCCTCTAAGGGTCTTTGCACATTAAAACATGATAATTTACTTGCAATCATGCAGCCTGATTCTCCTGTGAAATTCTGCCAGCTCTCGAAATCATGAAAAGAAAGGGGAAAACCCCGTAGGCAGTGGGGGCAGACCTCGGGGGCCGCTGACAAGTTACCTGGGTCTGATCAACACCTGTAATGACTCTTCTCCCAGGGAATTCTGAAGTACACACTGAAGGTCAAGTGCTGGGTCTGAGCTGGGTGCACACGTCAGCCCAGAGCTCCTGGCCTCATTCTCAGAGGTTGCAGTGGCCCGAGTTCACTGACCCGATGGTTTCTCAGGCCTCATTCCTCTCTCTCCATTCCAAATCCACTGATCCTGGCAGGGCTCGCAGCCAAGCAGCCAGCCTGTAGATTCACGCCTCCTCCTCAAGCTGGTGCCCTCTCCCCCTTTATCCTGGGACCGCCACACCTGTCCATCCGGGCCCTGGTGCGGGGAAAGCACTAGCCGTGGGCAGAGTTGTGGCTGGGTCCACAACTGGGCTCCAACCCTGGAGCCTCGTGACCATCAATTACCTGAGCCTTGAGTCTTAGCCTGGAAGATGGGGGCGGTCAGACCCACCTAAGGGAAAATCCCTGCAATGATGGCACAGGATTACTGACGACACGTGTCATGACAAAGTTCCTGACCCAAAGCAGGCGCCTCACAGACACGGTGCCTTTCTCTCTCCTAAGAACCGTCTGCGGCGCAAGGGCACTCGCATTTCCGCAGGACTGAAGGAGGCTGAATCTCCAAGTGGCTGACTTTACAAGGCTGCCGCTTCAGGCCCCAAAAGGTGGGCAGTAGTCTGGGGGACGCTCTGGGCCTCCCCTTCACCAGGAACAGCTGTCCCTCCATCCCCTCCGTCGGTGGGTGCTGGTCACCACTGGTCACTTTCCCTCTGTCCGGCTGCCCCTGGTGTGTCTGGGTCATTTCCTTCGGAAACACATCCCATTTTCATTCCCTCTCTCCCAGTCAAAACAGCCTTCCCCTGCGGGCTCAGTTCCTTGGGGACGTTCACTCTCAACCCACCCGGAGGCCTGGACCACTTTCCACATCTTCCTGAGCTCATTTCAGCTCAGGCCTGTGTTCTCCTGCTGCCGGAGACCAGACACCACAGTGCTGCTCCAGGAAAACCCGACATGACCAGCTGTGGAAAGCTCAACGTGAGAGGATCGATGGCGTGTTCAGAGAACGAGAACTCATCAGTCTAAAGACTAGTGAATTCCACACAGTCTCAACAAATAAAAGGTACGCCAAAATATACATATATGCGCGCTCTGGTATTCTAACCAATACTCTCATTTGTAATTAATATTATAGGTAGTACGTTTATAATTAAAATTGGGGGTACTTAATATGTTACAGATTATAGCTAAAAATCATTCACTTTAGTTTCCACAGTTCTTCCAAATCCCACTGACTGACGGTATTAAGCTACAAGCGGATCCCCAGACCCCCACATACCAACTGTTTAACAATCTCCTTATCTGCAAAGTAGGGATAATGCTGACGGGCCCACACTTCCTGGTGTTCAAGGTTAGGTGCAGTGATGAGCGTACAGGGCCAGCTCAAGGTCTGGCCAATTGCAGGTGCTGGAGAACGGCAGCTGCAACCGTCTCCGGTCTCTGGCACACGCCATGTTTTCACAGTTGACAGCTAGCTGCAAAACTAAGCCACACCAAGAGCCTGGGAATGGGCGATTGAGGGTGCCCCTCTGTTCCGTCCTCCTGGTGGGCGTTTCCAGCTCTCGGGAGGCAGGTCTCTGATCCGGCCCCTGGATCCGACCTCAACCTGCCAAGGGTGACGTGGTCGGTGGTTCTGAGTCCAATGCGGTCTCCAACATCACCGGGCCTCTCCAACGCTCTCTGCTGCTCCGAAGCCCACTTACAGTGGCCCGAACATCGGGCTCTGTCCTGCATTCCAGCCGTCTCTTTTCCCTCCCCGACAGCAGTTAGAAGGATCCTAAGGGCATCCCAGGCATCAGCTGCCCGCAGAGCACCCGGGGTGCCTGCTGCTTAGCCAGCAGATAGGTGGGCCACACACGCCATGAACAAGCCCAAGACCACACTGCAGGGTCCAGAAACACCCACAAACGAGGGACCCACAAGGGGGTACTCACGGCGTCCAGCCCGGCCCGCAGAGCCCTGCCTCGCTGTGACGCATGCCGTTCAGTTTTCCGAGTGGAGTTCAGACCTCCCCTCCAGATGCCCAGCCATCCTGACTGCATTTGTGTTAGAGGAACACACAGCCCCGGGCCTCAGCAGAGCTGTTGATCAATAAACCCGCACTCCTCAGAGGACGCGAGTGACATCTACAAACCCGCGAGTGTCAGAACAACGGCAAGAAAATCCCGCGTTCCCACCGTCAGAGGATGAGAGCTGGGTAATTCATGCCAGCCCAGTGACGCCGCCAGGAGAAGTAAAACAAACAGCAGGGGGTTCTGTAGACCAGAATCGGGCTTCTGCGTTCCGTTAGCGTTTCCACTATAAAACACTCACTCCCGTTACGGGCAGGGACGCGTCAATCTGTGACCAGACGGGAAAAAGTAAACAAGAGTCTAGAAATCTGCCAAGTAAATGTTAGACTCTCGGTTTTACAGTCGAAGTGTGCTCCAGCAACATCTCCTTTATCATAAAGTAACAGAGCATCTCCACGATATGAAATGAGATCAAAAAGAAGTTAACCTGTGAATGCAAAGTCTCACTTTGCATTTTCTGTAAAGGAAACACATGCACTGATCACGGGGGGGCGGTGGGAGGGAAGCGACCCCCTTCCAGGGTGCCTCGGAGACCTTCTTCTCCCTGACTTAGCAAGCTGGGGGCGTGGTCAAAGTTTCGCCTTTGGTGACGTCGTTCTGCAGCTCCAAGGAGAGAGATGACGTGGTGCCAGACACCGGAACTTGCTGGATTTCTGGAAGAGCAGTTCTTTTTTCAGGCAACACACGTATCCTTCCTTTGGGTCAGCAGCGGGGATCCGGCACTGCAGCCTCCTTTTCTGTAAAGTGGGAGAATCACAGTGCTAAACGCCTACCTGCACCACTAGCCACGGGCCCGTGAAAGCGGGCACTCTGTTTCCTTTGTTCTGTTTTGTCCCTCACACAACCTAGAATGGTCCCTGTCACACAGTAGGTGCCTGTAAGTCTTGGTTGTTGAAAACCTCGCAGGACAGCTGTGCGGATCTCACCAGAAAGTGCCTCCGAGCGTGGCAGTGACTTGCACCATGTGCTAGTCAAGGCTGGTTAACGACTATTGGTACCTTTACCTCAATGGACCCGCGCTGCTGCCCAGCACCTGTGCTGGGCTTAGCGTTGGCCTCTTCGGTGTTTTGTTTTTTAAATTTTTATTGGAGTAGAGTTGACTTACAATGTCGTGTTAGTTTCAGGTGTAAGCAAGGTGAATCAGTTATACATATACCCACTCTTTTTCAGATTCTTTTCCCATATAGGTTATTACAGAACATTGAGTGGAGTTCCCTGTGCTGTACACTAGATCCTTATTAGTTATGTGTTTTATATATAGTAGTGTGTATATGTTAATCCCAGTCTCCTAACTTATCCCTCCCCCACCCCACGTTTCCCCTGCGGTAGCCATAAGTTTGATTTCGAAGTCTGTGAGTCGGGTTCTGTTTTGTAAATAAGTTCCTCTGTATCACTTTTTATTAGATTCCACACGTAAACGACATCATACGATTTTTATTCTTCTGATCTTCACCACAGTCTCAGGCCTGACGAGTCATGGGGTGGGTTGATATTTCCTGAGCTCGCTGAAGGAGGGGCCTGCTTGCATCCCATTTAAGTAACCACAGGTCCCCGGGGAAATGCTCCATTGTTCACGCCTCTGCTTTTTGTGGAGGCGTTGGGAAGACTTCCTGACCAGCCGCTGGGGATGGGGGGGTGGTTAGAACTCAGCACCCTGTGCGCAGGCGGGGCAGCGTCCCTCCGCAGGCCTCTGCCGGGCCGCCCCGGGGGACACGGACGCAGCAGGTGAACCTGTGTTATCAGGGTGTGTTATCCGCTCGGGTGGGTGGGACTCCAAGCACCCTGGTTTGGGAAACAGAAAGGAGAGGTGCTGCAACACAGAGCGCGACCGAGGGGGGTGCCAACTACCACGTGAGCGCCGAGCATGCCGATCCCTGCCCAGGTCACACTGAAGGTCGCTGCCGACGGCCCCGCTCAGCCTGCAGGGGCTTCTTGCCTTACACCTGGCGAGAACCAGCCCTAACCTCCGGAGGAGTGAACTCCAGCCCAAGTGGACGCTCACAGAAGGAAAGAAAAGCCAAGGCCAATGGACAGAAGCCAGGGCCGGGGAGGCTCCAGGTAGTTTTGAAATTTCATTGTTTTTCCCTCCAGGCACTACAATTAAAAGACTGCTGGGACTTCCCTGGTGGCGCAGTGGTTAAGACTCCACGCTCCCAATGCAGAGGGCCTGGGTGCGATCCCTGATCAGGGAACTAAGATCCCACATGCCGCAACAACTAAAGATCCCACACGCTGCAACTAAGACCGGCACAGCCAAACAGATAAATTTAAAAAAAAAAAAAAAAAAAAGACTGCCAGCTCTCATGCATGCAGGTACGGGATGTTCCAGAGCTCACTGGAGCAATGATTCCAGAAGCATGTTGTGGGCTCGCTGGCGGGTCAGGAGCCAACCCCGGAGGGTACAGGACCCCTGCCTAACACACAGGGAGGCCCATGGGGGCAGCAGGCTTCCCCCACCCATTAGTGATCCTGGTTTGCTCTCACTCGACTCACTTCGCATGGGAAAGCGGAGTAACCCTGCCCAGTGGGCCTCAGGGCCAGGCACGGTGCTTGTATGACGCGCTGCGCACCCCAGAGCCCTCGAGGCCTGCCTGCAATCCCCGGGCGCCCACACGGAGCCGCACTGAGGCCCGCCCAGCTCCCCCACCAGGTCCTGCTGCCGCCCACCAGCCCAGATGTGCGAGAGACGGCACAGGCCAGCAGAGGCAGGCACGAGCCATCCGTGGAGGCCTCTGACTTTTCACGGGTGATGAAACTCCCAGCGCCTGACAAGCCATCATCGTTGGGCACAGCTGCTTCCTCCCCACAGCTGGGCGAGGTGGCTGGCCATACATGGAAACATCTCTTCTGTCTCTCTTAGCCTGATGGTCCCTGTCTGTGATGGTCCCATTCCAATCGGCCTGGTCCTGGTGATGCAGAAATACCTTTGTCAAAGGGATGGCACAGGGTCCCGGGGTCCCGGGCTGAAGCCAGGCCTGGCAGCCAGGTGTGGTGGCAGGTCCACACCTGTCCTGGCCCGCTGGTCCCCTGACCTAGGCTAAGTCCCTTCCTCCATTCGGACCTCAGTTTCCCCTTTCATAAAAGGTTTCAGGTAGGAATAGTTCTCAAGACAATGTTTAAAAAAAAAGTTGATGAGGGCTTCCCTGGTGGCGCAGTGGTTGAGAGTCCGCCTGCCGATGCAGGGGACACGGGTTCGTGCCCCGGTCCGGGAAGATCCCACATGCCGCGGAGCGGCTGGGCCCGTGAGCCATGGCCGCTGAGCCTGCGCGTCCGGAGCCTGTGCTCCTCAACGCGAGAGGCCACAACAGTGAGAGGTCCGCGTACCGCAAAAAAAAAAAAAAAAGACAGATGCTTCTCTGTGTAACAAATACTCTTCAGAAGGATGTTCTTTCAAGGGCGTGTTAACAGCAGCTGACTCCAGGTCAGCTTGGTTCCAGGGAAGGGAACCAAGTGGCTGGGGGACAAGAGTTTGAGGGGGACCTGGGTACCTTTTGAATTTTGAACCATATGAAGGTCCTGCAGTCGAGAAATAAATTTGTTCATTTCTTAAAGCAATCTCTCTGGCAGCGATATGAAGGCAGGATTAGGAAGAAAGAGACCACAGTAGCTGCAGGGAGATGGATTAGGTGCCAAAGAAGGGAAAGGGATTCTTGGTAATCCAAAAAAAACGGAGAGCAAACGGTGACTATGGTGAAGGTGAGATTTAGATTCTCTTTGGTACTGAGCCTTTCCCCTCACATTTCCTGAACTCCCTGCCTTACTTCTTAGCTTCCCTTTGCCCTACAGATGTGGTCTCAAGAACTGGGCACTCCCGGACTCCAAGAACTCGGCTGCCCCTAAAGAGAAGCCAATTGGTCCCTGAACGTAGTGCCCACCTGCTTTCGATAATTCCAATACAAAGTGCTAATTTCTCTTTCTCTAATGTATTTGATGGTCACTTCAAAGACATTCTTCAAAGAGATTGCATGAGACCAAAAAAAAAAAAAAAAAAAAAAAAAAAGAAAGAAAAGGAAAAAAGAATCCTGATGGGTTATGATTGCGTTCTTTCTTTTTCCCTGAACACTATTCCCTGCCTCCTTTTTGTGCTCTAAATTACCAATTCTAGTCCCTGCGAAGTTAAATAATTACCATATAAATGAATATGCATATGTGTCATTTTTCTCCCTAAAAGCAAGAAAGCCTGTTTATTTTGGACGAAGGTTCGTTTTGTTTCTGAACAACCAGAGCACATAATTAGGAGCCTCATCTCTTACTCTTGAAATCCTGTCTCCACCGGGAAGAGATGAAAAAGGTACTGGATGTCCCTGGAAGCTCAGAGAAATTTTAAAACAAATTAAAGAAGGTATTTCTTTACTCTGCAGGTAACAATGGCTTGGACACAATCAGAATCAGAATGTCAGGCCAGAAGGAGCTCCAGTGCTCGAGCCCGAGTCCAGTGTTTTACAGATAGAGAAACAGAGGCCCCGGGAAGTGAAGTACTCGCTGTAGACACACAGCGTGTGATGGTCAGACAAGAACAGAGTGGCCCAAAGCATGACTGCATGGTTGTATCCCGGTTCTGGGACTGGCTGTGGGGCTTTGTGCAAGACTCTGCGAGTCTTAAGATGCTACATCCCTAAAACAGGGGTGATGGCAGCCGCGAGGCTCCACTGCGCTGTGGTACAAATGAAATGAGATCGCTAATGCGGCACTCAGCCCTAAACCGCCAATCAGTGGTCACCACCAACAGTATAATAATTACAGCCTCTCGGCATGGTGTACTCTCAGTGTGGTGTAGGGGACGAAGTGCCAGACCGGGGCTCCCAAGCCTCTGTTTGGCGTCCAGACAACATCTGCCACCACCATCAGAATAGGAATGATAATGAATATGATAAATATTAATACAAATCGTATTAATTCCACCAACAGTGTTGCGTATAACGCACAATACGGTCATAGAGTACGATATAACTAACAGTAACATCACTTATAACTAATTAATAATGCTCATAAACGTTATGGCCATTTTGAGGATGGTGGTAGCTGTCGGCAAGGACTTGGGGTGCCTGGGCTCACGCTGTGTCCGTGCTGCAGGTGAGCTGTGCAGCCTGGGCTTTCAGAGAAGCTCAAGAAAGCCTTATGGAAGTTAAATGTGTGTTTGAGAGACTATTCTAGATTACTGAGGGCAAATCTGGGATGTCCAGTTGAAATCACAGAGAAAGTCATCCTATTTTCCCCAGAAACCGTGACTCAGTGACTTACAGAGGTTAAAAAATTTTTTAAATAGACAATCAGGGCTTCCCTGGTGGCGCAGTGGTTGAGAGTCCGCCTGCCGATGCAGGGGACGCGGGTTCGTGCCCCGGTCCGGGAAGATCCCACAAGCCGCGGAGCAACTAAGCCTGTGCGCCACAACGACTGAGCCTGCGCTCTAGAGCCCGCGAGCCACAACTACTGAGCCCGCGTGCCACAACTAGTGAAACCCGCACGCCTAGAGCCCACGCTCCACACAAGAGAAGCCACCGCAGTGAGAAGCCCACACACCGCAACGAAGAGTAGCCCCCGCTCAACCCAACTAAAGAAGGCCTGCGTGCAGCAACGAAGACCCAGTGCAGCCAAAAATTAATTAATTAATTAATTTTAAAAAAATACATCCCGCTGAGGGGTTCCGGTCTGGGTGACTTGGGTGCACTCATACCAAAGGAGTGACACCCACCATGTGACGAGCAGTGCTGGTGAAGAGGAGAAACAGCTCAGCTCTGAAGAGCAAAGAGACGAAAGGCAGACCCAAACGCTTCCTGCCTGGGGATCCGCAAGGCCAGGGTTGAATTAGACTTGGCCACTCATAACCAATTACGGATTAAGGCAAAGAGCGTTTTGTACGAGAAAGTCCCGTCCCGTTTCCAGTCACTTAGGGTGCTCTGCCCTCCCCTTCACTCCTGACAAACGATTCTCTCACCATTTCCCAGATAAGAGGGTGACCGATGGGTGGGTCAGTTTTAGGAAGAGTTGGTCTGAGGTTGGGTGAACTAAGGCGGCGGTAGGGGTCGGGGGAGCTATATTCCCAGTCCTGCCTTGTCTGCCTGCCGGCCCCTCTGCCCGAGACAGCCTCTCGCAGACTGTCCCGCCCCCATCTCGAGAGGCTTCGGTGACAACTCAACTCCCCTGGGCCTGGTTTCCCTTCACACTGTGTTTGTGGCCCCATCACAAGCCCTCCCGGTCGGCTTTGCTTTGGGCACGTGAGGCTCTGTCTCCAACTGCATGTGGTGAGCCTGGGGCCCAGGGTACCACCCTGCTCATGGGGAATTGAGAAGGGTGAGTGGGGGCAGGGGGCAGGGTCCCAGCAGGATGGACAATGCCGTGCCTACAGCGGGCACTTGACTGGAGTGGGTGGAATCGAGCCGGGGGGCTTGGGAGCCGGGTCACTAGGAGGGAACTTGGTTACAACCAAAGTCTGTGGTTAAGTGGCCTTTCTCCTAACATTGCTGGAAGGTGGAGGTCTGTTTTTTATTTAGAACTGAAGAGAAAGGGTAGAAGTGTTTTTATCATCGTGTGAAAGTATCATTTAGGACAAGGGTTAGCAAACTACTGCCTGCCGCCAGTTTTTATAAATAAAGTTTTACTGGAACAAACCATGCCCTTTCATTTATCTATCATGTATGGCTGCTTTCACATTACATCAGAATTGAGAAATTGCAACAAAGACTGTACGGTCTGCAAAGCCTAAAATATTTACTATCTAGCCTGGACAGAAAAGAATGTGTCTACCCCCGATGTATACTGGCCTCTGAGCTCTGGGCGCTTGCCTAGGCCTGGGCAGTAAGAGACGATCAGCTCGCTGGGAACAATTTGAAGTCAGAGGAAAACAGGCTGTTCAGACCAGACTTTGAAACTCAGACTGCAGCTTACTTGAGGCTCTCTCGTGATTTAGACCCACGCGGCTGAGGACCATGCAGAGCAAGCCTGTGAGAACTGCTCCTCCTTCACCAGTGCCCTGGGAAGGTGCCCAGGCATCTTTACAGACGTGGGCCTCTCAATCAATTTTTGAGCAAGAGAGCGTATGTATGTTTCTGTGTGTGTGCGCCCACGAGTTCCGGTTCTGGGCAAGACAGAGTACGCCCGCTGTAACCTGTCAGCCCCACTGAAAGCAGCTACGATGCACGGACAGAACGCAAAGGGCGGGCATCTGAGGACTCAGAGAGTATCAATACAGTAGTAGGTGAACTGGGGAAGAAGATCAAAGTTCAAGATCCCTGCAAGCCGGCGTCCCCGAGCTGGTCTCTCCAGGCGGCCTGAGACCTGAGATGGGCAATAGGGAGGGACAGGGACGGGGCCAGGAGCCCCTATTTCTGGCTCGAGAAGTAAGAAAGGGGACTCCCGGGCTTCCCTGGTGGCGCAGTGGTTGAGAATCCGCCTGCCGATGCAGGGGACACGGGTTCGAGCCCTGGTCTGGGAGGATCCCACATGCCGTGGAGCAACTGGGCCCGTGAGCCACAACTACTGAGCCTGCACGTCTGGAGCCTGTGCTCCCAACAAGAGAGGCCGCAACAGCGAGAGACCCGCGCACTGCGATGAAGAGTGGCCCCCACTCGCCGCAACTAGAGAAAGCCCTCGCACAGAAACGAAGACCCAACACAGCCAAAAATAAAGAAAGAAAGAAAGAAATAAAATTTAAAAAGAAATGGGACTCCCAACACAGAGAGAGCAGGGGAAATCTCCCTGTGTTTCCTTTTCTTTTCTGTTTTTCTGCACTCCCGCCTTGAGGCCATCCTGCCTGACAAAGGGGGCCTGCGGGGGCCTGAAACTCTTACAGCGCAGGGGACCCTTCCTCCCCAGTCCCTAGAAAATGCAGCCAAGTCCCGTGAATTTTTCCTCTCACTGTCCTCCCGCCACTTGGCCCTGGTCACAAGCATTGTCACAGGAAGCCTGTGACAGAGCCAGGTAGATAAAGGCCCAGCTTTCTGGCCAAAAGATCATATAGGGGGACACCAGGGAACTGGAGGTCACCAAGAAGACGGCAAAGAGGGGAGCGCAGGAAAGCGACCAAATGACGTCGTTTATGGACTCCCGCCTCACCCCCGAGGTGTGCACGCATGGGGCTGACCCCGAACAGCCTTCCAGCCTTCCTGAGAAATGACCTACAGCACAGCCGCTGCCCAGGCCCCCCTGAGTGGCACCCACACAGCACAGAGCTGTAGAGAACCACACAGCACTGCAAAGGCTTGCGAACAGAACTGAGGTGGAAACCACAGCCCAGAGAAGGCGGTTAGAACTTGCGACCCGAGCCCAACTGAATCAATTGTCTGCTAAGACGAAAATATCAACATTCGTCATAGGATTCAAGCAAGACCCAGAGTCTCAGGGCAACATTTTGCATGTTCAGGGTACAAAATTACTTAGCACAGGGAGGACCAGGAAATTTCAGCTCACGTGGGATGGGACATCAGACACCACTGCCAACGTGACTCAAGGGCTGGAACTGTCAGGCAAGACAGTGAAGCAGCTATTACTGAAACAACGGCAACGACAAAGCTCCCTGTGAACAAAGGCACACGTAGAAATCCTCGGCAAAGAAACAGAAGACAGAAAGAAGAACCAAATGGAATTTGTAGAACTGAAAAATACAATAATCAAAATTAAAAGCTCACTGGGCGGGCTCAAGAGTAGCCTGGAGATGAGAGAGAAAAGATTTAATGAGCCCGAAGCTAGTTCAATACAAATTATCAATCTTATCAACAGAGAGAAAAGAAGATGGAACAAAACAAAACAGAACAAAACAATAGAGCTTCAGCGACCCATGGGAGAACACCGAATGGCCTGACCTTCATGCCAGTGGAGTCTCGGAGGGGAGAAGAAAGAGAACGGTGTGGGAATTTAGTTGAAGAAACAACGGCTGAAAGCTTCCCAAGTTTGGAGAAAAACATAAACGTATAAATTCAAGGAGCCCCACAAAGAATAAATCCCAAAAGACTCATGCCCAGACATATCATGAACTTCTGAAAATTACAAACAAAGAAAACAATCTTGAAAGCGGCAAGAGAGAAAGGACACATTATTTATGAGTTTGAATGACTATGGATTTTCACCAGAAACCACAGTGTTAAAAGTGAAACATTTTGCAAAGTGCTGAAAGAAAAAACTGTCGGTCTAGAATTCTGAATCCCGAAGAAACTATCCTTCAGGGATGAAGGCAAAATAAAGACATTCTCAGAGGAAGGAAAAGCAAGAGAATTAACTGCCGGCATACCTACCCTAGAAGAATTGCTAAAAAGTTTTTCAGACGGAAGGGGACACTTGGAACATCAGGAATGAAGGGGGAACAAGAGCAATAGTAAATACCTGAATAAATATAACAAACTATTCTCCTCTCGAGTTTTTAAAATACGTTTGATGATTGAGACCGAAAATTATAACTTTTGCCCGATGAGATTTTTGATGCATATAGATGAGAACATAAGACAACTACAACATAAAGAGAAGACAGGAGAGAAACCAATATTGCAGATGCTGCCTGAAATGGTAAAATACCGACTCTAAGTAGACGGTGGAAATCTAAGTTTGTATACTGTAATTGTTAGGTCATCCACTAAAAAACAGAAAAACAAAAACACCTACAAAAAGATAACAGTAAAACACACAAGCGAAAAATTAACATGGAATACTAAAAGAATCCCAAACAACTGATAAATTGGACGAAGACCAAATACACATTCCTTCTTATAAATCACAATATCACAACCCCCGTCCACGCCCCAGGAGGCTGACCTCCACGGACGGCCTCACCTGGACCCCTGCCCTCTGGCTTCACGGGGTCTGGCGGAAGAGAGCGCCGGCGAGAGGTCAGAGGATGGAAGGAGAGTTCGGGGGCCCCCCAATGCTCCCTCTGCCCCTCCAGGTCCGGGGCGCCTCCCTCCCCACTTCTGCAGCTGTCCTTCCATTAAAGGCTCTCCTGTGACCCCGTGGGGTGGGCCAGCTCTTTCCTACAGGAACCCCGATGGGCTCCCCAGATGCTACCTTGTTATTTTTCCTCCATCCAAGGTGAAATCCACGTGTACAGCCTGACCTTCACCGAGTTTAGGTTCTTACCCTTCTCTGCAGGTCATCTCTGCTCTGGGACATAAACACACGGCCCTCAGTCTCCTTCAACTGGTAAAGGAGGCCCCCTCTCCCCGGAGCCCCCGCTGGCTCCACGTAGGGCTTCTCACCCGCCTGATGCAGTCCTCTTCCCTCAGGCGTTCCTGAAGCAGTCTGACGAGCAGCACGTCGGGCAACGTCTACAGGAAAGATGACACAGGATGAGAGTCTGACCTTCCGTGTGGGGCTCAAAGGGACACAAACTGGCAGGCCAGCGGGCTTGCTAAGAACCAAGGACCCGGCCCTGTGGACGCGAAGCTTCTCCAGGTCCCGGACCAGGGCCCTGTGGCCTCTGTGAAGCCCAGGCCCAGCCTGCGGCCCTGCCCTCGTCCAGCCTGGGCTCCTCTTTGATGACCCCCAACATGCATGCACGCCCACCTCCATGCTCTGGCTTCTCCTGAGCCCCCGCCCCAATGCTCTGCCCCACCGCCACCTGGGTGACTCCAGGTTCCCGCTGAGCCTCAGCCCCAAGTGCCACAGCCTCCAGGCAGCCCTCCCTGACCCTTCCCGGGCTGGGTTGGCGGCTGCCATAATCCTCGATGGCAAACTCTGTTACTGCACTAACCAGACACCCTTCCAGGGGCCTGCTCACATGTCTGTCTCCCCAAAAAGTTTCACAGTTCCTGGAGGAAAAGGACTGAGTCTTACTTGCTTTGTCCCCCAGACAACGGTGTACGAGAGGGAGCCGGTGGTGCACATCTCTTCCCAAACCCACATTCCGTGAGCTCACGGTGGTAGCCTGAAGCAGGCCCTGGTATTCTGTGGCATTTGTACTACGGAAATGGGCAAATGCTACAAAGGAGGGCTTCTTCCCTCAGAGAACTGGTTGTGAAACATTGACCAGCACACCTCTGCCCCTGTACCAAAACAGCGTCGGGGATGGAGGAAGCCCATGCTGACTGATGACTTAACGAAATTTCATGTTCCCTAATTCGCTCAGTAAGTACTGAAAATGCTGGTGGTTTCTGCTGAGCGTGTGCTGGGTGCCAGGCTACAGCAGTCAATGTTTACAGCTCTGTGCAGTCTGTACTATTTTCATCCCCTTTATACGGATGGGGAAGCTGGGCGCCAGAGAGGTTAGGTCACCTCCCTGGGCTACACAGCCAGGGAGGAGCAGAGGCAGGACCTGAACCCGGGCAGGCCAGGCTTGGGAAGGACAAACAAGCAGCGGTCGCGGGGGACGCGGAGTGACACCTAGAGTGGCCTTCCTTCTGCTTCCTCTCTTCTCAGCTGTCTCTCTCGGACCAGAAGTGACATCCCATTTTTCACAACCAGGTCTGCTCTTTCTAACAAAACCTCAAACGCCCCAGAGCCCATGCCCCTGGAAAACCCGCTCCCAGGTGTCCCCTTGACCTCTGGTCACTAAAAGCAGGTGCTTCTCCCCAAAGCCCCCAACACTCGGCCAAGGGAGACTCCTGGGCCAGCCCCGGGCCACACATCCCAAGCTATGTCCGGGCTGAGCAGCCTCCAGGAGGGGGCAGGGCCTCTGCCACGTGCGGGTGAGGGCCTTCAGGGCCACGGCCCAGCAGGGGAGCCCAGAGGCACCCAGCTGTGCAGTGAGGGGCAGGGGAAATCTACCTTACACTCCTTTTGCCAAGCTGGGGACCCTGAAGGGGGAACACGTAGGCCCGGGGGAGCGAGCACTTTCCCCTAATTTCCCGAAGTATCCTTAGGGCAAGCGGTGGGCCTGGCAACATGTCAGCGATGCTGGAGAAAAGTCTGGACCTCTCATTTTAGAGCCAGCGTCCAGAGTGACCAGATCCTGCCTCGGGAATGCTGCCGTGTCTGCCTGGAGTGATGAAGGAGCACCTAAAGGGGCAGAGAGCTGGGACATCATGGAGCCTCTGGGGCTGCTGACTTAGAAATGGCGTTTTAATAAGCCTCCATGCACGTGGCAGAACCCGTCCCCACCTCACTCTCGTTACGTCCTGGGAGCGAGTCAGGGGAATAGACAGCACTCGGCCCCTCCGTGTTCACCTGCGTGCCGTGAAGCGGCTTCGGTCAGTTCGCACACAGCGATTCCGAGAGAGGGAGTGGGGAACCAGATGTGCAGAGAAGGCTGGGAGGTAGGGGCCAGTCCCCACGGGGGCTCGAGTTCTCCTTGATTCTACAGGCAGCACCCTGACCTGTCTTCTCTTTGAGCCGTTTGAATGGGTTCCCCAACAAAAGCAGGCTGGGCCTGGGCATGTGGAGGTGGCAGTGAAGGGTGTCCCGGGAACCGGCTCACAGGGGAGGGCCAGGGGCTAGAGGGGGAGGAGGTGGAAGGCCTGTGAGCTGTGATCCAGAAGGTTCTCTCCGGCTTCAGGAGAAGGATGGCCCGAGTGGGGAAAGAATGTTCCCAGGGAGCACCTTGGGGGACCACTGGATTGGCCAGGGACTCAGACACTCATGATTTGGACCTTGGTCACCTGCTGAGTGACCCTGGACAGTGCCTTCAGTGCTCTGAGCCTCACTTTCCGCGTCTGTAAATGAGACGAAGACCAAGTGCTTCAAAGAGTTGCCATGAGGATTAAATGAGGTAATACACGTGACGCCTGGGACGTGCGTGGCCCCCAGCAAGGGCTTGGTGCTATGGCAATTGTTACCCTCAGGCCCCCTTAATAAGCCCTGCACCTCCTTCCTCAGCAAGGATCTGGATGAGGAAGCAGCTCTGCCCAGTGGGCCACTGATGCCTGGGCCCAAATCTCTCCCAACTCCCACTCACACCTCTGATAAAAGATGTAGGAAGTCAACATAAATTCCAAATGCTAAGGCCCATTGCTGGGGGGTGGGGGATTCCTGGAACAGACGTTTTTATGTAGAGCAGAGACTCACCCTCAGCATTAGGGCTCATCCCCCCAACCCCTGCCCAAGGCTGGCTCCATTCATGGTTCAAACTCCCACCTCTTGCCTACATAATGGCTGCTGCAGCTCCAGCCAGCTGGGTGACCTTGGGACTTGCCCTCTTCAGACCTCACACACTACACCAGTAGAAATGAGTAACAATACTTCAGTGTTTGCTTTTATTTTCTGCCCAGCATCCATACACTCCACCTCCAGTAATATACAGTCCCCCAAAGTTCCTTTGAGGCCACACTGTCTTGTCCTTCAGCCTTTACAGTTTCTGTGGGGTCAAGCCCACCATCGGATCCAGAGGAGGGCCCTGATGGGTCCAAGCTAATCAGCATATCCCACTCCTGGCCACTGTGATTGTTTCAGAGGCTGCCCAAGGCCCAGTCCCAGCGAGTGAGAGTCAGGCCCAGGACATGAGTGCAATCATCAGGGGCAGGAACCTTGCTTTCCACTGGATCTGGAGCTGAGAGGATGTAACAGCTGGAGCTGCAGCAGCCACTTTGCAGGCACAGGGGGGAGTATAAGGGAATAAAAAGAGTACAAAAGGAGAGAGAGAAACCAGGTCTCTTCAGCCCCAGAATGGCTTTTCCAGGATGTGGAATTGGAAGAGGAAGAGCAGACAGCAAGAGGATAAGGGAGGGGGCGCCTCTGATGGGAACCTGTAATGTCTCCCCTTGAAAGTTATGGGGCCACTATGGCTTCTAGAAGTGAACAGCAAAAGTCAAGAACAAGAGTGAGCGGGGGAGAGAGAATGAATGAGTGAGTAGGCCAGAGACAAGAGGGAGGCTAGCCGGCATCTGGTCCCTGGTTTCAGTATCTCCTAAGACGCCTCTGTGTCCTTACATCTGCCCTCTGCCCATTTCCTGCTTAAGCCAGTAGCTCTCAACTTGAGCGTGCATCCCAGAAGAGCTTGTTAACTCACAGATCACTGGCCTCGCCCCAGGGTTTCTGACTCAGCAGGTCCGGGTTAGGCTGGGAATCTGCATTTCGAGTAGGTTTTCGGGTGATGCTGAGGATGCTGGTCGGGGGACCACACCTGGAGCATCACCGACTTAAGCAAATTCCAGCACCCAAGACCCTACCGCACGTGGAAGAAGTTGCTGGAGAGGGAGAGTGTCCTGCTGGTGCCCACATGCCCCAACGATCCCAGGAACCGCCCCACCCCCGAGGCTGCCGAGGGGAACAGGGAGCAGCCCTGCCCCTCCCCTCCACATGTCTTCAATCCTTTCCTGTCCCCTGGTGTCCCCCGCCGACCCCAGGCGCAGCTGGTTTCCATCCCGAGATTCCTCTGCCTTCCCTGCCATCAGCCATTCGGGAAGCAGCATTCAAACAGGTTCTGGGACGCGGGAGACGAAGGGGGTGCGAGCTAATCAGAGAACACGGGGTGAGGGCTTCCCTGGTGGCGCAGTGGTTGAGAGTCCGCCTGCCGATGCAGGGGACGCGGGTTCGCACCCCGGTCCGGGAGGATCCCACATGCCGCGGGGCGGCTGGGCCCGTGAGCCATGGCCGCTGAGCATGCGCGTCCGGAGCCTGTGCTCCGCAACGGGAGGGGCCCCAGCAGTGAGAGGCCCACGTACCGCAAAAAAAAAAAAAAAGAACACGGGTTGAAAGGCGACGGGTCCGGGTGGAGCGCGGCGCCCCCCACGGCGGGGGACAGGCCGGCGACTTTGAGCTCGGCCCCTCGCGAGTGCTCTCCCCGCCGCTCACTGCCTCCGTGCTGTCTCGGTGCCAGCTTTGATGTGTCACGTCAGCAGCGGGGGCTTCCCAGGGTCCGCTGCTCGGAGTCCTGCCAAACTGTCTTTGCAAGAATCAGGCTCCCTCCTTCCCGAGCTCTGCTGTGCTCTCCCACCCCAGCCCCCAGAGCCTGGCTTCTGGGGGAGAATCAGGGACAAACGGATGGAGCCCAGTGCCGCCCCTGCTGGTCACCTAGAAGGCCCAGCCCAGGTACAGGCCCCTGGCCCCCCGGCATCCCACTCAGTGGCAACGCGACCGCCAGCCTGCCTCCTTGCCGTAAAGGGCAGGATCAGCTGCGTTGGCCCCGGTTTGGACCTTTCTTCTCCTCCCAGCTCCCAGTGCCCAAGCCCGGGGCAGAACTGCTGGCCTGCGAACCTCGGAGGTGCCGCCCCTGCCCTGAAGACGCAGCCCCTGGAGGCTCAGGCCCTGGCTCTGGCCCCTGGGGCACCTCACTGAGCTTCTCCAGCCTGGGCTTCCTCCACAGGATGGCAGCAGCCCACAGGGTCCCATCAGCAGGCCCCAGCCTCAGGGCCCCTGACGTCACTGTGTCACCTTTGGGTAACACTTGCTCAGGAGTTGTGGGCATGCTGTTGATCAACCGTATGAACTTCCATCTGGAGCAAAGCAGAAAGGGGAGGAGTTGAGACTCCTGGTCTGCCAGGAGGGGAGAGGCCTCCCTAGAGGGGCTGCTGGTGGGGGAGGGAAGGCCCGTACTTGGACTTGCGCTCACTTAAGAACTGATCCGAGAATCCTTTAAAGACAACCCTCCTTTCAAAGTTTCTGCTGCTACTCGGGGCTGTCAGAGCAGGTTTACATGGCATGGACTCTCCTGGTTCTGAGAGGCAGGGCCCAGGCAGAGTCTGGAACGGGGACAGGAGGTGAGAGGAGGGAGAGGACAGGAGATGAGGCTTTGAAGGGAGAGCAGAGACCCCCACCACGGGGCACCGACAGGCCCGCAGAGGGAGGTGGCCGGGGAGGGAAACCCGGTAGTGGGAAAGGCCAGCGAACTTTTTTTTTTTTTTTTTTTTTTTTGGACAGGGAAGCCCAGGCCAGCGAACTTTAAAGGAGCTACAGAGACTGGTCTTTGGGTTTCTCTGTCTCCATCCTGGGCTGTCCCCATCCTCCCCCCGCCCCAAACCTTCCAAAAAGGACCATTCCGCACCACCGCCTTGGGTGTCGGACAGGGAAGGACAGAGTGTGCGGGCTCCTGCTGGCTATGTCTGAACACAGCCTCCAAGACAGAGAGCAGCCAGGTGGGAGATGGAATGGCCGGAAGGGAAGGAGACAACCCAGAGGACTTGGAAGCCAGGACTGCGGGGCAATCCCGGAAATCCTCAGAAATACTTGCAGGGGGCTACACCTCTCTGTGTAGACAGAGGCAGGATAAGGGCACAAGCGCTATTATTTGGACGTTAAAGAATGGTGACTGACAACTGGGCGCTTGGGTACATCATGTTACACCAGGTTCTTAATTTTTAAATGGGACTGAAGTTGGGAATTAAACGGGACTGAAGTTGGGAAGAACCCAGCTTTGGCTCCTTCTGGTCTGAGCAGCCTTTCGAGTGTGGCTCATTTATTCACTCAACAAACACAGGCAGTTCTGCTCTAACGCCAACAAAGAAACCTTGATTTAGCAATAACTGTGCTGTAAAAGTAAAAACTGCCATGAGAAAAGGGGAATGGTGTCTGGGCTGGGCTCCCAGATGACCAGACGAGAACTCCCTAGGGAGCGTGTTTAAATCCAGATGCCTGGCCCCCCACTTCCAGGGATTCAGACTAAAAGAGTCTGGTGGGGCCCAGGTGAGTCTAATGTGCTGCTCAGGTTGAGCCCCTCTGGACTATGCAGTTTTAAATTTGCAAATACATATGCTTCCTGCAGGGATTTCAATAATAAAGCTTTCCTTTTCTTTCTTTTTCTTTTTTTCAGTAAAAATCTAATACACTCTAGAGCAATCAGCTCCATCCAACTCCTGCTGCAAAGAAATGTCCTTTCCCCATGGAACCTGTACGCTCTTCCCCGCCCAGAGGCACGTCTAGGGCTTAGCAGGTGCTCAGAGGACACTCAGTAAATGAATTAGTCAAGCGAGCCACCGACTGACTGCATGAGGGCTTTCTGGCCCTGCATCCTCGGTTGGGTACCCTCGGTCTCCCCCACTGGCTAGAAGTTCCCAGGGGCGAGGAGAAGGAACTCATCTCTGGGTCTCCCACGGCACGGCACGCAGGACGGTGCTTGGCATACAGGAGGTGATGAGGAAGTGTTTCAGAAACCATTTGGAAATTCCGAAGATGGAAGCATCTTGGTTAACACCCGCTACATAAGAGAATTCTGTATAGGAGGGCAGAGCCAAGATTAGCAGGAGAAAATTATGTATTTGAAGGTATTATTGCTGCTTGCAGAAAGAGCTATGAAGGCTCCAGATCGGCAGATGCTTTAAAGACAACACTTAATGAGTGGCCTCGCTGGGCGGGCTGCGTCTGCGGCAAGGCCACGCACCCGCCCCCACTCCTCAGAGCACTTCCCTCCTTGATCAGTCCTGACGCCTCGGCCTTTCATCTTCCCTCCACCCGGCTTCCGAACCAAAGAGCCCCAACAAGACACCCTTGAAAGCGCTTCGATGTGGTCTGAAATATGCTGATAATTAGAGTAATGAAACCCAGGAGGAATTGCCTTAAACGCCCTCCTCGCCGTTGAATTTTCTAACCCTAATAAAAGCATCTTTGTCCTAGAAATGAGCCTGCCTCTCCCACCCTGAAAAGCTTATCTTCTGCAGGAAATGAGAGACCCACTTTCTTTCTAAAACTGTATTTACCCCAAAAGCTGGTATCCCCCAAACTCTGACCACACACTCTGACTCCTGCAAGACGGCAGGGCAGTGCAGGGGCGTCACTTGCTTGCCCTCAGAGTCCCGGCCAGGTGATGTGGGGTCCGGAAGTGCTCTGGGTCAAGTGGTGCTCGAACCGGTTCACAATTTGGGTAGCGGGGCGGGGGGTGGGCGCTGACCTTGCTGAAGGAGGTTTTCCTTCACTTCCCTCAAACTGTTACTATCGGCAAGCTTGAGGTTGGGAGTTTGCCTAAGTGACACCCTCATCTCCAGGAACTGCCCGCACCCTGCCGGGCCCTCCTGGCCGTGGCCGTGCTCCATGGCCTTGATGCACCTGCTGTGTACACCCCTCACCAGAGCTGGCCCGGCCCTGGGGCCACCTGACCGGCTCGCCCACACAAATCCCTTTTCTGGAAATTTGGCCTTGGAGCTGCCTCTGTGGGTGGTGTGAACCGAAGACACGGGAACCTGGACGAGGGTGGTGGTCATGAGTGGCCGTGGAAGGCAGAAGACGAAAGCAAAGAACCACAGGGAGAATGGAGACAGAGACAAGCAGCTGCACGGGGCAGAGGAGGCCAGGGTGCTGCCCAGTTCCCGGCCACAGAGCCAGGGAGGTGGGTGCTTCCTCCACCCGGGGCCCAGGAGTCACTGCATCCCCCTTCCGATCCCCTTTTATGCCCTGGGCAGCCCGGGCGATCTCTGCTACTTGTCCCACCAGCCATCATTCATGCACAGCCCACGAGGTCAGGAAGCTTCCTTCCGAGTTCTTGGAGGAACACTGAGCACACGGCCACACGGTCAAGACCCGGCCTGATGGATGAAGATGAACACAAGAGGGGCGGCGACCAGCTCTCGGCTGCGGCCTCCGCAGAGACGGGCAGGAGAGCCAGGGTTCTCACCCCGACTGGCAGCCCGAGCCCTGGGCAGCCCTGGCCCTGGGCACTTACTCCACCTCACCAGGTACCAGCACACCTTGCAGGAAAACCGTGAGGCGAGGAGGGGAGGCCTGCGCACACTTAGCGCTCAGCAGACACCAGGATCCCTACGCTTCTCAGCCGTCTCCCCTCACAGACAAGAGAAAGCCTGCGTGTCGGCACAGGACACCTGAAGCAGCAGCCCCGCTGCTCTGGGCTGAACACCTGTGCCCCCGCCAGTTCATGTGCTGAAATCCTCGAGGTGATGGTATTGGGAGGTGGGGCCTTTGGGTGCCCTAAAGAAGAGGCTCCAGAGAGCTCCCTGCCCTCTTGCCACGTGAGGCTACCATGAAAAGACGGCTGTCAGCCAACGCTGAGTCTGTGGGCGCCATGACCTTGGACTTCCCAGCCTCCAGGATCGTGAGGTACATTCTGTTTCCAAGCCACGCAGCCTCGGTGACAGCAGCCTGAACGGACATCTGCTTATGCTCCAAAGGGGATTTTGCAAAGATACTTGGAAATTTCTATTTGCATTTAAGAGAACCAACATGATCAAGCCCTGTATTTCCCTTTTAAAAACGTCTTTCGGGCTTCCCTGGTGGCGCAGTGGTTAAGAATCCACCTGCCAATGCAGGGGACACGGGTTCGAGCCCTGGTCTGGGAAGATCCCACATGCTGCGGAGCAGCTAAGCCTGTGAGCCACAGCTACTGAGCCTGCACTCTTGAGCCCACGAGCCACAACTACTGAGCCCGCATGCTGCAACTACTGAAGCCCGCGCACGTAGAGCCCGTGCTCCGCAACAAGAGAAGCCACCGCAATGAGAAGCCCACGCACCACAACAAAGAGTAGCCCCTCCCTGCGTGCCGCAACTAGAGAAACCCCGCGTGCAGCAACAAAGACCCAACGCGGCCAAAAATAAATTTTTTAAAAAGTCTTTCAAATATAGTGTTGGTGGGATTTTAGAAACAGACCCCTGATCCCCCTGGGTTGCCACAGGGTGCCCACCCTGAGGGGCGGAAAGAAGTGCCCCTGAGCTGCAGCACTCAGCGTCTTTCCACTCTGGGGAGAGCTGGACCACTGCCCTTTAAACTCCCCGCCAGCTCAGGCCTGCAGGTCCTGGTGCAGGCCAGCAGGCGCATCACCTGTGGGATGGAGACCCCTGCCCTGCCCCCACCCACTTGATCGGGCTGACCCTAAGAAGAGCAGGGCTGGGCCACTCCATCGGTGCAGAACAGCATCCTCACGGCTACTGATCCTTTCCCACCACAAACCCCTCACCTCCGTGCCCACCGGGACCTGTGTGCCCTACTGAAGAATTCTCTCCTTCCTGCTGTCACATCCTGCCTATATTTCATTTTACCCCAGTATTTTCTCTCACTTAATCCACCAGGAAATGGAAAGGGTGGGGTAGGTGATGGGGGAGCCTTGGCAGCTCTCACCCCGCCCTGTTCCCCAGGACCCATCCTACCTGGAACTTCTGATAATGTGTCCTGGCATCTGCCGCCAGAGAGGAATATTCTTTCGCTATCAAGCTCTCCACGCTGAGGAGATTGCTATTCAGATGTTTGCCAAGCCACATTGCCTGAAGAAAGGAAAGAGGAAAAGAAAATTTTTGTGAAAGGAATAATCAAGAGGACACCATTACAATGCCCGGGTCCTTCCATGTGCTACTAGCAAAGGCTGTCACAGGGAAGCATAATTATTGCTGGCTGGAAGGAGGCCACCAGGGAGACAAACCCATAAAATCCCTCCCAGCCGTGGAATCCTGCTTGCCTGTCATTTCTTCTTCAACCAGCCATTGACTCTAAATGGACCTGGGAAACCTATGCTTTACTGCCCTGGGCCCGCCTCTTCAAGATCTGTGGACCATGAGTTCTTAACTCAAGAAAGGTTTGGAACAGGAAACACGGGGACAGGCCCTAATAGGGGTCACGACCCATACTCAATGTTCATTTTTTCTTAAAGAATGGCGGATGGCATATTGTCGCCAAGTGAATGTTTAGTTCATCAATGGCCACTATATATACTCTACCAGGGAAGAACACGTTTGAAGGTATAATCGCGCAACAAGATGTTCTTAACGCCAAGATTATGCTGATGACCATTTCAGCAGCGGGATGATTCAAAAGGCCCCGGAGGGGGAACTCCCTGGTGGTCCAGTGGTTACGACTCGGCGCTTTCACTGCCGGGGCCGGGGTTCAATCCCTTGTTGGGGGACTAAGCTCCCGCAAGCCGCACGGCATGGCCAAAAAGAAAAAGAAGGCCCTAGAGGTCCCCCAGGGCAGGTATGAACCCTCATCTTTCTGTTCCTCGTGCCGGGCAATGTCAGCGACAAGATCAGGAAAGAGCCCGTTAGGCTTTCACTATGTATCATCTTATTGTAAAATGAGATTTGTGTGTCCCTACACAGCAGACAGGGGTGGGAACAGTGAACTTGCCCAAAGGCTTGTAGCTGAAACACCAGTTAGCGCCAGCGACTGCCAGGTCCCCAGGTCCAGGAGCCCCTGGTTTCTAACAGTGAAATGGTGATCGGGAGGGTGGGCTGTGGACAGGAGTGAAAGCTGACAGCCTGACCCTGAGGAACGAGGCAGAAAAACTACAGAGAGATAGACGGATGGATGGATGAATGGATGGACAGACAGATAGGTGACAGACAAACAGAAGAGCTGGCTATCCTAACTCCAAAAGCAGGGCAGATGCACGTGGTTTTATGTAAGGACCAGACATCTTAATTCCTTTTCAGAATAAAGCCAGGCGCCACCTAGTCGGGGGAAACCACCTGCCGCATCACCTGGGCCCAGGGGGAGAGCTGACAGCGATGATACACTGATCAAGGAAGAGTTCGCTAATGTTTATTTCTTTAAGTACAGTATATAGTTGATTTACAATGTTGTGTTAGGTTCTGGTGTATAGCAGAGTGACTCAGGTATATATATATATATACTTTTTCAGATTCTTTTCCATTATAGGTTGTTACAGGATATTGAATATAGTTCCCTGTGCTCTACAGTAGGACCTTCTTGTTTATCATTAACTTATGTTACCTGATGCTCACTAACCAGGCTTTTGCAAACACAGAGTTCCATCTCGGATGATTATAACTGAAGACGCTTTGGCACTTAAAAAAGGAGCCGAGGGCTTCCCTGGTGGCGCAGTGGTTGAGAGTCCGCCTGCCGATGCAGGGGACACAGGTTTGTGTCCCGGTCCGGGAAGATTCCACATGCCGCGGAGCGGCTGGGCCCGTGAGCCATGGCCGCTGAGCCTGCGCGTCCGGAGCCTGTGCTCCCTCCGCAATGGGAGAGGCCACAACAGTGAGAGGCCCGCGTACCACAAAAATAAATAAATAAATAAACTTATAAAAAAAAAAAAAAGGAGCCGAAAGATTAAAACCATACATGGAATGAAGCTTCAGCTTCACGACAGGGGTTGCCTCCAAGGAGGGAGAGACAAAACGGAGTGAGGGAAGTGGGGTGAGGTATTTGCCATATCTTTAAAGTTCTACTATCTTTGAAATGGAGAGAAAGTCGTCAAAGCAAATATGACAAAATGGTAAGTACCTGTAAAATCCAGGAGTGGGACACGTGAGTATCTCTGGTGTAGTTTCTCTGCTTTTCTGACTGGTTAAAACATTTCATAATTAAAATTTTACGAGTGAATCTGAAGATTCCACACCAAAAGTCTTTGCAATGTGTGTGCCATTTGACCCAGCGCTTCCCCTTCTAGAAATGTATCCTAAGGATGGAACCAAGGGTTTGCCAGGATGGTGGCCATGTAGCCATGAGAAAACCCTGGAAGGAATATCCCACACATTCAAAGAATGCTTATCTCTGGATAGTTGGGGAACTCTACGTTTGTTTTTTGTATTTTCTAGGTTTTCTACTACAAACACATACCGCCTCTTGTCACGAGAAGATAAGAAGTAGGAGAGAGAAAAGATGAAGAAAAGCTCAGTTATGTTGAAAATTCGCAGAGGTGCAGTCTCATTCCGTCTCTGCAGGACAAATGAGATACTCCCGTATTACCACTTAATATGATACACTTACTATAGTTGTTTTCCCCGAGGCGGGTGGACCTAGTATTATAATCTTCGGCACTGTGGAATAAAGAGATTTGAGTGTCACCATTCAATATGACAAAGCAACCTCCCGCGTCTGCAGAGCTCTGGGTGTATGTATTTCTTTCCTCCCCAGATTTCATTTTCTGGGAGTGATGCGGTCGTTTGTAACCCAGTGGCTCCGAGATGCTCCCACCACAGAACATACTCTCTGTGTTTAGAGAGGTAAGTGATCACTGAGATGGTTTATTTTTCTGTCTCCAAGGGGATGTGGACAGGGTAACTTGTTTGCCAAACTAATAAATATCAAGAACAATTGGGATTTCAAACACCATAAAGCATTTTAAACAGGGACTTTGTCTCAGGGACATGCTCTCAAATAAAGCTGTATTTTACGTAAATCGACCTTCAAAGGCGGGTTTGGTTTTTTTTTTTTTAATGTCTGTGCCTTTTTATTTAGCAAATTGTATTCCCCATCATTTTACAGAGGGAAATAATGGGGAAAAGCCTGGAGTGTATGGGCCAGACTTATAAAAACCCCAGATAGAAAAGGCTTTGTTTTCAAATACGGGCATTTCTGTGAGGATGGAAACCACTGGCTTCGGTGTGATACTCCTGGGTCTGGAAGGCTCCCGACCCTGCAGAATTCCCGAAGACACTACCAGACTAGCGAGTAGGTACTGGCCATTGGAAAAGAAAAAAAAAAAAACCCAGCATCTTAAGAAAAGTGCTGGAAGGTGTGTGCTTGGGTCAAAACAAAGGAAACGTAATGTGGTGTCTGGACAGGTGAACCCACGCTGGTTCCTCCCTGAGTGCCACCTTGATGATGTCATCCCTCGCCCAGCTGTGGGAAGCGAGGGGTGCAGCAGCCAGGTTGGGGAACCAGGCCTCTGCCTCTGCCTGTCAGCCCGGCCCCAGCCCACGGGGAAGGATGAACAGGTGCGCACAGCAACTCACGGGGCCCGTTGCTGTCAGGCCTCCGAGAGGGAGCCTCATCCAGGTGGAGGACCTCCTAGTTTGGGAGTGGACACAGAGAAGGAACTAGAGGGTCTGGCCCCCGAGTTCATGATACACCTGGCCAGGCTGCTTGGGTTTAAACAGACTTGTGCCCCAGTTCACAGCACCTTCTCATTTTCAGGGGAAACGCAGAGGGCAAGTTCAGGATAATTCACTGATTCACTCCACAAATACTCATCGAGCGCCTCATCCAAGCTCGCACTGGGCTGAATGCTGCCAAGGAAAGCAAGGTGGCCTGAGGCCCGCACCGGGGCCGCGAGGTGATCGCGTTAGACCGGACCTGAGAGGGAGGGCCGGCCTCTGCCCCGTCTCCGCGAGGGAACTGCCTCTCCTCAAGCCCACGGAGGATGTCAGACACACGTCACAGCTTCCTGCTGCTGCCTGATGTCTGTGTGCCTCCAGCTGGCGGCCTCAGAGCAAACACTGTCGCCGTCCGTGTTTCTAAATCTGGTCCACTGGCCCCACTGCTGTGAAACGTCAGCAACTTGCTTCTCGGAAGCCCAAAGCCTTTCCTGGGGCTGGTGATGTGAATCAGGGATGTGGGACAGGAAGGCCCCGGTCGGGGCAGCACCTGGCCTGCTGCCAGGAGGCGCAGCCAGGCTCCAGCTCCGCAAACCCCTGCACATACCCTTTCTCTCCAGGTCACGCTCGGCAAGGGAGCCTCCGGGCCTCCTCAGCAGGACGGACTCAGCTGCCAGTGTCCTTCTGGCCAAGGGGCTCTGTGTTCCTTTAAGTCCCCTTGGACCCCTGTTGAGGGGCCTGACCCTCACCAGGAGGCTGGGATGTGTCCTGGCATCCGAACAGCCTCGCCTAGCTGGGGACCCTGAAGGTCGCCCAGGAGTCCCGAGCAATCCTTTCCCTTGACCTTGGACTTCCTCGCTCTTCTGATGATGTTCTTCCCATGTCCCTACCCTGTCACCCGTCACCTCGCCGTCAGGAATGTCCTCCTCACCCCGACCCCCCCAGCCCCACTGGCTTCCTCTTCTGAGGTTCTCACCCCACTCCTGATTAAGGGGCTGCCGCAGCCTTGCTGAGTCCTGTCGCCCTGCTGAGCAGCTGAGCGGGTCCCCAGGCGGCAGCAACCAAGTCTCATCCTGCTTTCCCGCAGCCGGGGCTGCGAGGAGCCACACACGCAGCAGGACCTTTGGTGGCCTCCTCCTCGGCTGCCGCCCTCTCTGTGGCCACTGAGTGTTTGGTTACCCTTGTCTCCACCATCACTACCTCCTCACAAAGGCATCTTCTGCCAACTGGCATTCTTGGTTGCAAGCTGCAGGAACCAGATGAGGCTGAGTCGGGTAGAGAGGGGTTTATTCAAAGGCCAGCATGGCTCAGAGAATCCTGCCCAGGCGGGAGGCAGGCCCGGGGCCGCCCACCAGGAACAATGCCCCACATGAGGCCACCAAGGGGTGTGGGCGGAGCAGCACACACTGGGCCCCTGACACTGCAGCCTGCGTCCAGAACGCCGCTCACGCACGGCCACGGCCACCGGGAGCCGGGCTCTGCAGGGCCGCCAAGGACAGCACCTCCCAGACCGTGTCCACAGTCGGGGCTCCACTGAGTGCAGCAGCTCAGGGCACAGGCCCAGGGCAGGCAAGGCACTTTCGGCTGTGGGGGTGGGAGCCAGGGCGGGGCTTCACAGCCCATTCTCTGCTCTGGCCTTGTAACCTGGGGCAAGGCCTGCCGGGGCCCTGCAACCTGAGGGGAGAAGCCACAGCAAGTGGAAAACACTGCTTATGGGATGAGGCTGGAAACCAGGTGGCTTGGGGAACACTTGGTCAGGGGAGATCGGAGCTGGGATGCCACAGAAGGCTGGCGGGGAGGGGCAGGATCAGGGCAGCAGGGAGGGAG
>NW_020175018.1:16701134-16789957 GCF_003031525.2 Neophocaena asiaeorientalis asiaeorientalis
CGGACCACGGGGAGAACGCCTGCTTGGCGAAGCCAGAAGAAGACAGGGTGGTGGGGCGGCGGGGGGAGGATGGGGGTCTGGCTCAGGTGCCCGACGCCCTGCTGCCTCTGCAGGGCTCCAACCTCAGGCCTCGGCTGAAGCTCCCTAGAACTTGGGCCAGACGCAACAAGGCCCAGGGCCTGAGGGACCGGGCAGAAGGGGCTGGCTGCACCTTGACAAGAGCATTTTGGGAACGAGCTGACTCCCAGGTTGCACGTTCATTTTGACAAAAGTTATGAGGCTCCATGGCTGCTGGGGAAGCCCTCCCCTTCCTGGCTCTGTAAGTGGCACCCAAATTGTACACATCTATGAAAATACTTTAAAAGGGGAACATCCATGGCCTTTCTCCCCACCTAATTTCTTGCTCACATTTATGTGATTAATTTCAGTTTCTTAAAATCTAACACCTTGAAACTCCAGGCCTGCTCATGAGTAATTATTTATAAACAGTGTCATAAAAGGCTGCTTGACTGCCAAGAGTAATCAACTTCTTCAACCCACTTCAAAGGAAATCAAAAACCCTTTCCATCCACAGAGCCTTTTGAGGTTTAACTAGGAGCATGATTTAAAATTCACAAGAAAACCCTTAGGTATTGGAGCTCTAATACACAGCTTTCTTGGACAAACGTTTGATAAAAAACGAAACATACCATTATACACACCATCGTCTTCTTTCATATTGCCCAGGGCTACTGTAAATGCTCACTTTGTACTAAATCTGGTTTTCTTGCAGCGAAGGGGCTGCCAGCCCCTGTGCCGGCGGCTCCCCTCATTCCCTCACATGCACGCTCACCGCCAAGAGTCCAGAGTCTTCTGTCCCTCTACACTAGCCATTGGCCGTGCCACCGTGCGTCACAGCGAACCCCTACCCACCCGACGCCCGGCTGCAGTTAACACGGGCTACTGCATGGCCGGGAGAAGGCAGGACCGACCGACCCACTAGCCCGGGGGCTGCAGAAGTGCTCGCTGGACATCAGGGGACCTCTCCAGGCCTCCTGTGCACTTCCTGTGCTCTTCTAGAACCACAAGGGTTGGGTGAAACTCTTTTCACCTTCGCCCTCTCATAGAGAAATTCCGGAAGCATGGTCTTCTCCCCTCCTCCTCCGGCCCCCCTCTTTCTTCCACATTTTTCTTCACTTGCAGGTGGAGGCCTGGGCACGGGAGGGGAACTCAGAGATGCCCCTCTCTTCATTTAAGTGGTTGCGCCAAGAGGCAAAGATGTGCCAGCGACCCTCAGAGCTGCCAGCCCGAGGCCTGGCAGTGGGGATGGAGGGCTCAGGGAACAAATCAACCCCTCAAAACAGTGGTTACTGGGATCCAGTGACTCGACTCCCTGAGAGAGCACCTGGACCAAAAGCCTGGACTCCAGCCATGGGGGAGGACAGCCAGGAGGCTGGCCCCCAGCTCCAGCTGAACGGGGAGGGTCTGAACTCTCCACCCCTACTGGAGAGCAACAGAGCAGGTGTGACGTGGAGAAAGGAGGCAGGGCTCCATGGAGGGCAGCCTTGGAAAGGAGGCCCCAGCACGAATGGAAAGGGGTGCTGAGGAGGGTGGAGGGAGGTGGGAAAGGGCAGAGGAGCAGGTTCTTACAGGTGGCTGTAAGGCCAGCGCCCGAGAGGACGGTCCCGCCCATGCCGACTGCACTGCATCAGATGACATTTGAACTTCAAAATTCCGGTCAAGTCGATAGTTTGACACTGAAAATCACTTCTGCATACAGAGGAGCAAGATTAAAGCATAAAGATGGACTGTGCCTCAAATTTCAGGCTCTTGAATTTCTAGCAGGGAGACTAACGAAGCCTTCAGGTCTGTGGTAGAACACACAGCGTGGCACACACGCCCCTAAACGGAATTTTTCAAACCATAAGTAGCAAGGGCCACCACAACCCAACTTAGGGTTCAAATGGTTGTATTATTATCAAGTATGGTTTTCATTTAGAAAATCCTCATTAAGCTTTTCACAAGTGGACACTTGCATGGCACCACCTGAAGCCCGGCGGGAGCATCAGGGCCTTGTCATCCCTTCCCACGGTGTCACTGACCAGTCGCCATGGATGGGGCCGGACCTTTGCCGCCTCCATCTCTGTTACCAGACGTGCCCATTTTACAGAGGAGGAAACTGAGGCCGAGAGAGAGCAATGATCTCTCGCCATTTCGTCGCACTTAACTAGGAGATGTGAGCACAGATGTGCTGGAGGCTCCCTGGTGGGGGGGGATGGCGGGAAGGGACACCTCCCTGAACTGCGCTTCCCTGCACTTCCCTGCTTTTGCTTCGCTCTTCACTTTGAGTTTACTTCACTTTACTTTACCTTTATCTGGCCTTCAACTTTTACTTCTCTTGACTTTGCTTTGCTGTATTGATTGGGTGGGGGCAGTACGAGAGGGGAACACAGACAGAAGTGCTCCCAGCAGCCCTCAAGTAACAGAACTTAGCAACACCGGGCCCCGCGAACAGCCGGGGGGCAGGGGGCTGCAGGAACGTCTTCCTCTGGCCAACGGAGGCCACTTGGTGAGGCCAGGGCAGCAAGCTGGGGTCCAGAGCAGGGACCACCAGGAAGCAAGGGGGCTTCTCACCCCACAGAGCAGGTGAGCCTCCCTCCTGCCCCGACCAGAGCACCAGGGAACGGAGGCCCCTTAGAAGACTCTCCGCAGGGCAGGCTGCATCCCCCACCTCCGTCACCTCCGCCCCGGCTCGGTCTCCGCCTGGGGCACACGCGCTCACACTCAGAGTCCGTTCTCGAATATGCCTCCCTGGAGGCTCAGAAAATGGCACTCCTGGGGCTTTCTGCACCACACTGAACCACCCTGCTTAAGCCTCTGAAACGGCCCCTCACTCCGATGCCCTGACCCTGCCCAGGCCACGCGGAAGAGGCCAGGTGTCCCTGGCAACCTGCAGGCTTGGAGTCTCCTCTCTCCCCATTTCTTTTTTAAACTACTTAGCATCCCCTCTCATCTTAGGCCTCTGAACCCCACCACAGGGCACCTCAGGCCTCCATCCCTCTCGACTGCACCAAGCCCTCACTTCACTGGTGCGCTGGTAGCTCCTTCAAAGCAGCTAATGCTCCAGTGAAAGAAACATCACAGCTCCGAGACACTGGCCTCCCTGACAGCTCACACAGGAGGGCAACGAGCCTCCACGTGGGCCGAAGCGCCTCCTCTCCCACCTCCCTGTCAGGGGCTCCGGCCTTAGGTCTGGTCGGCCTGCGCTCGCTTGGGCCAGGTTTAGGGAGCTCTGGAACTCATTAACGGGCGCCGACAACAAGACCATCAGGAAAACCCGAGTGTTGCCTGTCTGGGTAGACCAGAAACCACATTTACACCTGACAAGTGGAGTGATCACAGAGCTTAAACCCAACAGGCGACATCAGCTGGGGCGTGCCAAGGCATTAATAATTAATTCCACGGGCCATTCTGAGGTTTTCATTTTAATCACTTGGCAGGAGAATTTGTATGAGTTGTGCTCCAAAAGAAATTAAGGCGTTTTTCAATTAACCACCTCCCCAAGTTGGCAAAACCTTTCCCCACCCTGTTCTGACCTCCCTTTAGACACGGGGAGGACAGAGCGGTTCCCAGAGGTTCCCAGGAGGAGGAGGGGAGGGAGACAGCGGGGGAGGGGGGAGGAGGCCCACTCCAGTGCTCACCGTAATCACTGTCTCGCTGCAAATGCTTAATCATGAATGGGATGGGGTCCTTGGGCTGCTGGATCAGGAGCTGCTCCAGCAGGTTCTGTGGGCACAGGGCAGACACCCACGTGGTTAGCACCTGCGTGAGCACCCAAAGCCCCAGGCTCAGGTGGCCCAGCACCCTGGTATCGCAGTGGATACCAGTTACGGGGCCTGATCTCCCCCCTGCCCCCCACCCTAGCTGGCATCTGTTTGGGTCCCTGTGAGCAGAGGCGTGAGGGAGGGGCCATGTGGGCTTTGCTGGGGAGGCACCCGGACGGAGGCGGAGCTGGAGGGATGGAGCCCCTGACTCAGAGCAGGCAGTCTCGGGGCCCTCGCCCCTCACTTCCTTGGTGACTCCCAGACCAGCCTTCTCTCGGTTTCTCTCCCGCGCTGCACCCGTTCACCCCTCAGAGCCCTAGCAAGTGCTGTTCCTTCAGCTTGGAACACTTTTCCTCAGGCCTCAATGGAAACATACCTTCCCGAAGATACTCACTAGGTCAATCCTGTCATATGTTCCTGCAGCCCCCGTGCATCCCCTTTATCGCCTCCCCCTTGTCCCAGTGCCCGGCACAATCCCAGTAGGTGCCCCACGCGGACGTCTGCTGGGGGACGTGGCCATCGCTGCTACCTGTGTCCCTCCAGAGTGGAACAGATATCTAAAAGAGTCCTGGGATTGTCTGGTTATTTAACTCTAAGGGAAAGCAGCTTCCACGGTTCCAGAACAAAAGGCTCAGAAATTAACCAGGTGGCTGACAGCAGCCGGGCTGGTGCACTAAGGAGCAGCCTTATGCCCTAGGGACAAGCAGGGAGGGGCTGTAGCCCTTTGGGGGCAGAGGGAGAGCAGGGCAGTAAAAAACAGCATGAACCACGAGAAGTCCTAGCCCCACTCCGCTTCTCACCATCAACACCCTTCCCTTCTCTGGGCCTCACGTTCCCTGCCCGTTAAAAGGCACAGTTGGACGAGATCCCTAGTCATGTATCACTGGTGAGACGGTGTGAGATGATCTTAGATGGTTCTCAGATGAATATTTTAAACTTCACTCGTACACAGTTGCATATCTAATGTGTATTAGAAAAATCAGTATGTCAAACCTATGATTTCAAGGATATTGCTTAGGATGAGGTGAAATAAGTTAATAGTTTTAAAGTGGGCTGATTTAAAGAAATGATTAAGTTAAAATGGAAATCTGGTTTTGGTTATATGAATCTATACCTGTGATAATATTTCATAGACTCATACCCTTAAATGAGTGCTGGTAAAAATGGATGAAATCCAAATAAGGTCTGTAGTCTAGTTAATAGTATTGTACAAATGTCAATTTCCTGATTTTGACAATGTATGACAGCTACCTTAGATGTTACTACTAGGGGAAGCTGGATCAAGGGTACACCAGAACTCTGTACTATTTTTGTAACTTCCTGTGGGTCTAAAATTATTTAAAAATAAAAACATTGGGAATTCCCTGGCAGTCCGGTGGTTAGGACTCAGTGCTTTCACTGCTGTTGCCCAGGTTCAATCCCTGGTCAGGGAACTAAGATCCCACAGCCTCGCTGCACAGCAAAAAAAAAAAAAAAAAAGCCAGAAAATGGAAATGGTAAAAACCATGGAGGGAGCACACAAATGACTAAGGACTGGAACTACTGGACCAAAAGCTTCCTCAGGCTGCTCCTTCCAACAACTGCTATGAGATACACCAGATTCTCTAGAGCACAGCACAGTGCTCCCAGGAGTTGCCCCATCCTGCCCACCACCCGGTGACGTAGGACTCAGCTAGCCATCTCCTTTACTTAGATTGGCCACCCAGTTTTAGAAATCTCTCGTGTGCCCTCTATCAGTTAACACTTTCCAAAGGAAGCCTGTGTTTGCTGGAGAGATGGAGACTCAGGTTTCTTAGTCTGAGTTCTTCTCTCAGAGCTGTCAGAGGCTCAAATGGCCACTGGCATCGCTAAGGAGGTGCCTCTGGGCATGGGGTATACCCGGAGGAGCAGACAAATGCTCCAGCTTCCCTTTGGCCCTCAGAACCTCGGAGTGGCTGACAGTTCCTCCAGTTCGGCTCCTGAAAGCCTTTACTTCCACAAGATGCAGAAGGGAAACCTGGAGCACATGCAGGGGCACGGCTTTGCCTAAGGTCACACAGCGAGTAGGTAGGTCAGGTCAGGAACTCAGGATGAGGGCTTGGGAGGTGCCCTGAACTCTTGGCCCTGAGGAGGAAGGGTCAGGTAGGAAATGCTGCTGTCCAAACCACAGGGCTGCTGTCCCAGGAGGTGGCCCTCTCAGAGGACGGAAAGGGCCACCTTCAACGCAGACACTCCCCAGCTCAGAAACCAACAACTGCAGACGGCCTGGGAATTGTCAGCACCAGATGAGCCCCTTGGAAACCACCTCTTGCAACCTGGCGTCTCACAGATGGGGGAACTGAGAAAAGGAAGGGACCTCTTCCAGATCATGGACTTGACTGGGGCGGGGCCAGGACCAAATCATGGCCAGCATGGCCTGCCCCCTTTCCTCCCTCCAGGGAGGGTCAGGGAGCATCTTTTGGTCGAGCGGTCCCTTGGGACACGATGGCACAGGAGTCGAACAACCCAATTTGGGCGTCCTCTTGGGTAACAAACGTGACCCCCTCCCTGATGCGGCGTCGCCGGCGCGCAGCCGGACCGCAGCAAGAGGTTCCCCGGCCACCGCCTGGTGTCGCGACAGGTCAGGGCTGCCCGAGTCACCTGCATCAACTCGAAGATGTGGTTCGCCTCCCCATACTGGGGCATTTCCGGGGGTATGCGGTGCGGGGCGGTGGTCGCGTCCATATCGCCGTACAACGCGTCCGCTCCCTGGTGACCGCTGTCGCTAGGGCCTCGCGTCATCAGCGCGCGCCGCTCCCGTTGCGTCATCAGCACGCGTCGCGCCCGCCCACCGGCGAGGCTGGAGCTTGGCCCGGGCGCCCGCTCCTCCTCCGGCGCGCTCGGCCTCCTGGGGCAAGTGCTTCCCTGCCCTGGCCTTGTCCGCGCCCCTCTGCGCGCCCCCAGCGGGGCACCTCAAGTCTCCTCCAGCTGTGGCCTTCTGAGGTCAGAGGTGTCCCCTGATAGGGACCCCCTGTGCTGAGAGACCCCAGTTAGGAGCTCCTTGAGCCACCCCGGCTCTGCTCTCAGGGCCTCAGTTTCCCCATCTTTAAAATGAAGACGCTGAGTAGATGTGGGGCAGGGTGCTTGAAAAAGGAGGGGCGGGAGGGTCGAGGGTCCCGTCGGAAACTCTCAGCCCAGCTTGCACCTTCTGAGCCCCCGAGACCCCGCCACTTGCTCCCGGGGAGGGGCGGTGCTGCCCCGTGACCCGATTGCTATGGCACCGGCGGTAACAATCTGGCCCATGGCCCCGCCCCTTCTCACCTCAGATCTCCCCAACCCACCCACCCCTTCTCCCAAGCCCTGGGAAGGGCCTCCCCGCCCCCCCGGGGCCCCAGACAGACACGGAGACACTCCAGCTTCAGGGCGCTCTGTGAGTGAAGGCCGCTCTAGGACAAGCAAGGTTAAAGCAGGCCCGGGGAGGGCCCACCCAAGCCCTGGATTTGGAAACTGGAGGGTGAGGGGGGTGGAGAATGGAGGGCGCCGCCGCTGCTGCCGCTGCCCTGAGAGAGAGAGTTGGGGTGGGACGCGGAGGGGGGAAGGAGGTCTGCGAATCGTGTTAATCCCCGGTGGGCAGCCTGGTATCTGACGCGGCACTGAATTGGGCGCTCTAGCTCTTGTCCGTTGCTATTCTTAGGAGGAGCTACCGTAATGTGAGCATTATGGAGCGGGAGTATGGCATAGTCAATACAGATTGCCCCGGAGTTCAAATCCTGGCTCCGCCCTTACTAGCTGTGCCAGCCTGCTCTGTGCCTCACTTTCCTCCCCTATTAAGTGGGGATTATGGAAGGTTTCCATGAACTAATATGTCAGAAGTATTAGACAGTGACTGGTGTGTAGTAAGTGCACAATGCATAGGGGCTACTATTAGTAATATATCTCATTTAATCTTTGCGCCAACCGTGAGAAATAGGTACCTTCATTCCCATTTTACGGGTGAGAAATCGGAGGCTCAGAACGGTAAAAATTTGTTAGCTGAGCCATTTCCCTTTTCTGGACCTCTTTCCTCATCAGCTGTTGATTATGGAGCGTTAGAATCAGAAGAGCCCTTGAAAAGCCTCTAATCCAAACTCCCTCATTTTACAGATGGATAAACTGAGGCCTGGAAAGGGGGAAATTCTAGGCCAAGGTCACTTGTTAAAGGTAGAGCCAGGCTGGAACTACGCGTCCTGACTCCTAGCCAAAGCCTTTTCCAGCAGCTACCAGCCTGGAGACATGCCCTCCAAGGGGAAGAGGCTCGCTCCCCCTCAGAACTGCCTTCTCAGAGCACATACACACTTTGGTAGGCTTGTCAAATTCAACTGCAAAGACAGCTGGGGAAGAAAAGGAAGCTGCCTCACCCTGAACAAAGAACACAACCACCAAGCCTGCCATTTGCACTGGAGAGGTTCAGTTTGCTTCCTGGACATTTCTGAAATGACTTGCCTTCCTCCTCATTTATTTTAAGCCCTAGGTGCTTTTCATACCACGATTTAATCTTCTTTAGCAGCCTGAAAAAATACAAATCAATTAAAGCCTAAACCCTATCGGATAATCAGTTTTTTCCTTCCTCCTCCCCCAGATCAAGAAGTGCCTGCACCCTGCGCCTTTCATCCAGACTAATCTGGCTGCAGTGACGCTTGTTCAAGGGGCGATCACTTTGGATAGCTTATTACAGCTCCTCTCACAATACTCCTGGTGCGCATGTCACAAGTCGATAGGATCAAGAACCAAGTCGGTTTTGCTCTCAGGGGCTCTTGGGGCCACCAGTCAAGGTAGGGCTGCTGTATCCCTAGAGAACTTGGCAGCTCCAGGAGGGTGGCAGGGAGCTGGGCACACAGGGCAGCCCCCTGAACGCTAGTCCTCGTTGCTCTGCGATGGGGAACAGGGAACAGTCTCACTCGAGCGGAAGCGAGGCCCAAGGGTCCAGGTAGTGCAGGCCCTTGGTATCCACTCCCCACCCCCAGCCACAGTCAATCTGGTATCTGGCGTGTTTCTCTCAATGGGCCATCACTGGGGGCTGGGGGGCGGAGGAAGGAAGGGAGGTATCCAAGATCCCAGGCTAAATAAAGTCGGGCAGAACTGAGTGGGGAAGCTGGTTAGCTCCCGTCCTAGCTGCCTGACCTCGGCTCTGTCACCTGTCGTCTGTCATGTGGGGGTGACCGTGGTACCCCGCTGAAAGGGCTGTAGCAAGGATCTGAGGTGATGCCTGTCCAGGGTTTACCTAGAGCCTCATCGAACCAGCTGTTATTAGGAGGATTGCGCCGAGCCATCTGGGATCTCAGCTCCAGTTCACCCTGCCCTGCACCCACCCACCTCCTGCAAATGCCCCTCTTGCAGACTGTGTAGCCCTTCTGGCCATTCCCATCTGGCTTCCCTGCTTGCTTTTCTCCTTCTCTAAACTACCGTTCACTTCACTTATCCTCATTGTCTGCCTCCCATTCTTAAAGTCCCTCCAGGGTAGGGAGTCTTGTCTATTTTGTTCAACGCTGTGTATCCAGCCCAGCACCCTGCAGGTGTCTGGCACCTGGTAGGCACTGCGGCATAAATGAATGAACGAATGAATGAACGCCTGGAGTGCTCTGCACTTCCTTGGCTAGAAGCTTCTGTGTTCACTCTCACAGCTCTGCCCGTCAGTGGGCCCTCAGCCTCGCCCTGCCCACCGCCCCCACACCTGCTCACGACATTCCCTCTTCCCACCCTCTGCCCAGGGTCCCACCCCTCCACCCACCTGCCCTCCTCCTCTCCAAAGCCGGCCTTCTTTTCTTTTCTATAAATTTATTTATGTATTTATTTATTTTTGGCCGCGTTGGGTCTTCGTTGCTGCACGTGGGCTTTCCCTAGTTGCGGCGAGCGGGGGCTACTGTTCGTTGCGGTGCGTGGACTTCTCATCGCAGTGGCTTCTCTTGTTGCAGAGCACGGGCTCTAGGCGCGCAGGCTCAGTAGTTGTGGCGCGTGGGCTCAGTCGTTGTGGTTCGCGGGCTCTAGAGCGTAGGCTCCGTAGTTGTGGCGCACTGGCTCAGTCGTTGTGGCTCGCGGGCTCTAGAGCGCAGGCTCAGTAGTTGTGGCGCACGGGCTCAGTTGCTCCGCAGCATATGGGATCTTCCGGGACCAGGGCTCGAACCCGCGTCCCCTGCGTTCTTAACCACTGCGCCAGCAGGGAAGCCCCCGGCCTTCTTTTCAAACCTCCCCGCCCCCAGGAGGTCGAGCCCTCAGCAGCCTTGGCTTCTTTCAGGGTGCACATCACGCCTGCTTTTACCTGTCCTGATTGCTGTGTTTCTGGCACCCGCTTACCTTTTGCAGCAAGGTGTGGGCCTCGCTCTCCTTGCCCTAGGCCAGGTCCTGGTAAGCCTGCCTCCATGCGAGGTAACAGAAAACCGCTGCACCCCAGGTCGACTCATTTCTGCCTCCAGGATGGGGCTGGGGGGCCTTGGCTGGCTGTGGCACGTGTTCAACAGACAGCAGGTCCCACAGCGTCCCCACAGCCCGGCTTCCCTCTCAGCTTGTGCTGAATGGGGCGGAGGTTGAGTGGAAGGAGGCCACTGCCCAGCGTGGCCCTGAACCAGGCCTGTCCCCAGTGGAGCTGCGCTGCTCTGTTGGCAAACACAGGCTACGGCTCCCAGGGGTGGCCTCAGGACGCTGCCGCTAAAGCTGCTCCATTCAGTTTGCAGCAGACCCACCTGGGCTGGTGGGGCACGATTGTCAGGCCCCCTCCTGGCATGGTTCCTTTTTTTTTTTCGGCCGTGCCTCACAGCTTGCGGGACCTTAGCTCCCCGACCAGGGATTGAACCCGCGCCCTCAGTGGTGAAAGCTCAGACCGCCAGAATTCCCTGGCGCAGCTCCTTTATGGCAGTGGGGCTGCGTTTAGCTCCCAGCCCAGGACTGCGGCTCCCAGCTCCAGCTCCCCAGCCCTCCCTCCTGTCGTGTCGTGGAGGCCACCTGGTGGTCTGTTCGCCTTTCATCCCCCTGATGCCGTCTCCTCTTACCACAGAGACTCCCTCATTCCGGTCCTGCTGTGTGAGGACGCTGAGGGAGACCCATTAGAAACAAGCCTCCTCTCCAGCTGGGAGCTGGCAGGAAGCCTGGCTGTGTTCTCCGCACCCCCCACCCCAGTGTTCCGGCCCCTTCCACTTGCAGCATCCCACTGGGGCCCCACCTCAGCACAGCCTCCTCTGACTGACGCGGGGCACGTGCAAGCCTGGGCTCCATGTGTGCCAGGGCCTCGTGGTGCAGGGACAGCCGGCCGTGGCCTCCTCTGACTGACGCGGGGCACGTGCAAGCCTGGGCTCCATGTGTGCCAGGGCCTCGTGGTGCAGGGACAGCCGGCCGTGGCACCTTCAAGGATGCTGGTCAGACATCAGGAAACCCAGGACCTAGTGCGTCTCTGGCACAAGCTTGCTGTGACCCCCTGGGCCTCAGTTTCCCCCGGAAGTTAAGGGGAGTTGATCTACTGAGCTTCCTTCCAGCCTAAACATTCCATGAATCCTGACCTGGAGCATTTTGCATGTGCTCAGCAAAACTGTGATGTCATGGAGGGCAGAACCCACTGCCTTTCTCTGCTCAGAGGAGATTCTGGACACGTCGTGGACCCCCTGGATGACACTGGGACAGTCTGTGAGGCACCAAAAGACAGTACTCCCCGCAGCGTCAATGTTTCCAACCAGGGTTATCCCTGCAAACTCCACAGGAGGCAGGGAGGGGGCACCCGAGGCCAACTGAGGCCCGGAGAAACCCACGTCTACAGCTGAGGGAAGGAAGTCTTGTTTCACGGCAAAGAACGTGGCCCTGGAGGGTAAAAGGGCTTTGGGTTGGGCTTGGCTCCGTCGCGGACAGCCTGCCGGGTTCTTGAGCAAGTGCACAGCCTCCTAGGGCCTTGTTTCCTTCTCTGCAAAATGGGGATGAAAACAGTCCCTGCTCCCCAGCGTTGTGGGGAGCTGCTGAGCCCTGTGCGCCGCTGAGAGGGACCATGGGCATCTCACAGCCCCCGAGCTGGATCCGCGGGTCTGGCCCTGGGAGCTCGACTCTCCTCTTCCTTGCACAGACCCCTCCTCGCCTGTGAATGAGCAGACAGGATGATGAATGAGGTGAAGGAATCCCTTCGAAGTGTGGAGCAGAAGTACCAGCTCTTCCAGCAGCAGCAGTTCACCTTCATTGCTGCCCTGGAGCACTGCAGGGAGAATGCCAGCGACAAGATCCGGCCCATCTCCAGCATCGGGCAGGTGGAGGCTCGCGGGCTCACGGGCGGGGCCGGGCCTCATCCCCTCACTTGAACGCCGAAAAAAAACCCAAGGCCCAGAGAGGGCCAGTGCATGTGTGCCAGAATCAGGCTCGGATCCTAACTGGTGGAACGAGCCGTTCACTCATTCCCTCACCAAATATGTGAGTGAATGGCAAAGTGGTTGGAAAGCGTGGGCTCAAGACTCAGCCGGCCAGGGTTTAGGTCCCGGCTCTACCACACGCCACCTCTGTGACTTCGGGCCAGTGATTCATCTCTTTATACATTTCGTCTGGGAAATGGATAAAGGGCAGCACACACCTCCCAGGGCTCTTACGCAGGTTTAATGAGATCATCAGCGGAACCCACTCTGTCGGCACCTGGGGTTGTCGGCCTGGGCTCAGGACAGGGATGTATGGGGAACAGATGCACACGGTCCCAGACACTGGGTTCCACTGTGGTTTAGAAACTGCGACCTGCCACGCACATTGCTAGTCACACGTGCAGACGTTGCAGACAGGCCAGGAGAAGGGGGTCACAGACCAGCTGTTCCCGGAAGCCCGGGAAGAAGTGGGATGTCTGGAGCCCGGTGCCATGGGTGTCAGCACCACCAGCGAGGCTCCCCAATTCTGAGCCCTGGGGAATCCGCAGCGCAGAGTACCAAATTCTGGAGGAAGCTGTTTAGATGCTAGGGTAAGAAGAGTCAGAGGGGCTAAACGGTGTACTTGGGAGTGATCAGAGCAGGCTTCCACAGCTCGTGACCCACGCCTTTCACATCAGGATCTCCTGGGGGCTCCCGGGCCCTAAACCCGCTCAACCACCATGTCTGGCACCGAGAGCCTGGCCTGGTGGGCGCACAGCTCTAAAACCTCCCAGGGGGGTTCTGCAGCGGGGGCAGCTTTAGAAACCCCTGCCCGAGGTCTGGGCCGCGGCACGGGAGTCCCCGGGGCAGGGCTCAGCCGGCCCCTCTTGCCGCCCTGCAGGTGCCCTCCCGACATGGCGAACTGCCTCAGCTGCCACGAGGTCAGGAACCACTGTGGAGGCGTGGTCAGCCTCATCCCCATCGTCCTAGACATGATGAAAGAATGGGTCGCCCACTCGGAGAAGCTGCCCTGCAAAGCGCTGCAGCACGTGAGTGAGCCCCAGGCCACAGGCACCCAGCCTCGGCTAAGAAAAGACAAGTGCGGGCAACCGACACAAGACAGACTCAAACCTATAGGGGCAAAACAGTGTTCAAAACCGCCCTGGAGACCAGCTGATGGGAAACTGTAACTCAGCTGGTGGCCTGCTCGAGCCCAATCCCATCCTGTCCCATCCCGTCCCGTGGGGCACTTTGCTACTAAGCTTGGTTTCCACTAGTTGATCCGTTTTCACTGGTGCCCACAGTCTTTGCCACTTATTAACCCCCAAGGGGACCGCCCCACGTATGACTGAGAACCTCTTTTCCTCTCGTGCTGTTACTTCTAACTTTTCCTCGCCTCTGAGCGTCAGGTTCCGTACTGATGAAGAGGACCCTCACTTAGTGTTGCCTGTAGAGGGTGTCCCGGGGAGGCCGGGAAAGGGCTAGGGCACTGACTATCCCGCGCGGGCCCAGCTTTCCCAGCTGAGCCGTGCAGCTGGAGGAGGCCCCTCAGCTCCCTTCCCGCCACAGCGGCAGCCATAGGCGAGACGCCACTCTCTGCAAGACAGGGCTGCTCCCGCCTCTCGGGATGCTGAGGGCAGCATGTTGAACTGCTCGGTGTGATCAGATCTCTGGACCAAAGCCCAAAGGGGAACGCACCCACCTTGCCTCTCCTTTACTTGGGAGAGACTGAGAGAAGCCGGAAGAATTGATTTTGTGGTTCCCGTCCGAGGACAGTTACCTGGTTTTCACAACATAATTGAGGCCCAGACATTGTAAAATGCGTCACTGGCTTCCGAGCTTGCCAGAAGTACTGTCTGACTGTTGGTTTTTGCCTCTTCACAGGGGGCGACTTAGCTTCTGTATTCTTGCTTCCTAGGGGGCGACAGTCAAGAATAGAAAGCGTTCTGCCACCTCTTTGCCTGGCCTGGTTTCCTGGGACTTATCCCTTAAAGAAAACGACATTCACCCTAAGACCCCAGAAGATGCTGGGCAGTAGCCTCACAAGCAAAACCACTAGCAAAGCGCTACCACTGTGGAGGGGAACACACCCCGCTCCAAACAGGGTCTGCTGTGAAGAGGTTTCTGCCAAAGGCCCACAGAAGGCCAGCCCAGTAACTCCTTGTACAGTTAGAGACCTACTCAGACAAGAACATCTGAATTTTCCAGACAAAACTTACAACTGCCACCTCGATGTCCTGTCCCGAAGGAGCTGATCCCGCTGTTAAATGGCAGAGCTGACCAATTTCCAGGGCAGCTGGGCAGAAGCGAGCAGTGGAAAACCATACTGCAGACGTAGCTTCTTCACTACTGGTCCTTTCCCAGTAAGGCCAGGGTGGATCTTGCAGTCGTTTAAAGGTAGTTTCCCTCCTTCCTCCAAACACCTGATGGCGTAGGGAAGGTGGTGGACGCGAGCTGCACTCCCTCCTCAGCACACTCGTAAGACACAGTCGGCAAGGCTCAGGGTCTGTAAGCGTTTGACAACTTCGGTGCCACCTGCGCTCCTCCAAAAGGGCTGTATTAAACCCAATGTGCCGGCCAACCCCTAGGAAGGCAAGCACACACCAAAAGCAAGGCTGGATGGCTGTGCAGACCCGGCCCGCCACCTGGTTTTGAGAGCTTTCTGGTAGAGACGGCTCCAGTCGCCTCCCCCTACACCACCATGACACTTTGTGGGAAGAGCGTGAATTTGAGGCAGATACAGGTAGGATTTGTGGCTCTTTGCCAGAACAAAAGGATCTTACAGGGACTAAAGCCAGATTCCACTTGTCAGCACCCCCTCCAGCCACCCAAGGTCACCAACCAATCCAGACCCTGAGGCTTTCCATCTTTGGACAAGTTCCTACTTTGCCTATAAGCCCCTCAGAGGCCAACATGAGTCACTTCATGTCAATACAGCAAAGTAGTGCAAAACAATTTTTTATTTGTTCACAGTTAAACACAAGCAACTGCCTTGACATTTTAGAACATTCTAAGAAGGACAGCAAACCCTTTTGATTCCAGCGCCCATTCACTAAGGTTGTACCATTTCCTCTTGCAGTTCGCATTTATGGCATCTGATGTGGATTGTTTGACATGCTTTTAAGATCAAGACGGGAAGGTGTAAACCTTTTGACAAGAGATGACTTCCTTAAATTTAGCTAAAAGCAGTCAGCCAAAAAAAAATCTGTTTTTCAGTGATGGGACCCCTTTAAACTGCAAGTCAGCCACATATGGTTGATCCATGATTGAGTTACAAAACTAGATTATGTCTTAGCAAAATCTGTTCCTCCATAATATATGTATGGTCCATAGACGTCTTCTGAAAAGTGATCACTGATTCTTCCTAGTGCAAAATGCCTGGCTGCCTCTTCAATAAGCCGAAGTATCTGCCGCCAAGGGCAGCGCCGTACCCTCCTGTCCAAACACTGTATCACGGTGGGGAGAGGGAGGAGGGGTTGGCCTGGGGGGGAAGGGTCTCCTCTAAAAGGTCTACTCCAATGGTTCCACTAGTCTACTTATCCCCGAGGATGGACAATTTTGTGGCACCAGGACGGGAAGGGGGAGAGAAAGCTCCTCTGCCTTCGTTAAGTCGTTTCAAGGCCAGAAGCCGTCGTGGGCCCAGGTGCTCGACTATCGCAGGCAGGCTCCCCTTGTAGCTACAGCCATCTTCTCTCAGGGCGGCACATACAGACTGCAGGACGGAGTGGAGAAGACGGAAACACCGCTCCCCCGGGCACATCAGAGTCACGGACGGGGAAATGAGCCACGTGGGGACAAGGGTCACAGCAGCAGCCCGGGGGCCAGGCCCCAACCTCAATGTGTTCTTTCATCTATAAAGAAAAGCTTAATCAAGTGCAATCAACTCCTCTGTTGTGGTCTGGGGGAGGGCAAGGGCACATGTCAGAGAACTCTGGATGTAAACAGATACGCAAACATCTTCGCATACTCGTGGCCGGTCAATTTTAACGCACGTACCTCGAACAGTGAAAATGCCCAGAGTGAGACGTGCCGATTTGGGTCATTCCACGAAAGACAGCTTTCTTCCCCGCGCGAGACACACACTTCCGGGTGGGCTCGGGCTGCTCCCGGAGCCACTCTGAGGAGACGGCGGCCTCTCAGAGCATCCGCACAAGGTGGGTGGCACTCCACCTCGAGAGCAGCTCCGGACTGAATCTTCACTCTGCCCAAACCCTCCTTAGACCTCTCCACACTTTCTAACACCTCTTACTGCTTTTGGTTAGAAAAACCGCATCTCCACGTAGTACTGTCTCTCACTTGTTCTTCAGTTATTTCTTTCTGGCTTCAAGTGGTATGTTCTGGTATTTGGTGAAAATTCACATTGACTGGTCATAGCACTTTTGTTATATTCTCTACACAGAAACACCCAATTTTTTACTCTTAACCGTGAGTCTGAACATCTGTGGTCTCCACGAACCCTCTCTCATCATCACGGTCATCTTATTTATCCTCTTTACAAAACTACTAGAGTTTTATCTTTCTCAACAAAAACACTGGAAACTACATGTGCTGTTGCAAACGGGGACGGCCCAGGTCTGGAGTTTTGTTTCCCACTGTCCCGGTTTTGCCCAGTGGGAAGCCGGCCTCTGTGGCCATGGTGGCACGGTGGGCTAATCTTTCCAACTGCCAGTGGCTTCCAGGACACTTCCCTGGATTGTAACAGTTTACCTTTTAAGAAGAGTCTGGACTATTTCCACCTAAACACATCACATATATTCTGGCTCACAAAGCAGCTTATCTGTCACTTCTCTCTCCACTCACAGAGCCTAATAGGAACCTTCAGCAGCTTATTCCCAAAGGTTGGGCAGTTTTCCCTCCTGAAAAACCCTGCTGACAAACCTAGGGAGGTCACATCTACCCATCCACCTTATATGGTTGGTCCCAGCACTCATCTCCAAGGAAACCTCTGACCCAAGAAATGGTCTTCATCCCCTACCTTTGGATTTCAGTTAGTTTTCTTATTCATGACCAGGTATTTCTTCCAATTCCACAGTGACAGATTTCATAGACTTGTGACAGAACCTTGTCAAAAGCTTTTAAAATCCGTGAAAGCTCTGTCTGATAGAGATTCGTGTACTTACCTACCTGCAGTAGATTCAGGAGCCCATTCTCTCTATGGAGACCATGCTATCATCTCCCCTCCCGCCCTCCGCAACGACGCTGCAGTGCTCCCTTTTAAAACAAGGGTTCACGCTCCCAAGACTCCCAAGAAGCAGACTCCAATCTTCTCTCGGGGTCTACGCTGACCCTGGCTAGTGTCAGGTGCTGAGTGGAACAGGTCATGGACACTTTTGGCCAAACAGCTCTGAAGCAGAGGCAAGCCTGCTCCAAGTGACTCCGGTGGAGGTTAACCCTAACGTCTGTGAATACAGGCTCTGCCTCGAATGTGACGGTTCTACTGCCTTTGCCCCGCCTGTTCCCAGGCCTGAATTCTCTCTCGGGAGCTCCTCTACCACCGTCACCTTTCCATCCTTAAAAATACTCACTGCCGCACAATCGAGTGACCCGCTGACTCTTGGCAAGTCTACCATTTTCAAAACCAAACCAAACTTTACTATCGACTCAAGTCCTCTGCAATATAAAAGCCTAAATTTTCAGGCCGGGTAACTTCAGCATGACTCCAGGCCTCCATCCCCGAGCCTTGGCTGAGTAAAATCCATGGCCTCCTAGAGCCCAAAGGAAGCCGAGTGCAGCTGCTGGGGTCAGCCATGGTTATAAAGCTGAGCAAACGGATGCCCCGGCTGGAGGAGTATGCCAAGGGCCTCCGGCCCGGGGCCCCGGTCCACTTTACCACGCTGCCTCCTTCTTCCCTGTATTTTTACAACCTGTCCATTAAAAATTTTTTTTCCTTTCTTTACATTGGCCTCCTTGCTTTTGCAGTTAGGGTAAAGGCTTTGATTTAAGCGCCTGGTATCTTTGTTCTGTGGCACAGATCTCCTGGGCTTGGGGAGGGGATAAGCATTTAGAAACAGTTTTAATAGTTACCTTGTAACTTTTCTTTTCCTGGATTTGTTCACGTTTTCCTTTTCTAAATAAAACTTAATAGGAAACCAGAACGTACTGGATTTTAAGCTTTCCTTTGGAAAAAGCTGAATTAAACATCCACGGTGTCATTCATACTCCACATCAGGCATCCAGGGGCAACTGCTGGCCCCACGCTGGGCTGGAGCAGTCGGGCACACACCCTTCCTCAAGCTGGGATCCATCAGTCACACCCAGAAATCCCGTCCCAAGGAGGTGGCCTGCCAGTACAGCCATGGTGACGTCGAGTCTCATTCTCTAGCTCCCTTTGGTTATTTAGGAGGCTAGAATATTTATTGCCACACTTTGAAAAACAGACTTTAACCCTCATGTGCTGGAAGCTTCCATACGCACTAAAGTTTCGTACCATTTCAGTTTGCCGTTTCCCTCTTCATGGATGAACCCTTCTACACTTTTAACTGAAAGATGAGAAAGAAAAAAGCCAAGTTCACTGGCTCTTTCCTACCAGTCTCCCCCTGCCTCAGCCTCGGCTGGATCACCAGGCAACAATTCTTAGGCTTCTAGCATTCATTTCAGGAGCACCTGCTGAGTTCAGATTCTCTGCCACGACCCACGTTCTGACTTGCGTCACCTCTCCCGAGCACGTGCAGGCAGCCCACTGGGTCCAGGCAGTCAGCTCTGTCAACCCTCTCCAGGACTCTGCTTTAATGCTCTGCCATGACCAACACGTGCAAGGGGAGCAGCATCAAGCCCCCTGCAGGGTCGGCCCCTGAAGGTCAGCATTGGGGTGAAAAAGCTGTTACCTTTTTCGTGGCCTAGAATCTACTATAGCGAGGCAACGCTCACAGCCTGAGACACGATGGTCGTAAAACTTTGAAGAAACTCTTTGGACCTCCAGAGCCTTTCTGCTGCAGCATCCCAGAGAAGCTGACGTAAACAGGAGGCACACGGGACAGGGAAGAGAGGCAAACAGCTAGCACCGCCCCGCCTGCAGGGGCAGGTCCTCATCCCCAGCACTGTCCTTTTCAGGAGGCTGCTCCAGCCACCATCCTCCCTCCTGCAGAGAGCACGCCTGACCACCCACACCCCAGCCTGTAATCAGAGCAGTACCAGCTTTCAAGCAAACGCCACATAGGCAAGAGGTAGTGGGGCGGGGGGACAGAGCGTTCCCGAAGGGGAGCATGGTCTCCACAGTGCCAGCTCCAGACTTTTCCAACAACAGACCTTTGTTCACATGGAACTTTCTAGGAAGCTTGTCAGAACGGCCAAAAGAACTCAAGAGAATAAACCATCGTTTTTCTGGATCTGCGGCTTTAGATGATGGATGTCAGAACCAAAAGCAGTGACAACATCTCACGTAAAAGCTCTCACGGGAAGATGATCGACTTTGCATGTCACATCCTCCTGGAAAGGGACAAAACCAGACTTACCTGTGATGCCAGCAATGACCTGGGCTCACGGAGAGCCCGCCCAGCTAACTGGGCTTCAGGAAAGGAGCGGGTGGTGTGGTGGGTTAGACTCCAGGATGAAATTTGGCCTCGTATTGCACAGGTTCAAAGGACACAACGATTTGGGGGGAAAAGGAAGAAAATAAAGCTAGTGAGGAACGCACCCTGGCCCTCGGGTTAGTACACGCTGCCAGGTAAATGAAAGAGAGGGTGGCCAAAGGGAAACCGAAGAGGCATTTCAATGCCAGATGCAAAAACCGTTCTGCGTTCAGTCAACCGTCAAAGGACCCCCATCCCATTTCCTCTGCGGGAGCTACAGCCCCTCAACGCCTGGAAACAGGAAAGCTCTGAGACGGGCACTCGCGCCTCCCGTTCCAGGCCGGCGACACACAAGTTAACACTGATCGACACCGTCCCTAGCTGTGCTCGTGCTGTGCCTCGTTGTAGTCCATGATGCGGAGCTGTCCCACGCTGTCTGGCTTTGGGGGAGGTGGCTGCGGGCCGTCTAGGTTCAGGGGTGGCTTGGCTTCCACACCCGAGTCTTTGCCCAGCTCTGTCTTTAGGGTCTCAGAAAGGCTACTGCTGGTCAGGCTGTCCTCATCGCACTGGCTCTCACTCTTATTACGAAATAGCTCTCGAGCCTTCATGCCCAGGAAGCTTTTTGAACTAGGAAGTGAGCCGACAGTCATAGGGATGCCCGTAGTGGGCTCTCCCACGGCAGTCTCCCACCGACTGCTGCATGGGCCCACCCTCGGGTTTGGGGGTTTCTCTGGGGTAGAAAGCTCACTGCCGCCGCTGCTGCTGCTGCTGCTGCCGCCTCCGCCTCCTCTACTTCCGCTACCGCCCCGGGCGCCGCCGGGCCTGGGGGGCTTGGTCTCCCCGTTAGGGCCAGATGCCTCTTCATTGTTGTGCCCTGTCACAGAATCCGAGCAGCCGTCACGACAACAGTCGAGCCTGTAAGAAATCCGAGGAGGAGAAAGGGAGCCGATGGTTGCAGTGCCCGTGTTTGGGAAGCATGGAATTACCCGGACGCGCGCTCGCACCGACGCTGAACTCTGCCGGCCCGCTCTATGTTCTAGAAGAGAGGACTCCCGTGTTGAGAGCTCATGAAGAGAAACCTAAGCCACAACCAGGGATATCAGATGGCGATCTTAAATAGGAACGCTTCCCAGGACCATTATCAAGTGCCTCGGGCCCCAGGACAAGGAACTCAGAAGGATGGCTGGGTGCTCTGAGGGATGCAGCTGAGAGCTGCAGGCTCGCCTGTCAGGCTGGGACCGCTGCTAACACCACGCGATGCCTCCCTGCTCTGTCAGCGGCAGCCTCACGATGAGGCCATGGCTGCCGACTCTTTGCTCCTACCTTTCTTCCGCTGCTTCGGCTGCTTCTGTTTTTTCTTCTTCAAGTTTTTTCAGGAGGCCATCCTTCTCCAACCTGCCGTATAAATCTAAGATCTCCAATTCAAACACTTGGGTGATCCTCTTCTGAGCTTCATACCTGCTCTCTGCGGCCTGCAGCTGTCCTCTGAAAGATACAGACCACCCCAGAATGTGGGAAGTTCTACTTAAATACATCAGAGCAAAAACCTTTCCCCCTGAAAAGTTACCTTGCCTGGAGTTTGACATCCTCTAAATATTTTTTCTGTTCCAAGAGAAGGTGATCTTTCTTGGCTAGATGAGATTCCAGTTCCAAAATCCGTTTTTGAGCAGTATCCAGCCTCTGATTCTGCTGGAGAACATGGCTTCTGTTTTTTTCTAGTTCTTTCCGATATGCAGTTTTCATCATTTCTACTTCCTGAAAACAAAACAAAACAAACAAACAAAAAAGGAATTGGAGTACTTCTAAAAAATGAACATGCCGTATCCACTTTGAAAAATCAATGTAACAAACACTGAGAAGGTACTTTACTAGTATATTGCTAGTGGAAATAGAAGCTAGTACAACTATCTGGAAAGTAGGCTGGCGGTAAGTACCTACTAGTCCTTCCCTGAAATCTATCCCTTAGGAAATCATTTGAAACATGAATAGACATCTGGGCACAAAAATACTCAGCACAGCGCATTCAGAAGAGCAAAAAACTAGAAACTATGAAGTCTAGCGTCAAGAAAGTAAGTAAATTAAAGTACATCTTCTATTTAATAAGATTTTTAAAATTATGTGTATCAGTAAAGGATAAAAAAGCAGATTATAAAGCCACGTGAATAGTGTGATCAACTACGTTAACACACACATTCCGAAAACATGCCAATATTCAGCTATGATTTCAACACGGTGGAGGCGTGGGCCGGCACAGTGGCGTGCAGTTCGGAGTGGTGGCGGTGGAGGCCGGCGCAGTGGCAGTACGGGTCGTTTGTTTTCTTTTCTACTCTTCTCCCTCCCCTAATACCAACTAAGAAAAAGCTAGAGACGCAACAGGAATGAACATCTGCAGACCAGGTACCCTGACAAGGTTTGTCAATCACGCCAGGAAGACAACCTGCCTGCTGACCGATGGAAACAGCAAGTGTGCGCTATGCTCAGAAGAGAGGTGGAAAGGATGCTTTTCTAACAAGTATATGCTACGTTTGTGTTGTGTGGCTTTTTTATTGTGGTAAAATATGCATAAACTTAAAATTACCATACATGTGTCTTTTTAAAAGAGATAATAAACCACACAGAGCAAGGAGATGAGCTTCCCTGAACGCACCCCACCTCGAAGATGACCAGCAAGCCCAACGCTTCCTCGGTCAGAACGGGATCGAGTTAAGCTCAGGACTGGGGCCAGATAATGCGGCCGCTCCAGCTATGCCTGAGGGCTCCAGGCTTCGGCATAGGTTAGGTAAACAAACTGAACTCTTGTCGGAAACGACAGTAAGTACTTATGGAGAATCAAACAAAGCATTGAACTAGGAACATCTATGCACTATCACTAACTCTCACAGCCATGTAAGAGGCGCTACACCCAGTACCTACCAGCCATTCCCCACCTGACGCTCAGATACCCATTTCTCATCCCCTACTTGACTGAACAAGAGGAAGCCCAGCTCCAGGTCCAAACACAGGTTCAAAGCCATGGCTAGCTAGGGATGGACACATGACATAATCATGGCCAATAACAAGGGTGGGAGGTCTGGTGGAGAGTTCCTGGGAAAGGTTTCCTTAATGAGAGAGACCTGCAGGAGGCGATGCTCTCCTCCTCCAGGGGACATCATGACATCTACCTGTGACAGTGTTAACTGTGGCACACACTTTGCAACCAGGAGCACAGACCGCCCAAAGACAAGGTTGAGAGGATAGGTCGAGTGGTGCAGAAGAGGGGAAAGAACGAGCCTCCTTGCTGCTGTCCCTCAGCTGCTGACTTGACCAACCTGGAACTCACCTGTCTCGGGACTTCTTGTCAAGAGATACAATGAAACTCTTTATGGCTAAGCCGGTGAAGTCTTTTTCTGTTGCTGCCTACAGCTGAAGGCCGCAAGTCAGTATCACCATGCGCATTTTATGAACGGTGAAGCCAGGCCCAAAGAGGTCAGGTGGCTTGCTTGAGGTCCCGAGGGGGTAAGTGTTCTAACCAAAACACGGCACCGTGGCACGCATCCACATTTCTCTCGGGAGAGTTAGGAGTGTGTTTAAGTAAGCTTTTTCAGAGGTTCTCTAGTCCCTCAGGTCTCTTTTCCCTTCTTTCTTTTTCTGAGGCCATTATACTTCCAAAATGAACAAGAGCTGGTTTCTAGAGAAAGTTCCACATTTAACATCCTTCTAAAGGGAGTCTGAATCTGAGAGTTGAGAGAAGCTGAGAAATAAGAATAACTATTATGAAAATTCCATCTCTCTGATTCTAAGACTACTCCCTACATTTGGCCAAGGGAAAAGAAAACAAAGCTTTACAAAGCAAAAGCCCAAGAAATCCTAAAAAGAAAGCCTGTGTTTGATGAAGAAGTTAGTGACAGGAAGCATCTAACATTTCTTCTTAAAATTCCATTCCCAACTCATTCACCAACATTATCCGAGGCTACTTATAAAGTGACATAAAACTTCTGCCTCGACACCACTGGTAAGGCACTAATTCATGTAAGATCATCCCGACACTGGCCTTGTTGCCAGGACTGAGCCACCAACTGCTGAAATCAAATTCAACATTACGAAGAAGAAAAATATTTCTAGTAGTATAAACCCACAGCCCAGAGAGTTATATGCTAAACAGAATTGGCTCCCCATCCTTTTTCTTTATCTGTTAGCCTGTCTCTCTCTCTTTAAAGACGGGGGCATGGGTAAGAGAAGGAAAACACTTTTGGGACTTCCCTGGTGGTCCAGTGGTTAAGACTCCACGCTTCCACTGCAGGGGGCACAGGTCTGATTCCTGGACAGGGAACTAAGATCCCGCATGGCACGCGGTGTGGCCGACAAAAAAAAAAAAAGAAGAAGAAAAACACTTTTATCACCTAGTCTGTACCAATTATCATTATGTGCTTTCACATATAACTGATTTAGTTTCAAAGCAACCCAACTAAGGGAGACAAGTTTGTGTGACAGCTGAAAAGTGCCTGTGTTGCCAGACCAGGGAGAAGTGGAAATGACACTAGGTCTGCCACGCTATCTTTCAGGAAACAGTTCATAAGCCATTCTCCGTGCTGTGCCACAGACATATTGCCCGGGTCCTAACAGCACCCCAGGTAGGGTCTGGCTCCTCAAGCCCACATACCTTTGTGGTGTCTGAATGCTTGTTCTGCAGTTGTTCCAAATACAGCTCGTTGACTTCCCCGAGAACCAACAGCTGCCTGTTCAAGAACTCCATCTGCTGTTGGACCGACTCACTATTTGAGAGCTAACAAAAACACAGAAACAAGCAAAGTGAAAGATCTGACGACACAAAGCTAGCAAATGGACATTAAACAGGGAATCAGCTAGGAGCACACTATCTCGGGCTGAGTCAGTGTAAACAACCCCCATGGTTTCAAAGGCCACACCAAAACGGCTGGTGGGGAGGAAGGGATACAAGGGCAACAAAAATGGACAGAAACGTACTTCAAAATTGTCCCTATGCAAAGGGGAAGAGGCGCAAATGCTCTACGTCAAAACTGGCCACCCACAGGGCACCTCGAGGAGATGGGTATGTACACAACCACCACAGCAGGGACGTTAGGTCCAGTGGGATAAAGCCCTGGGGTAAACCCACAGGTTCTTGAGTAAGTGATTTACATATGAGTGCAATGACTTCCAAAGAGGTAAAGATCATAGCTCAAAAGCCTGAACGAACTCTTCACATTTATGTAAACGAAGTATTAAGAACAAGTTCCCAGGATACACATAGACCAGGGCTCAGGCTAGGTAGTTCCCTGCTGCAGGGCCGTCCATGCACTGTCTGATGTTTAGGAGCACCTCGGCCCCTCCCACTCAATGTCAGTAGCATCAAAAACGTCAACCAGTGGTGGTGCAGTGGTTAAGAATCCGCTGGCCAATGAAGGGGACGTGGGTTTGAGCCCTGGTCCAGGAAGATCCCACATGCCGCAGAGCAACTAAGCCCATGCGCCACAACTACTGAGCCTGCGCTCTAGGGCCTGTGAGCCACAACTACTGAGTCCGCGTGCCACAACTACTGAAGCCCGCATGCCTAGAGCCCATGCTCTGCCACAAGAGAAGCCACCGCAATGAGAAGCCCGCGCACCACAGCGAAGAGTAGCCCCAGCTCACTGCAGCTAAAGGGGGCCCACGCACAGCAATGAAGACCTAATGCAGCCAAAAATAAATAAAAAACAAAACAAAACAAAAAACGTCAGCCAAAAATGTCTCCAGATATTGCCCAATGTCCCCTGGGGGGAAGGGAGCAGAATCACTCCCTGTTGGGAAGCCCTGACACAGACACACGAGTAATACACGTGTCCTGTCTGGAGGAAGGACATCAGCAGTGGTGTGAGCATGGCCCAGCTTGCCCGCCTCTTACCTTCTGAGACACCTGGCTGAGCAGCAGCTCGGTGTGGCACACCTTGCTGTTGGCCTTCTTCAGTTCTATGCGCAGCTCCGCGATCATGTTCCTGCAGTCCTCCAGCTTCGTCTGCCCAAGGAGACGTGCCAGGAAGTTACAGGGTGCCAGCAGGCCAGGCCACGGGTGCACCTGGCCATCGGCCCACAGAGAACCGGGAAAGCCTCGTGCCTCTGTTGCTCTACTATTCTTGGGCCATCAGGCTTAAAACTAACTTCTTAGCTTTAAAAAGTAAGTTATAGTTAATTTCTGAGTTTCTGACTGATTATCAAAAGGAAAAACAAAAAAGCGCTTAAATCTGCAGTTCCCAAACTGTGCACCAAAGAGCCCTAGGGCTACACAGCAGGTTCACAGAGGCGCTGTGGGGCTAGTTTTAAGTTTCGAGGGAAACACAGCGACATCTACTGGTCATGATGTGAACTACTAGCTAGAGGGAGCTCAGCGTTTCAGTTATCAGGGGCTCTACGTTCCCGTGGAACACGTATCATCTTTGCAAAGCTGGGCTTGTAGGTGGTTGCTGTGATAAACATCACCATGAGAAAACCAATGTGAAACAGGAATTGAGGGCGTCAGTGTCTCATCTGATTCCAAGGTCTGAGACTCGGCAGTGCCCAACAGGTACACACACCGCATTTGTAAGTGACCATGGTCACTCAAAAATGAGATTGAAAATTGAAAAAAAGTATGTGTATTATTTTCTAACAGCTACTAAGTCGTTAGGACCTAAATCCTAAGTTGTCTGGATCTACGTACTAGGCAGAACTGTTAGATGTTTCTTTTGGCTGTGGAGTACCAGGAAAAAATTAATGAAATGCCGACAGAACCGTGAACCCAGAAAGCTGGGGACCCTCTGCCCTAAATAAAAGGTACCTGACGTGAAATCTACGTGCCACGATTTCAGAGATGAAGCAGGTGCCTTCCCGCCCTTTCCTGGCGGCCTCTGCCGGGCGCCGCAGCGCGTACCTGTAACTCCTGGCTCTGGTTGTAGAACTCCTCCCGGTCATGCTGAAGCTGTCTGATCTGGCTGTGGAGCTGGGTGACCACCGTGTCTCGCTGCTCCTGAAGCTGACTGTATCTGGCTTGTTCCTTCTGCAGACTAACCTTCCATATCTGGATGTCTTTCTCTTGTAACTTCAACTGGTCTTTCTAGCAGAGAACAAAGAGGCCATCATTTTAGCTGCCTTCCAGCATGGGCAGCGACCCTCAAGTTCAATGCATGCTGCAGACACTTCGTCTGAACAGGCACGAGCTAAGCACAGGCCCAGAATCTGACAGCTCACTGCTGTCTAACTTGGCTTTTGGGCAAGGGTTTCCAAATTCCACATTAGCCAATGGATCAAAAGTTGCTTAAAGGACTTTTCTCAGCGATCACCTTGCTCCTGATACTTTCAGAAGTCCTAAGCACCAGCAATGAAGTGCGTGCTGGTACCGGCCAAGGTCGCTAAAGTGAGCAACACTGACTGAAAGCTTACCTTGCACCAGCAATGCGCAAATGCTTACTGACGCGGTTTTTTTAACCACCACAGTTAGAAAGTAGATGCTGCTATTATTATTCTCATTTTACAGAATGGGTAACAGAGGCCTCCAGAGGCTAAATGACTTTCCTAAGGTAATGAGTGTTAGAGCCAAGGTCACTCTCCAGGTCTGACTGGCTTAACTGCCCTCCAAGTTTCTGCCATAAAACTGCTTCAGGAGAGCTGGTTTTACACTTGGAGAAATAAAATCACCTTTTGCCTCTGTTATCATCATAGCCAATTACAGACCAACAGACACACAAAAAATCACTTGTCCCCACGGGTTAGAAGAGCTGCAAGGGAATTCAGGGATGTGGCCGTTCACGTATTAGCCTCAGAGACTAAGTGACCTGCCCCAAGCCACACCAGCGGGCAGAGCCGGGATGGAGAGCTGCGGCCTCGACCCCCGCCCGGGCCCCGAGGCGCTCACCATGGCAGCGTTGTGCTCCTCCAGAGCGGCTGCCCTGGTCACCTTGCGCAGGAGCCGCCTGTTCCGAAGTGCGTGCTGCTGCCTCTTAAAACGCTCATAGAGTAACTGGTCGTGCAGTAAAAGCAACTGGTTACGGAGGGCGCGGGTCTCATCTGAGGGAGCGGAGCCTGATTGTAAAGCAGAGGGAGGGTGGCAGAGGTGCCTTTTACATAGCGTTCAGTCAAGCCCCAGCCAGTGGTTTGTTAGCTTAAGAAACACGATTCTTGAAGGAACAAAGTCACTCACTTTGCAAATGACCACCTGGTTTCCAGCCACAGTCACTCAATGGGGATGGGGGAGGGGCAGTACCTACTACCCATCTTCCTTTTAAAGGAACGCACAGGGGTACAATGTAGGATGGCTCTTTGAGAGCTCCAAGTGTTTTTCCCCACAAATCTGCTATCTATCTATCTATCTATCTATCTATGACTCCATTTCTTGCTTCTTGGTAGGCTATTGCTCAAGAACTGTCCCAGCACCACTCACTTCACTTGGATCTTTTCTAGGGAAGGCTGGCATGAGGCCTGCCTCTTTGCACTTCTGTTCTCAAGCACGTGGTACTTGCCACTTTTCAAAAATAGGAAATGCTGACTTTGCAACACGTGAGAGACTCTGTACCCAAGCAGATAACCCAGCTGGAGCAGTAGGGAAGGGGAGATGTTTCCTATAGGGCACCTCCTTCAAGGACAGAAAAGGCAACAAAGCAGGATCTCTATGGGCTGGATTTGGAGCTAAAGTAACAACTTTACCTCCGAAGTGGGTCCAGTCGACAGACTTGCTGGGTAAAGACAACCTAGGAAAAAAAAGTTTTTGAGTGACAAAGTTACAGATCTTACCTAGAAAAACTTAACTGGACTTTTAATTGCAGCAACATTAAGTCACTTCCTTGTGGTCACAAGTGCACAGGCATGAGAAAGTTTCAAACACAAAGCCCACCTGGGGTAAGAGGAGGGGCCTTATAGCTGATGGAACGGGCCCCCATTAAGCACCACCAAGTTTCCAGAGTGGAAAGGCCCTAACTCGGAGCTCATACTGTAGCCTCTGAATTTTGGTCAGCTCTCCGAGGCAACTGAGTGATCAAACACACTGAGAGCTGTTTTCAACCCTCTCTGTTGAGAAGCTAGTGTCACCCAAGGTTAAGGAAAAAGCAGGTAATTTACCTGAGTCTATTACACTAAACTTCATTCAAAAAGGGACCATAAACACTACAGCTATCTGTCAAATTCCACCTTAGGTTATCCTACAGAAGAAAAATTAAAACTAGCATTCCCTAAGAGCCTATTTAGAAATGGCATCACCGTGGACTAGTGATTCCCTTATTCTTTCTCTAGATCACCTTTAAAAGTGTAATAAAGAAGGGGTGAAAACAGTGCTCTCCGGCAGGTTCTTAACCCATGTGAGCAGGGGCAGGCCACCATGAACTTGCATTGAAATGCTGACGGTTTTTATCTTCCATCTAATGGACTATGTTACCAAAACAACAAATCTGCAGCTGGAGAAGGAGACTTGGTGACCACTATTTCTATATTATTTGAACACCATAACCTCATCCTCAAATTTTCAGAGGGCAAAGATGAAAGCGTTTGAGCTTCTTCACAGCACAGTGGCACAGAACAGCCCAAATATAAAAGATTCATTTTTAAATGGCCTGTAACCTAAGGAATTACCTGAGTTTAACGCGCCTGTGTGGAGGATACACACATTCATGTACATCAAAGGCAACAGGCTAGAAGGACGCCTGACAAAACAGCGAACCAACTGCCTCTGGTGAGCACAAGAGTAATTCCTGTTTCCAACCACCAGCTTCTTGTAGTTTATAATCAAACGGAACGTTTAAAGGAAAAGAGAACAGCGCTGCCGCGCCTCACCTGTTGAGCTCCTTGCTGTGCGCGTCTGCCCCTTGCTGTATCAGTCTGTCCAGCACTTCCATGGGGGAGGCAGAGGGCATGAAGTCCTCCTCCGTGTTCCCTTTTGCTTTCTTTAGCAGTCCCTCCGTCTTCTTGCTGACAAAATGACGGGCAGTCTTTGGCAGTGCCACCTCAAAAAGATGATCGTATGGGGGAGGCTGCCCACCGCCAAACCCCACTCCCCTCTGAGGTGGGATTTTAAAAGGGCTGGGAGTGAGGATGCTGCTCTCCAGAGAGGCCTGGCGCTCTCTGTCCCCGGCAGGGCTCTCCTCGGCGCCTCCGCAGGGCAGGTCTATGGGGGTAAAGGCTTGCTTTGGGGTGTCAGGCCCCAGCCTGTCCAGGGCGGAGTTCAGAGGCTCAGGGTTCGCACCGGTGCCCTGGGCACTGGAGACGGCTGAGTGGGTCTTCCGCGGGCAGCCCGGGAGACTGTCCCGGTAGAAGGGAGAGTCAAAGCCTCCGCGAGGAGCTAGGGGCTCGGCGTCGGCTGTTGTGATCTCGGAGAGTTCTTTAGATATTGCCGCTGCGAGCAGGGAGGGAGAGAAGAGACAGCACAGTCAACAGGCCAACCTGGGTAAGGCCAGGCAGTGTGGGGTTGCACGCTGCCCTGGGCCCCGCAGAGGGACAGATAAACAGTGGCCCCCCTTTACTGGGCACAGGACTCAGAATACAACTCCCATCTCCTCCCCCAAGAGAAGAGAAACCAAGCAAGCCTGCGTGTGTTGACGCTAAGTCCCAGTACTAGGGCAGAACGAGGGCTTTATCAACTCGCAGCAATCCCACACGAGCCCAGAATCCCGCACGTGTTACCTTCTTCTTTATCCTTTTCAATGCTATCTTCTTCAGAAGCCAGGCCACCTAAAAACCCTGGCAGGTCACTGAGAGCGACAGACCCTTTGCTCCCAGGCAGCTCTTCTGAAGAGAAACAAAGACAACGAAACACACTGGCCACCCCCGTCACTGTGAAAACTGCTTCCACTGTAACAGAATAGGCCTACTATGGTTCCTTCTGCTGAAGACAGAAAGCTACCACAGAAAGCCAAAATATTACAATAATCTAACTAAAGGTACCAAAAAATAATCCCACAGAAAATATAACTCTCCGTTCCTAACATCTCAGAGAACAGATAAAGCCACAGTTCAACCAGCTCAAAACACAGGCACTTAAAAGCTTTGGGGGCTGTTGTTATGAGGCTGGCTTTTCGAATTAATTATATGTTTCATTATCTCTGGGCTTCAGTGATTTGTGGTGTTCCAGAATTTCCCTGTTTCCACATATAACCCATCAAGAATCAAGCAAGGTCTACTGTTACCCAGAGATTTTACCTAATCCTCTGTCATTCGGAAGATGGTGTTGTCTATGTAGACAGGGCCTTGCAGAATCTGTTCTCTCTTCCTGAAAAGACAGGTACCATTTACATCACAAGGCAGAAATCTGTGTACATGTTCTCTAACATTAGAGAAACATCCTAAACACCTACAATTTTAGCATATTGTAGAGGAGTTTAAAGTTCAGCCCCACGGTTCTCAAACTGTTCGGTCTCAGGATGCCTTCCTATTCTTAGTAATTATTGAGAATCTCAAGGACTTTGTTTATGTGGTTATACCTATTGATAGTTATCATGTTACAAACTAAAACAGAATTTTAAAATTATTAATTCACTTAAAAATAACAAACCCAGGAATTCCCTGAAGGTCCAGTGGTTAGGACTCTGGCTTTCACTGCTGAGGGCGCGGGTTCAATCCCTGGTCAGGGAACTAAGATCCCGCAAGACGTGCGGCACGGCCGAAAAAAAAACGACCCAATACATGTAAACATAAATAACATTTTTATGATAAATAAAAATAAGTTTAGTGAGAAGCGTCAAGCTGTTTCACATTTTTGCAATCCCTTTCATATCTGGCTTAGGGGAAGAAAGCTGGGTTCTTATGTCTGCCTCTGCTCTGCTGCTAGGCTATTCTGGCTCAAGTGTATGAAGAAAACTCTAGGGCCCACAGATAAGTAGTTATAATAAGTAAGCAGACTGTTTAGATAACTGTGGATAGCCATCTTTGATACTACACTAAAACTTGACAAGGGGTGTTTCTTCAAGGTTAGCTACAGTGCAGAATCTGAAACCATGGCAATTCACTCTTCACACTGTGTCAAGATCCACTGGTCTGCCTTGTCCCCCAAATGCGTCTTTTACCTACGTGTGATTCTATAACATATACACTGGGCGTGTAGAATACTGGGTCACCAAGTTATGCAGATCTTCTAAGTGTGGCAACATTTCATTATACAATATCAAAAACTCAAATTATTAACGAAGCTTCCCAAGACTTTTCAATCTCATCATAAAAGACTTGGGGAAACTATTAAGCTCTTGGTGCCAGATATCAGTTTTTTAATATTCTAGTTTCACCTTTTTATCACTGGCAACAAATACCGTCAGTTGTTTATCTTGAAGTGACAGACCCAGTTTGTCATCTAAGAAGCTAACTGCCTGCCAGACACTCAGGTATGAATAACCATAGTTTGTCACCAGTTGTTCTTTCAAACAAAACTGCTGCTCCATGAAAAAAAAACAACTAGTTCAGCTCTTAACTCAAATAATGGCACAAGTGCTTGTGGTGGCCATCACACACTGGTACGCACTCAGGTGCTTGATGTCCATTTCCTACTTCATCACAAACAATATTAAACATATGCGTTCTTTCTATGGAATACTCAAGGTTTGTTTTGTTGTTGTTTCTTTTCTTCTGTTAAACTGAAAGAACACATCGAGGAAGAAGAATGCAATGCTTACTAGGAGAGTACGATTTATACTAAGGGGCCAGCCCTTTTACCCACCATTGTTTCTGTGCCTTGAGTATAAGTGCCAATGTGGTAAAAAGGGCGAATAACCACTTAGTATTACTAAGAAAGTAGTTCTGACCTGGCAGATGCCCTTAAAGCGTTTTGAGACCCCTGCAGTGCGCAGATCACACTCTGAGAGCTGCTGGTTAGTCTAATTTTTCTACCTCAACATAATAAAGGCCATATAGGGTTAGTCTATTCTGAATTGATCTGATTCAAACCCATTACATTTTAGGTCAAACTTCTATCTGGCATAACAGGCTTCACAAAGTGAGTTTTAAAAAACAAAGCATTTTGGAGCTTGGTTTTTCTCCTAGGTTCTTCAAGAAAGAAAACTTTTCATCATGCTTCATATGTTTTGTGTTTCCTGTTGCTTTCATATGGTCCCGCTTGAAAGCCTATAAGGGCTGTGGCCATGGCCTGCGGGAGTGAAATGTGCACGTAGTCGTCCGAATGGCAGGGTGGGGCTGGAGGAGGAGAGGTTGCAGGGGTTCCCAGAGGAGTTCCTTTTCTACCTGCTCAGAGACAAGAGCAGAATATACACACTTTGAGGAAGTAAAACAATTAGGAAAATTGCCAAAATTTTTTCCGCTTAACTATTACTGCAAAGAAAGCTGCTAGAGTTAACTTTCTGGGGATCTAGATCAGTCTTTTTTTTTTAGGTTCACTTTATGTGTTCTGAAAGCTCCAGGGGTTTGTATTGTCAAAAATAGGTTTACTACTACAAATGGCTCTCAAACTCACTATTAGATCTAAGAGATAGTTCCTTATCATAAAAGGCCGGCCCCAACCAACCAGTCAAATCTAACCTAAGACATACATACCCGCTGTACCAAAGACTTTACTGTAAGGGTGTGACAAATCAGGTGGGACATTTCCAGGAGAAGTTGGAGGAGTGGTCATCCCACAAACCACAGATGGGCTCCAAAGAGTAGCCTAGAAGTTAATAAGGCAGGTCAGCGATGAGGAACGAATAGCTATGCTTCCCGAGGTTTAAGTCCATGATCAATGATCTTAAACTTAGCCTTTCAACTGGAATAAGGCATCTTATTAAAGCCTTATCAAGAGACACATTACATTTTGTAAGTCTAGACTCCAAGAGAAACCCAAGTGGCAACAGTAACTTTTCTTGCAAATGTCATGCATCCTTAAAAACTAACTCCTGAAATGAGCAGTGAGAGATTTTCCCAACCATAGGCTAAATCCTGACCCAAATGGTCAGCTTCACCAGCAAGCAGAGAAGAAAGCAGGCACACTATTTGACACCATACTTGTGGCGGCTCAGTTAACAGCCGTGTCGACAGGGAACTCAGAGTCTGAGGTAGCTGCCCTGGCGTGTTTAACAACATCAGCCGAGAAGTGGAGTGAGGGGTAGAAGTAGCATTGCCTACAACGGAAGGGAAAGAACACAGGGGGTCAGTGTGTGGCTTCAGATTATTCTGATAAAGAATTACGGTCCTCGAGACCATTTGATCATTTAAAAGCCTCTTTAAATACCCTTTGGAAATAAAGTTTAGTACGGTTTGATGTCTAGTTAAGCTTTAGGATAACTTGAAAAAGCACAACCTGTATGACAACTTCGCTGGGTGCTACCTATAGATAAGCCTAGACTTTTACATGAATCCAGTTCTGAACTGTCCAGGTTCATTCAAAACTGTGTCAATGTGACAGCCCAGAGGGCCTCACTAAAAGTGTCTGAAAAAATCTAAGATTCCTTTATGAGCTGGAGCCTAGAAGCCAAATCCTTTAATCCATTTTCTTTGTTAAGTGTTGACACACCCCAAGTCTGTTGACATACTATCAAGAAGGAGATCAAGGACATGGGACTGTAAATTAAACTTAGGGGAAAATGGAGGCAAATTCAAATTTTAAATATTTGGGAAACAGTTCCTAGGAGCTGACCTAAATCTTATTCTAGGAAAGGGAAAAAAACTCAACAAAAATAAACAATGCTTTCTAGAGACGAAGTTGTAAAGCAGATAAGTACCAAAGTCACTTTTTACCATAGCTATTCTGTGTGTCAACATAAGAGCTGGCGGTGACATCGGCTGAACGATGAGGAAAACGGGCTGAGATTTGGTGAGACACAGAATAGCCATCTTCATATGAGGCTTCTGTAGGGTCCAGAGAGATTTTGGCACATTCTATGACAACATCATGTGTTTCTAATCTCTTCCACCTGTGAAAGTCAAGAAGTGCATGTTATAATCCAGCTATTCAAACCATCAAACACTGAAGAGTGCTAACTCAGTGCCAGCCACTGAACTATGGCTAGCAAAGAACAGGCAGAACCGTGCCAGCCCACGTACTAATCAGCACTATGATATAAAGAACTAGCCATTCGTTTTACAAACCTATACCCTCCCTATTTAAAATGGTTATATCAAGGTATCAGAAACTAGTCCGAAACAAAAATTCCATCAACCAAAGACCAGGCATAGCCTCAGAAGAGAACACAAACTATGCAGAGCAGCCACCAGGGGCAACTCTCCTTTGGCACAAAGGTAATCAAACAAGAGGGGGACCTGGAAACTGCCAGGTAGCTGAGGCTGACTTAAGGTCTCCTATCAAAGCCTCAGGACTCTAATCCATCCCTAGACCAGAAATACAATGCAGCCAGTCTCAAACTGAGAGAAAGCCCATGAGGATATCTGAAGAATTGTCTAAAGAGTCCTGTTATGTGATCCAGAGTTCCACTTCTAAGAATTTAGCCTATGGAAATAGACACACATCAAGATGGACAACACTCTGCGTAGCTTGTAATAGAAAGAAGAAAGGTCCAGCCAAAGAGGAAGATTCTACAGAAGAAAAATTATTACACCACCGTGAAAAAGCATGCTTTCAGCAGATCAATGGTTGCCAGGAGTGAGAGAGGAGACTGAACACCCCTCAAAGGGCATGAAGGAACTTTCTGGGCAGCTTCCAATTTTAGCTGCTTCCAGCTGAATTGTTACCCTACCTCCATATTTCTATGCTTCAAATTTCCTGATGTCTGAATTTTTAGACATCAACTATTTTTTAAAATTAATTAATTAATTTATTTTTTGGCTGTGTTGGGTCTTCCTTGCTGCACGCAGGCTTTCTCTAGTTGCGGCGAGCTGGGGTTACTCTTCGTTGCGGTGCAAGGGCTGCTCGTTGTGGCGGCTTCTCGTTGCGGAGCACGGGCTCTAGGCATGCAGGCTTCAGTAGTTGTGGCACGCGGGCTCAGCAGCTGTGGCTCGCGGGCTCTAGAGCGCAGGCTCAGTAGTTGTGGCACACGGGCTTAGCTGCTCCGCAGCATGTGGGATCTTTCCGGACCAGGGCTCGAACCCGTGTCCCCTAGTGTTGGGAGGTGGATTCTTAACCACTGCACCACTAGGGATGTCCCAAGACATCAACTATTAAGGTCCTTATGGTAGGAGAGGATTTAGGTCACTTCTGTATATCCTTTTCCCTTCTCCCCAGTGCTCTCAAAACAGTGTATCATTGTTTTGTTGTTTCAAAATTGATTTTGAACAATTCATTATAATGACTAGATAAGCACCACTCATGGCTGAGCCAAAGAATATACTGCAGTATTTCCTCTGCTGCTCAATCTAGTCTCTCCTGGAGTTTGAATGCTGTTGCTCCTTTTCCTCAGTCTTCTAATGTGTCTATTACTAATCCTTCCTAATGTGGCTCTAGCAGTTCTGAAATAATGCCTAATATAATTTGTTCATAATGAAATGCAAATAGTCTACCAGGATTATTCACCCTCTCCTAAAGAGCTCCCTGCTGGAGCCCTCCCTCTCCCACTGGTTGTTCTCAGCACTGCTGTGTTATACCAAGACTTCCCTTGACCAAGACCCTAAGTCAGGTCCCCCATTTCGTGAACTCTGTGTCTTCCTCGATTCTACTCTCGTTTTGGTGGAAGACATGCTCCAGTGGTTCACTGAGGAAGGGTACATGTGAGGTAAATTTGAGTCCTTGCATGTCTAAAAATGTCTCATACTTGATAGGCAGTTTGGTTGGGTATAGAATTCTAAGCTGATAACCTTTTTTCTCTCAATTTTGAAGGTGTTTCAGAAGCTAACCTCATTCTGACTTCTGATCTTTATAGTTTTGGTTTTTTCTCTCTGAAAGATTTATCCCTGGTGTACTGAAATTTCACAGTATTGAGGCTTAGTAGGATTCTTTTTCATTGACTGTGCTGGGAGCTAGATAAGCACCTTCAATCTGGAAACTCACGTCCTTCAATTCTTGTATTTTCTTGTATCATTTGTACTTGTATTGGAAATTTTCTTCTGTTATTTCTTTCACAATTTCTTCCCCCACCAAAGTTTTCTCCTCCCCTTTAAAGACTTCTTTACTAGACTTCCTGGACTGATTATTTTAAATTTCTTCTTTCATTTTACTCATCTCTAGCCTTTGATTCTGCTTTCTGAGATATTCTCAACTGTACCTTTCAATTCTTTTACTGCAATGTTTATTTTGGCTATCATTTTTCATTTTCAACAGTGCTTTCTTTAGTCTCTGACTGTGCCCTTCTGTGGCATCGTGACCTTTATCTGTGCACAAATGCTTCCTCTCTGTAGCTACTGTAGATGTTTTCTTCTGCTCTCTGTATTATCATTGTTTCTAGCTCCTTTTTCTTCTCTTTACATTGGTCTCTTATCTTTGGTGTTAGAATTTCCTTCAAAGGCCAGATGACCCATCTATCCAAGGTGAAGGAGGCTCTGTAGGTTGATCCAGGAGGCTTCCGAGTTAACACAGATTGGACATACACATCCAATCGTAGACTCTCCCCAAACCCCACCAAGCCTAGAGTAAAGATTCCTTTGTTTCCTTTTAAATATAAACCCACAAGAAAGAGAAGAATGAGAAAACAGAGAACAGCACCACATGTTTTTGAAACTAGAAAGCAGATAGGCAAGTGGTGACTGACTCAGTGAATCCAGGAAAGCAGAATCCTAAGCTGCCAATGTTTCAAAGCTAAAAGTCAACCTGATTTATACTGAGGAACCCTTAAAAAGCTAAAGAATTTGTATACGTCGAGTACTTCTGTATACCTGTACTTCTGGAGATGAGTGACAGGTAGGCGAGGGCAGCTAAAATCAGTAAGACAGGGTAAAATCTACCGAGGAGCAGTTAGAGCCCTGACACTCTGACTCTACACTCCCACTTTTCTCACCAGAAATCCAGATTATTCTCTGAGGAGGTTAAACAGAGAGTATCGGGACTGAGGTACTCCAGAAATGGTTGAGGGCACAAGTACTATTCAAACAAGAGGATTAAGTGAGCATGTACATTCTGAATGCCAAGACCACTAACCTCTCCCCACCAAGCAGCCTCTTCCCTCTAGGAGTAGCCAAATCCTGGCCAGATTAGACATCAGAAGACCCTTTCCTGAAAAAGTCCGACCAGCTCAAATGGAAACCAATACTGACATCAGCATCTCCAACAGATGCTCAGATCGACCTACAAGTGAACAAGCCCCATCCCTGTGAGCAAAGCTTTTTAGTCTCCTCACCCAGATATAAACCAATCTCTGCAGAAAGCCTCAAATTTTTAAAAAGAATAACAAAAGAGCAGTTTAAAGGAAACAGATTATGTAGGGAAAAGAAAACCTTAAAAAAACACCTATCAATCTTATCGAAGACATGAGAGACTGCATCCATGAAATAAAAACAGGCTACTATAAAAAAGGAGCATTCAGAGAACTAAAAAGAGCTCTTAGGTACTGAAAACATGGCAGAAATGAAACTATAATAGAAAGATTAAGAGCTAAAGACAAGGAAATCTTTAGGAATATTTCCTAAAGAGAAGAGGAGAGCAAAGAAAAGCAGAGAACTGCTCCAGAAGTCCCAAGCAGAATACTAAGAGTTCCAGAAAGAAAGACAGAGACAGTCAAGGAAAAGAAATCAAGCACAAATAATTAAAGAAAATTTCCTAGAATTTAAAGATAGGAACTTCCAGATTGGACAATGAGAACACATTCATATCAAGGGACATCACTAGGAAATTTCAGAATATTACAAGAACAACCAGAAGACAGTAAACACAGATGATCAGAAATCAAAATGTCTTTTGATTTCAATGGCAGCATTGGAGGCAAGGCAGCAATGGAATAATGCCTTCAAATTGCTGAATGAGAATGACTCCCAATCTAGAAATCTATACCCACATAGAAAATGACATCCTTTCTCTAAAAGCTACTAGAAGATATATTCCATGAATGTAAGAGTGACCCAAAAAAGAAGGCATGAGATACAGGAAATGGGAGAACCTGCACAGGAGAGAGGCACAGAGAAGCCCCAGGAGAACAAGATGACAGCTGTGTACGAGGCACAGAAGACAACCTGGTCAGATCAGAACAGACATGCCAAGAGACAAGCGTGTTGCAGGCCATCTCTAAGGTTTCTGCTGCCACCATACCCTCTTTGTAACTGAGGGACAGAGTGTCTAGGTGACAATAACTTGTTGGTACTGAGCTTGTCTTGTTATGCACTAATGAAGTTCCTACTCTCCCTTCTCTGCCAGGATCAGCTGAGGACATTCATTTCATCCCACAGAATGATTCCGCTCTGATCTATTCCTGGAAGCAGCCACAGTGAGTTCAGGAGCACAAACAGAGCAGTCCCCTCCCTCTGCCATATTTCGGCAGCACGTCCAGCCCCTGGCCCTCATTATCTGGCCTCGCCAGATGCCCTGATTGGGGAAGCCTTATGTTTCCCAGGACTTGTTCATGACTTTGCCCACCGACTTCCCTGGAAGGGACTCCTGTAAACTCTCAAGGAAGGGGACACCCAACCAAGACTCAGACACTCAGTTCCTCCTCTCGCCTCCTGGGAACCTTCACCTCATGATGACAAGATGGCCTTTTCCAAGGCCAGACTTTGCTTCCTAATTAGCTTTTCAAAATGAAACAATACATTGTGGTCAAACTATAAAGAAAAGAAAGAGAATGATTAAAATAAAAGCAAGAATAGTAGGTGCCTCTGAGGTGAGACATGGAACAGGGAGAAAGATGGCTGCAATTGCGGAGGTTAATGTCCCATTTTTTTCAGCCAAGTGGTAGCTACACAAGTATCCATGTGTTATTACTAAACTTTTCTTACACATTTGCTATGTTTCTCTACATATATCTCACAGCAAGTTGCTTTAACCTGAGGTTCGTGTGGCAGAAGGAGGGCTCGTAGAGAAGTGAAATTTGCTGAAGGGGGATCATGCAGTGAGCCACCTTTCCCAGTGGGAGATCCTCCAATGTCAATACCCGTGGACCCCTTGTCCCCCAGAAGGCTTCAATCCCCAGCCTGGGGAGCATGAGGCTGGCAGCCAGCCAGAGAGAAGCGGCGGGGAGGGGCTGAGCCTCTCACAGCTCAGTGTGTAGGATTTCACCCTGGTCCCCCCTTTCCAGTCATGACTCAGCTCCACCCTCCATCATGCTTGGCGTCCTCAAATCAGGAGCCTTGCAGGCTCCACTTCCCCAGAGAAGGAACCTGGGCACTTCTGCCAAGCCCCGTGGAGGATGGCAGTCGCTTGGCTAAGCAGGACAGAGAAAGGGACCCGGGGAGCCCGGCCACTCAACGTCCAGACTCTCCACAGTGCACTTGGTTCCAACCACACACCTCAGCGCCCGCCTTGCACAATCACACTGGGCTGCGAGCCTTTCTGGGGTTCTGCGGCATGGGCACCTGCACTGCAACCTCCTCCATCCTGTCTGTGGGGAATACGCTTTAGACTCACGCGTACAAAGTTATTTTACTGTAAAAGTCCATATGGACTTCTATGGAATGATTCCATAAACAGAAGAACATGCTTCCCCAACAACACCTCAGAAGGGACATCTCCGAGGTCACATTTTCAATTTCTTAAGTGAGCCTATAAAATTCTGTGTCACTAGTTCAGTTTCTGTACCTTCGAGGGTCCAGTTCATGGTCCTTGGATCCAGTCACTAATTCTGGGTGAATTCGCACATGCTCCATCATTGGCTAGAAGAGTTTGGGTTGACAAGTTATAAAAGGCTTAACTTTCTATGGTATTTCTACACAATGAAATATTATTTGACAATAAAAAGGAATGAAGTACTGATACATGCCACAACATGGATGAATCCCGAAACATTATGTTAAGTGAAAGAAGCCATTAACAAAAGACCACATATTATATCATTCCATATAAATGAAATGTTCAGGACAGGCAAGTCCTATAAAGGCAAAAAACAGATCAGTGGTTACCAGGGCTGGGGGCGGTAGGCAGCACAGGGAGAAGGCTGAATTTCTTTTCAAATTTCCCTGTCTATCATTTAATACAAAAGTTATAAATGCAGCCTATCTACACAGTTGCTATGTAGCAAATAAATGAGTTTTTGCTACTTACCTTGACCACCTCTTCAAAAGTCTCCAGGTTCTCCTTCATACTGTAGTGAGAACGTAGGAAGGAGACAAAGTTGCAAGGGTACATCCCATACAGGCGATGGAAGAGAGCGTAAACGCTGGCGTGGAGGTGGACGAGATAGATTTCCGTTACGTGGCCTGAAAAAGAAAACATTGAAAGGAGTCACCGAGCTGAACACAAGACTGATGTGTGTGAAACAGACACGAGCACAGGGCTGCCAGCGTGACTCTGCGTACGTGTGCTCCTACCCTGCTCCAAAGACAGTTAAGTAAGTAAGAGCGGTTTTCTAAAATCCAAATCTGAACACACGGGACACCCCTGTTTGAAACCCATCAGTGGCTCCCCATGGCCTCTGGATAAACTCCCATCTACTTAGAGTGACCCATAAAGGCTCACACTGATCTAATCTCTGCGCTCCTCTCCAGTCACCCCTAAAATAGGACCCCAGACATTCTCATAATACTGAACCGCCTTTACAACGGTACTCGTTGAAATCTGTAATCATACTTCTCCACGGCCCTACTCAGTACACGTCTCTTGAGAACAGCACTGACTCACTCACCTCTGTACTCTTAGTGCCTCGCACTGGGCTTGATGCGTGAGAGGCGTTCATATATTTGTGGAACGAGTGTGTGAGAATGTTCTAAAATCAGTTTGTAGTCTTAGCTCTGCAGATTTGTAACTATAGAGTGAAAAACTACCACCCAGAAATTAGCTTAAAGAGCTAAGAGTGGGAAAATTAGAAAATTTAATTCACCTAGCGTTACCTAGCCCCTATGGAAAACCCCAAGTCCACAGTGTACATAAAGCTCCTCTAAATTAATGGACATCCCCAGGAAAAGCCTACGAGACAAGCCGGCAGCATATGCGCCTCAGGCTTGCCACTTAATCCTGCACAGGAAGCCAGAGTATTCCAATTCCCCGGGCTGACACATTTCATTCTCTCAACACGAATATCTCATGCTGGGATGACCAAAGGATTCCAAATTTTGCGTGTTTATATAGCTTCTGAATCATTTTGATAGAGCTGTACTACCTGTCGATATGGAAACAAAACCCCACTGTACTGGAAACTAGAACACTAATTAGGACGAGCTGCATTCTCTCTGCTCCTTCCACATTCACGATGGACAAGTTCTCTGAACCTGCAGCTTGTGTTCTGTCACTACAGACCAGCAGAGGAAGACAAAGATGTACCACAAGCTTAGTCCTATACTGCTATGACACAGATTGAAGTTATTTTTCAGTTTATTGAAAATCAGGAAGTTGTACCTACCACTCAGTTTCTCTGACAACTAATCCTTCTAAGCCAACAATATAAGGAAGGTATCTCAACAGTCGTGCTGCTTCTTTTTTTTTTTTTTTAATTTGTTGGCTGTGCCACACGGCATGCGGGATCTTTGTTCCTTGTTCCCTGACCAGGGATCGAACCTGCACCCCTTGCACTGGAAGCATGGAGTCTTAACCACTGGACCACCAGTCAAGTCCCAACAGTCATGCTTCTTATTTGTGCCTCTGGTGGACGTACCTGAGGTATTTCCTCATCTGGCTGGTGACAACCAGCCATTTCAGCTCTAGAATGCTACAAGTCCTTCCCTTCCAGCACATGACCTGTTAATCAATCATGAAAGCACTCACTTGGTGGGGCATGACAGGTATAGAAGAAGATCTTTACCTGGTTTCTTCAGGCACCATGACGAAAGACGGCCAAAAATATCAAAGAAATCACGAAGGTGCTGCTTCCCCGACTGTGGAATCATCGGTAGCACGGTTACCAACACTAAGGCCCCTGTTGTGAGGACAATGGCGTCCGTGTCCACCTGCAGGAGGGACGGTCAAGAAAGAGGAAACACCTGTCAGGTGCAGCATTAGAATCCGCACTCTTGGAGGTTCTAACACCAAGGGGTCACAGGTTGGACGCCCAGCACAGACTCATCCTCCTACCCCTAAGGGTGGGGGCACAACACTGAAACAGACGCCACCAAAAGCCACTGGGGACCAGCCCGGCCATGCTAAGTCTGCAGGGACCACGCTGACGCACCAAACTCATCTGGGGTAGGGGCCTGAGCGGGGCGTGTGGGGACACCCAAACCCAGAGACTTAGGATGTGCTATTTATAGCCCCTGGAGGGAAGCACAAGAAGCTGCTTTTTAACAGAACAAAAGAACACTGCTATTCTTGTTCATTCAACCAAATCATAAGATACTTACTTTTTAAAAGTCAATTAAAAAGAACCTTATACATTGACAAGTCATTCACTATTTTCAAAGGATTACAACAGAAGTATAATTTAATAAGAAATTAGTATAGCACTAACAAGTCTACTTAATGGCTCACCTTCACAGCAATATTTAGAGACCAGCAAATAAAAGAAGATATGGTGACCTCTGACCATGTCTACAGTTTAAATATCAAGTCATATAAATTTAGACTAATTGAAGACACTTAATAACCAATGAATAATGAATCAACTCAGACTAGCTACAGCAGCTCACATGATCCATAATTAAATTATGAATGTTTGCCAAGTAACTGGAATTCAGATTGAAGAAACAAGATATTAATCAAAAGACTACCATGCAGGCTAAGACATTCATTATTCCTACTAAAAAAGGAATCTATGAGTCTGGAAATAAAGTTTTAAATATATTTAGCTTTTACAGCAAGCACCAAGCCATTTGTTGTGGCGGATATCTAGTAGGAAGAACGTACAATACTCGTAGGAGAATCAAGAATCTATAATGAGTTTGGGTAAAAAGGACTAACCCTAATTTTGGTTAACAAAACATTCTTACTGAAGGTTTGAATAACAGTCCGTAAGTAATTTTCAAGGCTTATCTTTTTGGAAAAGATAAGTATTTTGCAATCTGAACTAAACAGCGTGCCTCAAAATGGGATTATATTCTCGTCGATCCATTCACTTAAAAAAATTGTTAAAATTGTTCCTGCTTTTCCTTAACATTAAATGCACATTCTTATGATACCCTACCAATGTGACTCCTTGAGATCCACCTCTAGGGAGATTAAAACAGTTACCCTTGTTGGCAGAGACAAAAATCAATTTGCACGGTGCTGTGTCAGATGACTCCAAAGGCACTGCCATTCTGGCACAAACACTACTGGATATTTTCATGTCATATCTCTGTGAGGTACAGGTAGTTCATATTAACCACGTTTCCTTATTTTATAGATAGGAAACAAGTCCAGGAACTAAAACAGACTAAGCAAATAACGCTGAGTATTTCAGCAAACCACGGTCAAAACTAAAAGCACAAAGTTCTACTTAGGTTTTGACTCCCTCTGTAGAAAAACACACTACGGTTAGTGCAAAAACGTAGAATGCAACTCAGCTGCAACCAGAACATGCTCCTCAATAGCTGAAAGAGCCTCTCAGCCATCTTTCTATTAGCCAGGAGAGAACTTAGAAATGGGGGTTCCCCCAAGACAAACCAGTATGTTTTCAACGGAGGAAAGGCTAGACAACGATGAAATCAAAAAGGGCTGGAACGGCGTAATGTCAACCAATCTGACCGAAATGTTACCACATTTGCTTGGGCCAAACATATTGCAATAGTCACAGTGATGCACTGAGAGCTTACTAAGCACCAATCTTGGACTACGTTACATTCGAGAAAAACCAAATGTCCGGAAGTTTTCAAGCTCTCAAAGTTAACATCTAGCTTGCTTGCTTTAAGGTACTCAGAATTTCAGAAATTATATTCACAAAGCTATTTCATTCAAATCCTTACAAACACTGTACCTTGAGACATTTTAGTAAAGAAGGCAAAAGAGGTGCTTGAGAGAGCTTATGCTTCCAAGACGGCTGCAGCCTCACAACGTGGCCCAGTAACGAGAGGGTGGATAACCGAGAGGCGGCTTTGCCCACGTATTCATTCATTTTGTCCAAGAGGTGCTGAAAATGCACAAGAACAAGAGAAATATATCTCAATAAAGCTGGGAAAAATCAAGGGAAACGCACATATGAATGTATGAAGTTCACACAAGGAGAGGCAGCAGTGATACAGCCCAGTCTCTCAAGTCTTCCCTTTGATGTAAAGAAAGGCTCATGCAGGTAGAGATCAAATTCAAGATTTTTTAAAACCATGCTAGCAAACAACACACTGTTGCATTTGGCCTGAGAGAGGGAAGCCAGTTTGCAACTTCTGAAAGAGGATCCCACAATACAGGTCTATAAGCCGGGGGGAGACTCCTTCATAGGCCCTCTTTCCGTAATACATATAGGCCACTTCTTATAATAACCAATGTTATAATAAGCCTGTGGTAGGTTGTTGAAGCTTCACGGAATCCTGCTGGAAGCAGTTACTTATTGCTCCCATAGCCCAGCCTACATGGATTTGGCCCCAGATATAAATCAGGTAGTAGTAGAAGTTAAAATTCAGCCCAGAGTTCTACTTAGGTTACAAAACCCAAGATGTACTGTAAAAGGCAGACAATGGCAAGGCCTTCAAATCCCAGCAAAGTAAATCACTAACACATACAAACTCAAGACGTACCAAAATCTGTAATTGCAATGCTTTGTTAGCTATTTACCATCAACAAAAATAAAAACAAAACATGAAGGAGTCTTCCAAGTGCCTGGTGCTGTGAAACAGCACCAGTCAATTAGCCCCATTAGTTGCCCACACTTACAGATTCTGCCATATTGATTAAAAGTCTGAAAATTCTACTCAGAGCATGGGTTTAAAGATGGGTGCCTTATGGATCAAACTGTCACTGCACAATTATAGTTTAGGACTACAGGATTTCTTTAAGCAGGAAGAGCCTTAAAAGCCTCTTGAATATGTTGTATTTTGAAAACTTTTCAGGAAACATAGGTCCTGACAATTGTTTTTATATGTAGTTATAATCTGGGAGCAGTATCATCAATGGCACGCATAAGCTGAAGGAGTGACACTGCCACACCACTCACAGAAAATGTATCAAATCTCTACCATTAGTTCCAGCAGTTACCTTATCATGTGGCTCTTGCAAGGTAGTCAGGATGTGCAATACAGGCTGAGAATTGGTTTCCAGGTAATAATCCACCAAGGTGTTCACAAGCATCGGACCACGGTCTAAAGAAAGAAAAGGGCAGTTTATAATAATTTCCTTTAACGTTCTAAAGTTACCTCAAATAGTTGCCTGTCACGAAATCCAGAAAACGTTTGTGTGCTACCCAAAGTTATATGAAGTGTTGTATTTCTGCTTCCTTAAATGAATTTAGGTTTAACAATAGGATAATACCAAGTTTATTTGCCTAAATAGCCGTAAGAGCACATGAAATACTATCTTCTTTTTTTTTTTATATTAACTTATTTATGTATTTGTCTGCATCGGGTCTTAGTTGTGGCATGTGGGACCTTTCACTGTGGCGCACGGGCTCTCTAGTTGTGGCGCGCAGGCTCAGTAGTTGCGGAGCACAGGCTTAGTTGCCCCGAGGCATGTGGGATCTTAGTTCCCCAACCAGGGATCGAACCCGCGTCCCCTGCACTGGAAGGTGGATCCTTAACCACTGGACCACCAGGGAAGTCCCCTATCTTCTTTTTTTCTTGCTTTTTTAATTACAAAAATAATTCATGTCTTTTGTTAACAATTCAAGTTATACGAAAGTACATAACATGCAAGTGAACATCTTCCTCACCACCTGCCTCCCAACCCACTCTCCAGAGACAAACACCCTTGGGTTTGGTTCATGTCCTTTCAAAACTTTTCACACTTGTACAATCACACACACCTAGGCCCCATGTCCATATACCCATGGTCTGTGTATGTGTGTTTTTTCCACTCAGCAAGGTGTTGTAGACACCTTTCCATGACAGCATCTATGACCTACTTCATTCTCTTTACTGAGCTCCTTGTTCTCCACTGCATGGCTCTACGTAATTAATTTAACCATTCACCTGCTGAAGGATACTTAGGTTTTCCCAAGTTTCCACTACATTTCATTCAAGGCTATAATGAAATACAGATTCTTGTAAGTCTGTAAGCCAAATGGCACATGCTTTTAAGTTGATGACAGATACTCCAAAAGGGCAGAGCACCCATGTACTCGCCTGCTAACAGTGCCCATTTCTATGACCAATATTTGATTCCTGCCAACCTGGTAAGGAGGAAAGGGTACTGTTTAAATTTATATTTCTCTGATAAAAAGAGAGGTTAAGCATGTTTCATATTAAAAATTACATGTGATTTACAGATGAAATGATATACCTGGGATTTGCTTTAAAATACCTGGGTGGGGGGAAGTCAGGGAGGTAAGATGAAACAGGAGAGGCTGGAGTTCATTATGTGACTCTTACTTCTATGTTTGTGTGTATATTTGAGTATTTGCACAACTAAAAGCTTGAAACACATGTAGAATGCAGAATGAATCCACCGATGTACGCTTTTCCTTGGTGGTTTTAAAGACTCTCTTTAGAAGATGAAAACCAAAATTTATCAGTGGGATTCTAGTCACCTCTAGGTCAATCCCGTCTGATTAGCAGATAAGCTAACCAGGGTACGATTCTGCTTACCAGAATTGAGGTTCTCTTTAAAGACAGCTGTTACATCATCACGCACACTCAGCATGGGGGAATCCAACATGGAGAGGAGCTCCCCAATATTTGCTTGTTGGGCCATTATCTTACACGAATGCGCTGTGCTGGGTCCAGGATGTGTGTTAAAGACTTTGAAGGCTCTTCATTGGTGCCACTACCAGACTGAAAAGAAGAAGAGGAATGGTGTAACAAAATGGCCCCATTTTTCCCCACAAAAAACTACCTGCCAGACAAACTGAGCATATATTCGAAGCAGTGAAAAGTTTGTCCAGAACTTTGCTGATAAAAGAAGCTAGGGCGTGTAAATAATTTTGTCCTTGACAAATTTATGAAGAGGAGTTCTAGGGAATGCAACAGAGAGAAACCTAAAAAAAAAAAAAACCAATACCAGTTGGAATCATCACAGCAACTTAATAATGGGACTAAATCTAAGTTTTATTCCTACTCTAAGTCTATCTTGGGTTTTGGCTAAGCCTATGTTTATGTTTCAAATCAGTGATCTAAAGAGTAGATGAACTATTTTCAGAAAAAGAACTGAAAGCATGCTATCTTCTTCTTGACAACCCCATCAGAGTCTAGAAGTTAGTATGGCCAGTTAGGTCACAAGTGCGTAAACCTCATTTGAACCAGGGATGGTTCCTCTACTTTTAGTGTACGCGCCTCACCCCAGACATCTACCACACACTCAAATGCTGCTAGTTACAGGGAAGTAGGCATGAACGGGGGAAGCCTGCACCTTCAAAAACTCAGTCCTTTATGGCAGTGGAGCAGTCACCTTATCTTTATAGAGAAAAAGCAGCTCATTCTCCAGTGTCACTATACACATTTACAATTATTCATTTCTCCCCACTATGGTCCCTAAAGCTATATTTTCAAAACCAAGTAAAGACAGCTACCATTTATTAGACAGGCACTGCACACCTTTCACAAACATCATCAAATACACTCCTTATGTAACTACAGTATGACTGGCTCTTTTGTCCCCATTTTACAGGGAGAGGAACAAAGATCAACCCCATTTGCTTACGGTCAAAAAGCTAGCAGGAGGCAAAGCCAGGGAGAACTGAAATTTGAGCCGAAATCTGCTTCACTCAAAGCACTGAGCCCATACATGTGACATTAAACTAACTTGTGGTTTTGATCCTCACAGCAACTGTGAGGTAAGCAGATATTATCCTTATTTTACAAATGAGAATATGGATACTCAAAAAGGATAAATAATTTTGCCAAGGTCACATAGTAAAGCAGAACTTAGATGCCTCAGCTCCCAGGCCAACAATTGTATACATTACTTGCAGTCACATCAAAATATATTCTTATTTTCTATTTGCTTGTCTTTGGGTAAGCTAAAGTAGCAGTTCTCAGGCTTCAGTGTGTATCAAAACCACCTCGGATCTAACTTCCTGGGCCCATTCCAGAACTGAATTGTGGGCTTAGGAATATGCATTTTAATAAGCACCCCAGAATAATTCTTATATGGGTGATAAATCAGCCGCATTTGAGAAACACCACGCTAAGGAAAAACTCCGCTAAAGAGTTAAGCTCCTACAAGGATGCCAAATTTAAATTAGCAATGACCCCTGAAACTGGCGAGTATTAACTTACTATCATCTATGCTCTGGTTTAATTACAACCTGGTGATATTCACTGATTTTGCTCTTGGTGAATCAGAAATTCATTAGCCAGAAAAATCAATTAAAATGTATAAATGTATTTTTGATAGAAAATCCTGATGTAGAAAGTATGATGTAGGAATATAATACAAATTTATATTTACATAAATATAAATCTTACAGGTAAATCATAAAGGAAGTCAATTTCAAAGGACTCAGAAATGTGAGACCATAACTGGTAAGATTTTATTGTAAAAGTTCAAAGCTGAAAACAATAAAATTTCACCTTATTGTGAGATGGATTAAATTAAATTTACAAGTGAAGATAATACCAACCTGTCAGGGTTTATTGTTCACCAAGAGGATTAAATGACATAACGTGTATCACACAGTTAGCACAGCACCCGGCACAGATAGACACTCACTGAGTAGTACTCACATATTATCAGAAAGAATACTGGTAAAAATCTTTGGGCCACCACTTTCAAGATGACTGGAATAGCACATTTATCTAGCTAGCCTCCGCATTCATTTTTACTTCAGGTAAATCACAAATGATTCTCAGGCTTAAAAGTAATTTGTCCCTAAGTTTCGTTTTGTTCCAATAAAACTGCTACTTACCCAGTCTCAGGCTAGTGAGACTCCGCGTTTGTCTTTTGTATATTCAGAAGACAGTAATGTCAGAGCTGTTCCTCCAAATGCAGGCAGCCCAGAGCAGAGTGCCATGAGCTCAAATCTAAACAAAGATGGCGCCCATCCAGTCACCTTGGCGATACTCAGGGCTGACCGTCATGGGTCACCTAGCTTGTTTTTCAGATTGTAAATGTAATTTAGGTATAAAAGTCTGATTTATGGAGCCTACTCTTTCCAAATGCTTTATAGAAAGCAAAAATAAGGTTTTATTCTAACATACATTAGTATCTATTTTTGGCAACAAGCTTTTATTGCTCTTCTCTCCAGTTCTAAAATTCTACCTTTTAACCGTATTTTTTAAACCTCAGAAAAAATATAAATCATGGGCTTTGTGTGGGATTCTTCATTTAAGTGCCTCAAGTTCAAGGATTTTTGACATTCTAAAAAGCCCTCACGGGAGTTCAATCATAAGCTTTTGGAATTAGCTCCATGATTGGAATATCTCCCCTTTTAAACTTATTCAAATATTTCTTGAGGGACTGAGTGCAGGATGCTAAGTAGGGAAGACAGACTGAGCAAGTGCAATGACAACTATATGTACACGAGCAGGAAATGGACATGATTTAGTGAGTACACAAAGGAGGGAAGGGACCAGCTTCACCTGGATGGGGTGGGAATGGGTGAGTTGCACACATGTTAAACACACTTTACAGCCTAGAGAAGATAAGGGGAAAGTCCCTGAGAGGGTAGCACCACAGGCACATGAAGCATCCACTTCAGCCATGAAAGTCTCTCTTCCATCTTGGAGGTAACCAAGTATAGAAAATAGACAGGAGAAGCCAGAAGTCAATATTTAGTTAATACATTTCTGTACCCTACACACCAAAGCAACATTCCATTTAGTTTAATATTATCTTTGGACCTTCCCTGGTGGCGCAGTGGTTGGGAGTCCGCCTGCCGATACAGGGGACACGGGTTCGTGGCCCGGTCCGGGAAGATCCCACGAGATGATGCTAGTTACATTAGGGAGCCATGACTTCCAACGCCCGCCCCGCCCCCACCCCAAGACCTGTCACTCTGATAGTCTCCTGGACCTCAGTAAAAGGCGTGGTCGTCAGTCTCTAGCAAATGTCTAGGTGACATCCGTGCTCTTCCACCACTCGTACCCTCACATCTAATCCGCTGGCAAACCCACTGACTTATCCCTTTTGTTGTCACCCCAGCCCAAGCCCCCAGCATCCCCTCTTGGAGACAAGGGAGCAGCAGGCTCCCTCACTACCCTCGCCCTACAACTTATCTGCCACCAAACAACCACAAAAGACTCTGAAATAGGGAAATCCGAATCTTTCACTCCCCTGTTTAAAATCATCCAGTGGCTTCCCACAGAGCTAATAAGCGCCAGCTCCCAAGGGGCCTGCAAGGCTCCCCCAGACTGGGCCAGTTGTGAAGTCCCCACTCCCTCTGCCCCCGTTTCACAGCACTCCACCCCCTCGTCTCTCTGCTCTAGTCTCAGGCTCCTGAAACTCAGGAAAACAGCTTCTTGCTCAGGCCTCTGCACTTGCTGTTGCTCTTCTCCCAGATCCTCGTGTGGCTGTTTCAAGTCTCTGCTCAAAATGTCACACCATCTCTGAGAGGCCTCCCCGACCACCCAATCTAAAGCAACGGCGGGGTTCTTAGTCACCACCTTTGAATAAACCAAACTGAAACTCTACACTGGTAACCAGATTTGAGATTTATGGTTGGAAAATAGAGATTTACCAAAGTTCGATTTTAGTCTCTATACTTGGCCAAAATCTGGCTGCGGCCTTGGTCTTTAGGACTGAAAGCTGAACAATCGCCCACTTCTGCAGCATTTCTGGCATCTCTGACTGCGTATGTGTGACCAACAACTATATGTTAATGTTACCATCATACCGAATCCACATGATGTCAGTAATGCGGACAAGGCATGCGTACAGAAGTACTATTAATATCTGAATAAAGGTAAAAACATTCTAGATGTAACATCTAAGTTTTGTGTTTTATTAAGTTGAAATTCTGTCACTACAATACTTATTTATACATTTATTATTACAAAAATAAAAGCTTCAGTTAACGATGTGATTTTTATGTTCAAAAACAATTAAGAACTTTCAAACAGTTAAATATATTAACTAATATTATGAGTATTAAGCAGGTAGGTTCGCTAGATAGCTTTACAAATAACAGTAATTATTCTTTGAGCCAAATGTTTATAAAAATTTTAGTAACACATGGCTAAATAACAGAAATTAAACTATATTTTAATTCTAACTTTTATAGAATTGTTTTATAACATTTATTACAAACAGAATAATCTTTAAGAACTTCACCTAATTTGTAGTCCTGATTTGTAGTCTTTCAAGAAAAAGTCATATTTGGGAATACCTCACATCTTGTGAGGGTGAATTAAAAATAAAATGCCAACCTGTCACCTCAATTTTATGACATGAAAAAAACCCAAAATCACAGTCAACAATATCCATGATAAATCATCTTCAAGCCAAACATAAAGAATATACAGAGGGGCTTCCCAGGTGGCGCAGTGGTTGAGAGTCTGCCTGCCGATGCAGGGGACACGGGTTCGTGCCCCGGTCCGGGAAGGTCCCACATGCCGTGGAGCAGCTGGGCCCGTGAGCCATGGCCGCTGAGCCTGCACGTCCGGAGCCTGTGCTCCGCAACGGGAGAGGCCCGCGTACCGCAAAAAAAAAAAAAACAAAACAAAAGAATATATAGAGTATGAAGAAAACAATGTTAAGAAAAAATGAAATACTCAAACACATTCTGTACCTACTAATAAAATTTCAAAACAGACTTTACAAAACTGTTTTAAGAAGACAATTTCTTGTAGTTGTGTGTATATGGAGGCTAAAAATTTAATCAAAAAGCTTTTCAAAATGATTGGTATAGGGCTTCCCTGGTGGCGCAGCGGTTAAGTGTCCGCCTGCCGATGCAGGGGACATGGGTTCGTGGCCCGGTCCGGGAAGATCCCACATGCCGCAGAGCGGCTGGGTCCGTGAGCCATGGCCGCTGAGCCTGCGCGTCCGGAGCCTGTGCTCCGCAACAGGAGAGGCCACAACAGTGAGAGTCCCGTGCACTGCCAAAAAAAAGATTGGTATAGATTGTCAACAATTTTTAGTAGCTGAAGATGAAGGATCCTTGAGGCTTGCCCAAGCTATGAATCCCAGGTACAGGTTCCTTCCAGAAAACAATTTACCAGAAACTCTCCCGAATTACATTCTGCTTTGTCTAAAAAGGTTAGTGATGGGACTAAACGTGGCAGCTGAAGACAAATGTCCCTCCGGTATCAAACACGTGTTAACCCAGGAGCAATCTAGCGGCTGACACAGCTGACCAATTTGCTAAAATTTCAAATTTTAACAATCTGACTACTAAAACGGAATACAAATGCAATACTGAAAAATGTTTAATAAAATCTGAGATTTGTGGGACTTCCCTGGTGGTGCAGTGGTTAAGAATCCGCCTGCCAATGCAGGGGACATGGGTTCAATCCCTGGTCCAGGACGATCCCACATGCCGTGGAGCAACTAAGCCCCTGCGCCACAACTACTGAAGCCCATGCGCCTAGAGCCCATGCTCTGCAACGAGAGGCCACCGCAGTGAGAAGCCTGCACGCCGCAATGAAGAAGCCTCCGCTTGCCGCAACTAGAGAGAGCCTGTGCGCAGCAACGAAGAGCTAATGCAGCCAAAAAATAAATAAATAAATGAATAAAAATTAAAAAAAAAAATCTGAGATTTGTGATGTGTGATGTTCAGCTTGGGTCTCAATGATTTGATCATGACCATCTGACATTGGGTTCAAATTCATATGCAGTGGATTTCCGACAAAGGACAGGGTGAAGTACACATAAAATATTTTAAAGTAAAAAGTTAAACTTAGAAAGCTTCCCCTACTCGTGAGGGAACAATACTTCCACCTTCTTGTTAGACAGTCTACAATCTGTATTAAGTCCCTGTTTGTGAACAGACACCAATCTTTAAGGCAAAAATCTCCACCTTATTTCACAATTCCTAGGAGGTAAGGTGAGGAAGACAGTGACAGAACACAGCAAATAGCAACCAGCGAGGCATTAAATGAATCCCATTAGCCATCTGTGTATAAAGACAGCAGACCAAACACTTCCCTATCTCCCCTACACCCTTCCTGCAGACACGGAAAGCTGTTGCACTGCACACTCCTGCCAGTAAACTCAAAATTAGAGCTCAGGGATCAGTCAGGTCACTCAGACTACACTAGCATCCACAGAAATGCCAAAGCCTCAATATTTAGGAAGGATACATTCCAGGGCTCTGAGAATCCTCCAATTCCCAGAAACCACGATAGAATGCAACTCATCCCCAAATAACTAATTAAGACAATTAATAAATAAAGCCACGTTACAATGTAAATGCTAATTCCTTAGCTCAGGGGTCCTCAGCCCAGGACGTACATTAGAATCACCTGGAGAGCCCACACGATCCTGAGCAGGTTAAGGGGTGGGGTCCAGACAGGACCTCTGGCTTGTTTTACAGGCCTGTGCGGATTGTTAAGGCACAGCCAGGGTTGAGAACCTCTGTGCTAGTTAAATGACTTGCTCACACACACAGGCTTCAATTTTATCTAGGCGTTAGAACCAAATTCTGCTGCTAGATTGAACTGATTTGAGTCGCAGGTACACCAGGTACTAACTATACAACCTTAGGAAAATTACGTAACATTTCAGAGCCCAACTCCTCATCTGTAAAACGGAGATACACCAAAAGTGTGGCTGTGAAGAACAAAATAAATAACCAAAGAATGCACTTAACACCATGCCTGGCACTGAATAAGCAGTTAAGAAATTACCGGTAATTTGACTAATTACTTCACGACACAGAAGGTCTAGTTCCTGGCAAGTAGCTAAAACCATCAAAGTTAATCCTGAATGCAAAGAAATATCTTTGCCCCAGTACAACCACAGACAGGATAAATGATTCTCTTCCACCTTCCCCCAACCACTGGATTGAGTTTGCCCCTTACCTGTTCTGGGGACAACTGGTACTTCAGTTTCCAGTGCTGTCAACCTGGTGTCTTTCATGGTCACTGAAGAGAAGAAACACGCATCTGTCAATATCAATCTCACGATGAAGTGAGATCTCAGAAGCAATCAGAGGAAGTTCAGGATTCACTGGCTTCCACCTCTTTCCTACTGCACATCCCTGACAGGTGGCCATCTGGTTTCCGCTGGAATGAACACTTATAATCACTGGGTGCACATGCCTCTCCCCGTCTACATTTCTGAACAGTTGGTTGCTGGAAAATTCTTTATATTGTGCTGAACTTGTAAACTCTGCCTTTTGTTAACTGTCTTTATTAGAGCTATAAACGAATGGGCAGGAAATGCATGGGCAGGATGGGCTCCAGAATTAGAGCTCCGAGTTGAAATCCAAGCTCTGCCACTGAGTAGCTGTGTAACTTTGGGTGATTTATCTTATGTCTCTAATGTCCAACCTCAAATTACGTCACTGTACAGTGAGAAGAACGGTGGCATCTACCTCCTAAGGCTGCCTCACTAATCCAGGAGAGGAACACCCATAGCCCTCGGCACGGTACGTGGCACAGAGAAACCACCCGAGGAGCCCGAGAGGAAGAGCAGCGCCAGACACGAAGCGCTTGGTGGGTCCGCATCACTTCAAACCCACCACGCCCTCTCCCTCCCCACGGCCCTGCCCCACTAGCCGCACAGTCTCTCAGCCAAGCCACACATGTCCCCACTTCAGGACCAGGTACATGTTGTCCCTGTGCCCGAGAGACTCTACCTCTGCCCCCTCCCAAGCTCAGTCTTCACCCTGGAAAACCTCAGCTTAAACATGCGCTTCATCAGAGAAGCTTTCACTTCCCTCCACTCAGGACCAGACCAGGTCAGGCCCCATCACATACTCTCAGCAGCCTGTATTTCTTGGGGTCACGGACCACAACCGACTAAGCAAGTGTAATTAGTCACTGAATATGTCCCCCTCACCAGAACAGCAGTTCCAGCCAGGGAGAGACAGGGGTCTCTCCAGTACTGTGCCTCTTGCAGCTGCCACAGTGCCTGGGACTTGTTCACTGAATGATTAGAGGAGTTAAAATATTTCTTAAATAAATGTACAAAGTTGAATTCTGCCTTTGAAACCACACAACCTTAATCTAATCCTTCTACATGACAAGCATAAAATATTTGAGAACAGCTATCACTTCTCCCTATTTTCTTTCCCTTTTTGCCCTGCTTTCTACCTAAATTACCTCATATTAAATATCCTTGTTAAATATGAGTATATGTAAATACATTCCACTTTGCTTTTAAAATGTGGGCCCTTCAAACTACGTTTAGGTACAGCCTGATCACTAGATTGTAAGCTCCATGGGGACAGGGACCCAGGGCCTATTGCAGCATCTGGCACACAAGGGGCAAATATACCCTGTTCAAGTCAACAAAGATTTCATCAGCTTCTTTGGTAGCCATTCCAGGGTTGAACACAGATATGAAAAGCTGAACCTCATACACTATACATGCCTAATTACACTGAACACGGAAGAGCTGGGAAACGAGATGTTCCACATACGGCCCTGGTCAAAGTTGAACTAGCGGTTTGAGCAGCTCTCTAACAATTAAAATCTCTTGCTCCAGATGACGCGGTAATTATACTTCCCTGTAGAACACATTCTAGGCACTAACGCCGTTAACTGTGGTCCTCAGTGGCATACTGCAAGTGTGTGTGCAGAGCTGGAAGGCGGGCTGGCTTTCCAAAAAGGCCAACGAAACCATTCACACAGCGGGTGCTTGCCCAGCCACAGTCACGCAACCAAAAGAGCTAGAATTAAAACACTGGAGCCTCTAATCTTTAGAATCTTAGCTTCAGCTGTTACTCCACTGAGTCATGTAGACTTCCTCTTGCAATTAATCCCAGTTGGATCTTTTACCTGAAAAGGAACATCTAAGGCAAGGGTAAAATTAGGATGTATACAAGATGAGATCTTATAGCCTGCCTAGCCAGGATCACTGTCCTATGTAAAGGAACTGGCATAGGAAATCAGAATGTTTTTTGTCCAATGCTCGACATTAAGACTTCTTACCTTCTTTATTGCTATGCTAAAAAATGGTTATGGTGATAAATGTTGGCCAGTCAGGGGCTACCTGGCATTATTTATATTTTTAAGTGTTTACTTACTCATTTATATTTAAATCCTGCCCTGTGGAGGTACTACTAGGTAAAAATCATGCGACCTGTGAACTTCCTGATCAGAAGTGAGGAGCGGAGAAGACCCTCTTCAAAAACGTGTACCCTTGAGGGGTATGGATGGAAACACCTGTCAGGGCCAATCCACGTTCTTATCTTCAAAAGCCAAATTAAAAAAGAAACATGCCCTCAGATCTGGACTCTTCCTCTTGGACCCAAAAGTTGTATTCTCATCAGAAAGCAACACTGTAATTGCACTTCTACGAGTCCTTCTGAATAGAAATAAAGGGTAGGTTTGGGGAAGATGACAGCTCTGTGCTTTAGTGTTTTGAGATTAAGCAGAAGGAATATAGGTCAACTTGTTTTCACATTTCACCTTCATTTCATTCTGTAGGTGTTTACAGAGCAATGGTGTGTATATGTGGGGTACACACAAACTCCAGCTCAACAGCCATGTAGAGATGTCATTAGCAGGACTTGTACACATTTTTTCACACCTCTCTGCCCTAGGCAAGATGCATTACGAGGCATGAGAGACCTGAGAGCTGTAATATACCTTTATGAAATACTACTGGCAGGTACCTAAATGCCTTCACAAAGTATTTTATCTGAAAATATCAGCTGAATATTCAGACTTTTGGAAAATCAGTGCTGTGTGTGGCCTCCTATCCCCTAGGACTCCTCAGAACCCCAAATCACATAAAATATGTAACTGCATATCACATCGCCTAGATAATTTTGTGCAACTTTTCTATGATGTAAAAACACAACTACAGGTATAAACGAAAGCAGATGTCTCTTCACTGTAACTTGTTTTCTGTACTGAGGTTTTTATCTAAAAAAGTTCAAAGACAATTCAGATACAGGTTCAGGCATAGATAGACTATTTCATTATCAAGTACAGTATAAGTAGAACAGAAACATTACACAGATAATACAGATAATAATAATATGTCAATAACACACTACTGGGCTTCCCTGGTGGCACAGTGGTTAAGAATCCGCCTTCCAACGCAGGGGACATGGGTCCGAGTCCTGGTCTGGGAAGATCCCACATGCCGTGGAGCAACTAAGCCCGTGTGCCACAACTGCTGAGCCGATGTGCCACAACTACTGAAGCCTACACACCTAGAGCCCGTGCTCTGCAACAATAGAAGCCACCACAATGAGAAGCCCATGCACCACAACGAAGAGTAGCCCCGCTCACAGCAACTAGAGAAAGCCCACGCACAGTAACGAAGACCCAACGCAGCCAAAAATAAATAAATTTATAAAAATTAATAATACACTACTACACAATTATGTTTGGCTCAGCAACGCTCAGGTGATTTCTTAGAGTAATATTCTATCAAGTGAATAAAGTTGCCTTCAGCACAAATGCATCCAAAAAAGGTAAGGTACAAGCTCCAATTCACTCTTCCTACCAATGCACAGAAGGAAAGAAAGGGGTAGGAAATACCACTCAGTGTGTGAAAGTAAAACAGCTGGTAGCAAAACCTGCCAAAATGTGTAGTCACGTGTGATTTACATGGTCTCAGCAGTTGTGGTCTCTCCCAAGGTTGTATAAACAGGGGCAGGGGAGCTCCAGATTCTCCACTCAGAACTTTTGCCATGAGGGACCTGGAAGGACAATTTGCTGAAGCGGAAACCTACCCTATTTCAGAGGTAAATCCTCTAGTAACTTGCCTGCAGGGACAGAGCTTGATTTTGGTAAGGTGTAGCTCTTCTATAAATAATGTTTCTTATGTTTTAACTTTCTATTAGCATGAACAAAATTACTTACCAAGAAAATAAACCAAATATCATGTATGTTTCAAAAACAGAGCTTCCCTTAAAAGAAATCTGAGAGGGGCTATCCTGGTGGCGCAGTGGTTGAGAGTCTGCCTGCCGATGCAGGGGACGCGGGTTTGTGCCCCGGTCTGGGAAGATCTCACGTGCCGCGGAGCGGCTGGGCCCGTGAGCCACGGCCGCTGAGCCTGTACGTCCAGAGCCTGTGCTCCGCAACAGGAGAGGCCACAACAGTGAGAGGCCCACGTACCGAAAAAAAAAAAGAAATCTGAGGAAAACTGTTAAGATTTCTTTAGGTTTCAAGTTCACAAGACTAAAACAGAAATATCCTAGGGAATAAAGGCACAGGGTTTGATAGTCTAGGACTAACACATGCGGTTCTCAAATGTGGCCCTCACACCAGCAACATCAGCATCACCTGGGGATTTGCTAGAAATGAAAATTCTTGGGCCTTGAGCCTTGGTGGTCAGAGACCTCTGAATCTGGGAGTGGGGTCTTCCTGGCCATTCTGATGCCCACAAGAGGTTGAGAACCACTAGTCTAGGAAGGATGAAGGCAAGAAATATTAAAAATATATATTTTATATATATTTTATATACACTTTTGAGGTTCTAAAGGAAAAAAACAGTGCATAAACCTTGGGGAAAAAAGCCCAATGGAATTCTGCCAGGTGCTAAAGGTAAACACAGACCAAATGCCAAGCTTGACAAGCATTTAGCAAGTTACACACTTGAGTTCTCCACTTACAATTTTTTTTTAATGTGGCACCTAAGGTTGATCTCCCAGTGAAGTGTAAAGAACCTTTCAATATAAAAGTTTAAGAAAATGATTTATAATACAAACAGTACATAGTCCATCTTTAAAAGACGTGGGCCTTTCCTGTCTACTGTTTTGTTTCTTTTTTAAAGCCCAAGTCCATTTTTAAGAGCAGTAGTCTATCTAGAATGATCAGCTGGGCTTCAGGCTGGGTCTGTAAAGTTCCTGAAGCCATATCCAGAATTTCATATCTGTATGAATTTTGTTCTTGGTGCTGATGGGACAGAAAACGATATTTGGTCCACAGCTTCCCACAAATCCTCAGAGGGTAACGGAGGCCCCCCCAAAACTTAAGAACAATTGACCTTTGAGTTAGTTTATGAGATCAGCAGTTCAGACAATTTATCACAGCGCAAGATTAAATGTGTGTGTTCTGGAGTCAACCAACAGGGCTCAAATCCCAGCTCAGCCACCAAATAAGTGACCTTAAGCCTCAGCGTGCTCCTCTCTCTCTCCCGCCCCTTAAGGCTGCGGGAAGAGCTAACAGGATCACGCATGTAAAAAACATAGCACATTGTTTGGCACTGTGCCCATAAATATAAACTTTATTATAACAATATTACTACTAAACAAAATGGGTACATAAGCCTTAGAAGTCTACATTTAATAACTTATACTTGAAACATTGATACAGTCATTCTGTAGCTTAAAACGGATACACTTCATGTTTGTTGCTGTACTCGTGTGCTCTGTGGAACTACTCAGAGCAGCACAGGTCTTAACAACTGCAGACATTACGGTCACCACATCTGTTTTTTCTTACCACGGCCCATTGTGTCCTCTGTCACCGACCAAAGGTGATACTCAAACACTTCTTGGCTTCTATTGCCATTATCTTTACTTTAGAAAGTGACCTGTGAATTCTAGGCCAGTAACTACCATGTCTTGCTCTGTATCAAAGCTAGGTTTTTAGGGCACTTTACTCACTAGATGACAATCTGAATCCATTCAACCTTAAAAAGTGTTCTATAACCTTTTGCTACTTCCCTGTATAGAACAAAAGTTAGTACTGCACAAGAGAATGGACAAGAAGAAATTAGCAAGGTCCTGGGATTACATATGTTTCACATATACATATTTTTTTTAAATTCTCCCCCTCCCAATAATAGACACTAGACATTAAATTACTAATGTCTAGGAACTACACGCTTAATAAGTAAATCAGAAAAAGGATAATCTAAAATTGCTGATGGTAATTTTAAACCAATTTAATTGGTCTAAAACCTTTTTCAGACCAATAGGAAAAATCAGTATTTCATGCAAACTAAACACTGGGGGGGGGGGAAATTCAGTTTCTGAGTATATGCTAATTATAAATATATATGTATTTTTAAAGCAAAAAGCTCGAGATTTAAATGCTATCGAGTATACTCTTCTTTCATGCTTGCAGCTACTTAAATGACAAACAAAACTAATACAAATAAAACTAATCTCTCGAAGAGAGATTTATAATATGAGGAACTTTTAAGGAATACCTTCCTAAAAATGTGATATAAAGGAAAGGATAAAAACAGGTCGCACTAAAGGTCATCCATTTGCTCAGTTATTATAAAGCCATTAACACTTTGATTCAATCAATGTAGAATCTTTAACTGAAGTCCCAGAAGGACTTGAAATCGCAGAAATTTAGACTTTGAAATACTCATTTACAATCCAACTCTCTTATGTCACAAGTGAATAAACTGAAGCTCAGGGAACTTAGTGGCTTGTTAGAAGTCGAAAGCTATCTGACTTTTAGAAAAGCTTGAAATGGTTGATGTATTGCTGTATTTGGCTCATCGGCAGCCAAGAATATCCAGTTAATTCCAGAAAAAGTTAACTTTAGTCTACCATGGCCCTAGAACCTGGAAAAGAACCATACCTGTACCTTAACAAACTCTGAAAGAAGACAGATCTGTAAGATCAAGTCAGCTGTAATTCAGCGTCCCAAACTTGCCCACCACTATATACACCAGAGGTTAGAAGCTATTTTAAGAAATGCCTCTGCGATAAGTTATAAATTAAAAGAAAAACAGCCAAAGTGGCTACTTTAGCCACTGGTCCGCAACCCCTGGTGCACATCAGAATCACCTATGACTTCTTCCAAAATACACTTAAAGACCAAATATGCAAATCTACCTACTACGGGGCCAGATAACCTGTGCATGAAGGTTCTGATGGACGCTACTGTTAGAGATCTCTCGTTTCCGGTAATTTCATTACTCTATAAACATCCCATAGACAGGCATGTATTTGATTTGTCCTAGTAAGACTGTTCAGTTTCACCTCACAAATGAAAACAGGTATGCACAGAAGGCATCTTATTACACCCGGACAGCAGCAGCATGGGACATCTTTGCTCTCAAGAAACCAGTGAGGAAGAGTACAACTGAGTCACAGGATTTGAGACACTCCAGTTTCATGAAAACAAGTAAGAATGCGTGTAGCTGCCTAGGAATCTGTCTAGCTAGGCAATTAGGAACATCCCAAAGTCTTTATGACACCAGGAAATGCGTGAAGCAAAGAAAGCTTACATCGTTCGCCCTTCCATGCACGTGACGTAAGAGCGTCTGGGTAAGATATATAGTTTGGTAAGAGGATAGTTTCCATTGCCACCCTCTATAAATACCCCTTAAGTTTACACCAGGTGGTTAGAGGGAGAACCTGTGACTCCCCAGAGAAATAGCAAAGAATCTGTCAGGGTTTCTGAGGCACCTCATTGGCCTGATGCGTGACTGTTAAAGGTGCACTTCCCCACTCGACCCTACATCAGATTTCACACGTGCATGTTCCAGGTTTACTCAGGAACGGGCAACTTAAGAATCACAGGTGGTTGCTCTGTAAATCAAGGGTTCCCACAAGGGTTGGTTTCATGACGCTTCTCGAAATTTACAGCTCCACTTTGCCGGCACGTGTGAATTCAGACGACTCCAAGTTGATCCCCAAATTATAAACCGATGAATCTCAGAAGAGTATTATTCTATTTTAGTACTTTTACAGCTTACGCTATGTAAAATGAAGGGCTATTTCCATGCTTTCTATAAAAAAAAACCAGCAAGGATTTTAGCACGACTTCTTTCTGCAGTAAACGCGTTAGTTTTATGAAAACATCAAATACTTTCCGGCGTGATTTAGACTAACATGTTTACAGGCACAACCCTGCCACCCCCAACAAAAGCTAAGGTATATAAGCAAGGGTGTCCCTCCTCAAAATTAAAGACACACACACACACACACACACACAGGCACTTATGCACAGACCTCAGCCAACTGATTAATTCTAATCACCTACTTAGAATGACGGGCCAGCTTTGATCAAATAAGAGATAAATGAGAGAGTCATGGGTGTACAAATAGAGACAGGAGCACAGTCTGGGAGGCAGTCAGACCCCAGTTCCAGTCCTGGCTCACATAATCCTAGAGGGGTGACCTTGGGCAACGGACCCTCATCTCTCGGGGCCTCAGTTTCTTCATCTGAGAAATGGAGGCGTTAAGAGTGGCTGCCTTTCCCCTTTGTCTCGAGGGCTACAGGAGAGGATGAGCGCAAAGCACTTGCACAGCGAGTGCCCCATAAACAAGCTGCTGTTGTCGAGAGGACCGCGCCCCCTCCAAAGCCTCCCCCCACACCCCCAAATCCAAAGCACACGAAGCAAAACTCTTGAAAAGGAAACACAAAGAAACAGCATTCATTCGCAAAGGGCTCTCTGACTGCGGGCTCTTCACCCTCCAGTTCCTCAAATGAATGAATGAGCGTCTAGGAGTGGCTCTGCAAATAGCTGTCTCTTAAGAATCATCTCTGCTGACTCGAAAGCAACTGTCTTTCACCGTCGATTAAATACCCACGAGCACACCCGGAGCGACGCGCTCGGTCACGCAAATTTCAGCGGAGACACCGAGTCCAGGCGGGTCCTTGATGCCCACAGGCAGCCTCCATTCATCCCCCGCAAGCCGAGGGTCTCTCCCCCGCTCTCCGCACCCCGCGGGAACCTGTCACCCCGCCCAGCGAGGGGCTGGCGACCAGGCCCACCTCACCCCTGCCCTCGGCTCCGCGGTGCGGGGGTGCAGCCGTCCCCTCCGTCGCCGAAGAGGGGCGACGTGCCGGCCGGGGCCGCCTCTCCTCCCCAGAGACCCGCCAGCCTGGCCGGGCCCCGCCGGAGATAGAGCGTAATAAGAGGGAGGGGAAAGCTCTCCGAACCCCCCTTCCCGGAGCCCCTTCTCCGGCAAGAGAGCCCCTTGCCCCAGCCCCACAGGGCCTCCCAGACTGAGGCCATGGTGCCAGGACTGCCCTGAGAAGCCCCCATGAAAGGGAGGGGGCGACACCCTCATACTCACACACCGTCTCCTCCCCCTCAGCTGTTTACCTCACAGCTCCTCCAGCCTACAGGGCGCCGCCATCTTGGACGTACAGCACCTCCCCCCGTCGTGAAATGTCCGCGGCCGGTGCAGCCTCCGCCACGAAAAAGAGTCCCAGCGGGGTCTCACCCCCCCCCACCCCGTCGAACCCGACGACAGATGACCGCGGTCGGCAGCACCTTTGGAAGGAAGGGGAAGTTCTGCTCATTACTGATAATGCTAACCAGTCGAGAAAGAAACAAGGAGAGTTTGTAAGGTAGGGGGGCGGGGACGGGCGGAAGGATTCCGAAAGGGAGCCGCGGAGAGGTCTTGTGACTGCGAAGGAGGCAAAAAGAAGGGCCGGCGCGGCGGGAGGAGCTACGCGAGAGAGCGAGGGGCGGGGCGGCGGGCCGGGCCGGGCCGGGCAAGAGGCGTAAACAAGTTGGCCCGGCTGGGTGTGGTTGGAGTGCCTCACGCCTTCCAGAGGTTCCTCCCCCGCTCGCAGACCCGGGTGCCCCTTCCAGGGCCTCCGTGTGCCCGGCCGCAGAGCTGCGTCCATGTTTCCCGAAGAGCCCGTCGGGCCCCTGTGGGCGAAGGGTCTGCTGTGGAGCCTCGGAGGAGTGGCAGCTCATCTGCGGAAAGAGAAAAGCTGCACCAGGGCAGCCTTCTTTCCTTCGCGGAGTATTTACAGAAGCCCACCTCTGGGCCTGCGGAGACCCACAGTGGCTTCCAGCCTCAGATTGCTGGCGTTTCAGACCTGGTCGCGACGTCTATGGAAAACCACCCTGATCAGAGCAGGCAGCTTTAAAAGCAGAACCGCTCAGTTCAGTTCCTGCTCCGCTGCTTCCCAGCAGTGTAAACCTGGGCAAGTCTTGAAGTCCCTTGAGCCTCAGTTTCTTCCTCTGTGAAATGGGCATAATGACAGGAGTGAAGTGAGGATTCAGGGAGAAAAAGTGTGCAGAGTGTTTAGCACAGCGACCCGCGCCGGGTGAATGCTTGAAGGCTGATGGCCCTCATCAGAGGCAGGGTATGGTAGACGCTGTGACTGATACAAAGCAGCCTGAGAGAGGCCGCAGTTCAGCCGTGGTGTCTGAAAGGCTTTCTGAAAGAGTGAGCATCCCGCCGGGTTTTAAAAGAAAGGTAGGTTTCATGAAATAGGAGCGGGAGAGGCGTTTGGGAAGAAAAGAACTAAAGAAGAAGCAAGCGCCTACCGGGCTGGGGGAGTTACGGAAATAACAACTTTGGGCATGGGAACTAGTTGGGTCACGAGGCAGGGCGGCATATGGCTTAAGGGGCCTGCTGTGTGAGTGGCTGGCACGGTGGGTGCTGTCGGAATTCCAAGAGGCCCAGGGGGGTCGGCTACTGTTAGCCCGTGGGTTGCCTTTGTGAGAATTAAAAAAAAAAAGGCACTCCTTCTGGGCGCATAGCCCACGTGAGCAGAGCCCGGGCTGTATTTTGGCCTCTACCCACCTACCCGCACCCACACTCCTCCTGGGGACCCTTGAGCCGTGCGCATCCTTTATAATCATACTGGCTTCTGGGGGAGGTGAGCGTTGACCTGGAAATTCCACCAGCCTAACACACCATGGAGGCAGCTGGGGGAAGCCAAGAGGTCGTGATTCAAACAGACGAGAGCGTGAAGGCAGGTTTCTGCCATCGGGCTGACTGGGTGAGCCTTAGCTTCCTCATCTAGAGCGTAGGGGTAATAATCACGCCCACCTAAAGGGGATTTGGGGTGGATTCAACGAGACGTTAAGATGTAACCAGCATAGAACCTATGTCGATAAATGCTAGTTTTGTTAATTTGTTAACCGCACTCACAGTCAGCATCCAGTCGCTGCCTGGAGTCAGGCCACCCGGTGCTGACTTCCGTGTAAGTTACCCAACATTGTCGGCTCGGGGCCCCGCGATGGAAAGTTTGGGGGAGAAGGGGCGGGGCGGTCTGGGTTCAGGAACAGATCCCTGCCTTTGCGTTAGCACCATGGCAGGGACTCAGGCACACTCTGAGACCACCAGTGATTGGGAGAGTTAGGTTAAGGGATGGAGTCGGGGGATGGGCACTGCTCCAGAGCTCCAGCCCAGGAACCCCCCTGCCCTACCCACAGTCTTCCTGGGCTCCGTGATCTCATCCTGCTGGAACGCTCTCCTCCATGGAAGGGAGCAATGACACAGGATCCTCATCAGCTCCTGGACCTCAAGGGGGCCATAGCCACGCTGTTGCTGTTTATACAGTGTCTGGAAGAAGAATGGTAATTGTTCTCTCAATATGGACCCCCAGGGGCTGTGAGAAGAAGCTGGGAAGAAAGGCAGAGGCAGCCCTGCCGCTGTCTCCGTCCACTCCCCAGGGGCTGCCTTGCTATTTTCTGCTTTCCTGGGGTTGATTTTTGTCACTGGCTAAATAGACGTTGATCAGACCACTACCTTCCACGTACCACCCTGGAGCCTCCCCGTGGCAGCGGCTTCCTGACCGGGCTTTCTCCAACCGTCATGTCCAGCCTGTCTGAGTGTGACAGAAAACAGAAGGGGTGAGCCCTTGGAGGCAGGTGGCACCCACTTGATGGGTGTGAGGCATTCATCTGTGCAGCATCTCCCCCTCCCCTTCCTGGGGACAACCACAGCATCACCCTCAGGCCACAGGCACCTGGACCAGGTCTAGCCAATCCAAGATCCTGGGCCTCCAGCCAAAGGGGTTGGTACAGTTGGACATGTGACCCAAGTTGGGCCAATCAGGGTGCTTCCCTGAGTCGTTATACGTGGAGGCTGAAAGAGATGTTGTCTTTCCTCTGGGGTCACTACACTGGGATGAGAAAGCTGTGACCCTCCCCCTCTCCCTCACCTATACCAGACGCTGTGAGGAGTCCAGCCAAAAGATGGAAAAGACACAGAGAAACAGAGACAAAGAGAGACAGAGATGGAAAGAGAAACGTAGGTTGCTACCCCCTCAAACTCCGGAGTCCCTGATGCCAGCTTCACCCTGGCCCTCCGAGTTCCGTGAGGCAAAAACTATTTCCACTGATGTTGGTTTCAGTTGGGTTTCTGTCCCTCACAAACAAAAGACCTTCCAGATGCAATGAGATTCGAAGGCCTTTGGAAGGACACCACTAGTCAAAAATATGTCCTTTTCAGTGTCGTAAGTTCATCCATTTGAGTGGTTCTCTTGCTTCAGCTTTCTGTGTGGCAGCCCCCTGCTTTCAGGGGTCACACATTTACTGGAGGGTGGACTCCAAGCTCCTGGCAGTAGCCCCTGAGACTCTCAGCAGCCCTGGCCTCTCCAGTCCTGTCATTGTCCCCTTGCTGTCCAGCACTGTGTCCGAATGGACACATATGTATATAAATATATGCATATATTTTTAACTTAGTTGAATGAATTATGTCATAAATGGCGATCTGCTTCTTTCTTTTCTCCCCACTCAACTTTATGTCTTGAAGCTTCATGTACCTTGCCCTGTATACGTGCAGCCAGTAGCTTCTAACTGCTGACGATTATTCAATGATGTGGATCTACCCTGATCTACTCTCCACTCTCCCAGGGAACGACACCCATAGTGCCACCAGAAACAACACTGTGATAAACTTCACTACTTGTTCCCGTATGCATCCAGCTGAGAATTTCTTTGGGATACGTAACTAGGACTAAAACTGGTGGATCATAGAGTATGCGTGGACTTACTCTGTTGTTTTCAGAGAAAAAAAATTAGCTTTGCAGGGGTATAATTGATACACAAAAGATTAATGTTATATCTTGATGACTTTGGACATGGCATGCACCTGTGGTACCATCACCGCAGCCAAGGGACTAAACATATCCATCACCTCCAAAATTTTTACACAGACTTACTTTTAAGAAACACCACCCAACTGTTCTCCAGGACAGCTGCCCCAGGCTACAGTCTCACTAGAAGTCTACAAAAATGCCCACATCCCTGCCAACACTCTTAATTGTAAAGTATAATAGGGCTACAGTGACCCATTCTTGTTTTAACTTCCCTCTCTCTTAATGAGATGGAGCATTTTTTAATATTCTTGTCAGTCTTGTGGGTTTCATCCTCCATAAATGGTCAGTTCTTATCTTTTGACCATTTTTCTCTCAGTTACTATCATTTCCTTGTTGCTTTGCAGGATCGCAACACACGGAAACGTGTCCTTCGCTGACTATAGATATTTCAAGTGTCTTCCCCCACCTGTTATCGTCCTATTAACTATATTGTACTTTGCTGGAAAAGAGACATTAATTTTGAAGTAATCAACTTTTGCTGGAAAAGAGACATGAATTTTGAAGTAATCAACTCCTTCTCCTTTTTTGACTTATAATTTGGGTTTCTGTGGTTTTGTTCAAGAATGCCTTTTCCAGCCCTTACTCCTAAAGGACAGTTGGCATGGCGGCCACAGGTGTGCAGTGCCGAACCAGGCCATCTGGGGAGGACAGAGGGAGTAAGGCTGAGTTGGGATCCTGGCTCTACAACTTGGCAGTGTGCCCTGGGTGAGTAACCAAACTTCAGTTTCTATACCTGGACGTGGGGATGCCACCAATACCTTAAATACCCAACTCAGAGGGTCACTAGGACAGTCCAGTGAGAGACTCATGTAAATGCCTATCAGAGCGCATGCCAAAGTGTGGGCACCTATGAATATCGTCATTACTGTTCCCTGATGCATGAGTGTCCTCGGGCTGCTGTGACAAAGTACACAAACCGCGTGGCTTTAAACCACAGAAGTGCATTCTCTCTAAGTTCTGGACGCCAAAAATCTGCAATCAGAGGGTCAGCCGGGCTGGTCCCTTCTGGAGTCTGTGATGGGGAATGTCCCGTGCCCTCTCCTACCTTCTGGGGGTTGCCAGCCATCTTTGATGTTCTTGGCTTGCAACTGCGTTCTTGGCTTGCAGCTGCGTCCTTGGCTTACACTGACCATAAAAAGGAATCTTTGGAATGTAATGTAAATCATTGAAAAAATACAAATCCACGAGTTCATAGTGATACTCAGAATTAAGAGGGGAAAAGGAGAGAGAAAATTTTTAAAATCTAATTATGCCAACACCTTATTATGGAAATCAGCAATTAAAAAGAAAAGATGAATCATTTACACCCTGATATTTGGAAGAACTCTGGCTCATCCACGGTTAATGAGGGAAAGCTCATCTTTACAGAAAAAAAAAACAAAAAACAGTTAATAAATGTGGAAGGAGTGAAGGAATTAGAAGGATCACCATTTTGCAACCGTCAATGAAACAGTTGACTCAGCGGTGGAAGCTGAACCCATTAGGAGAAGCTGTGGGGAACAGGATGCTTGCATGACGACAAAGTCCTACTCTACAGACTGCTTCTCACCTCACCTTTATGATGGAGAGAGCTGGCTGTCACCTCTTTAACCCAGTGACCAAACTTAGCATCACTAAGGTGGGACAACCTGACATTAGGTACCGCCAGTGCTGTGGCGCACACAGCATCACCTGAGAAATATCCTTGCCTGAGACATCTCAGCTGAACTGCATCAAGCCTTGGCCCTAACGTCCAGTATACATGGGATGGAGGAACAGGTTAGACGGCACCTCAAGGAAACAATCAGACAAATCCGGAAAGGAGAAAGCTGTTCTATCATAAAGGAGGCTAAAGAAACAGGCAAACGCAATGCTTGAAAGTTGGCATGATCCTGATTCTAAAAGAGCCACTCTACGAGAAAATGGGGGGAGATTGCAAAAAAAAAAAAAAAAAAAAAAAAAAAGTGAGTCTGAAATGAATATGCAATGATACTAGGAAATTATTGACAGTTTTCTTAGGTGTGATAATGACAGTTACATGATGATATAAGAATATCTGTTTTTAGGAGATACATGCTCAAGTATTTATGGGTGAAGTGTCATGATGTCTGCAATACATCTTCAAAATGTTTTATCAAAACGAAACACATTTATATGTACATATATATGCATATAGAGACATAAAGCACAGTTGGCAAATGATAACTTGCTGAATAACAGTGAGGGATATATAGGTGTTCATTAGACATGTTTCACTTGCTTTCTTTTTGGAAATTTTTCATAATAAAAACTTGCAAAAATACGTGAAGATCAGAAAATAATAATTGGACTGCACAGCGAAGGGAAATCTGAGATCCTCATCTCGAGATGGTGAGATACTCCGGGCTTCACTCTCACCCTCTGTGTCTGTGAAAATGAAGGATTGGGCAGACGTTTGTTTTTAACTTTGGTAAACTACGCATCACATAAAATTTGCCATCTTAACCATGTTTAAGTGCATAGTTCAGGGGCATTGAGCACGTTCACATCGCCGTGCGGCCATCACCCCCGTCCATCTCCAGGACGTTTCCATCTTGCAAAACAGAAACGCCGTACCTATTAAATAACTCATCCCTCACCCACAGCTTCTAGCGACCACTGTTCTACTTTCTGTCTCTGTGATGTTGACTTCTCCAGATACCCCGTGTAAGTGGAATAAAGTATTTATCTTTCTGTGATTGGTTTATTGGACTTAACAGAATGTCTTCAAGGTTCATCTGTGTTGTAGCACGTGTCAGAATTCGCTTCCTTTTTAAGGCTGACTATTCCGTTGCACAGATATACTCTATTTTGTTTACTTATCATTTGTCGATAGACACTGGGCAGCCTCCCCCGCTTGGCTGTTGTGAATACCGCTGCCGGGAAGACGGGCATACGGGCATCGCTTTGAGTCCCCACTTTGATGCTTTAGGTGCATACCCAGGAGAGGAATGGCTGGATCTGGGCGGGGTGATTCGTAAAGGATCCTTTCCTGCTTTCCAAATGAGCTTATTACACGTGTCCTTTTAAACTGCAAACCACTCGTCTTGCAGAAATGCGTGGCCACACCACCTTTCAAGGACGTACCAAACTGTAGTCAACAAGACTGCTATGGCCTCACCCTCTCCCCAGCTTCTACATTCTTTTTTTCAGAGAAGGAGACCTCCCTACATGCTCTTGGGTAGATAAGAAACGACCGGAAGAGAAAAATGCTCACCCTTCAGGGGACAATGATAAAATGGTAATTTGAAAACCTCTGAAGGTACAGGCAAAATAAATGTAAATTGAGTGCAAATCCTAGAAGCTGGAAGGCAGCGCCCCCTGCAGGTCACTTCTAATGCTGATCAGCCCTGAGATAGACTGCTCTTTCCCCGATGGGTTTGTATTTCGAGTTCTCTGCAGAGAGGTGTATGTCGTCCTGAATGTCTTTCCTCGGCTCTCACTTCTTTATGGGTTCCTTTGAGGCTTTGCTTCCTCGGTCTGGAGACTGAAGCCATGCCCAAGGCCCAAAGCCCCCTGACCCACGTAGGATGTCGGGGGAGAGAGGGCCTCTCCCCGCTCAACAGCCACAGAAAACTCCTCTGATGGCTGAAACTACGCAGGCACCAAGGCCACCACTCCCTGGGGCTACTTGATGGGGCTTGACCGTGGAGGTGAGGACCCACTGGGGGATTTTCACCCTCCTCAGGCTGGCTAATGAACCGCCCCCCCCCCCCCCACACACACGCACAGTGCTTGTTGGGAAGAATACAAACTAGCATCCATGCATCACAAGCTTACTGATCCTGGGATGTGCCAGGCGTGGTGCTGGAGAAACCCTGGGGATAGGAGGTGGGGTCCTTGCCCTGGTTGGTCAGGCAGACGCCCCCACTTATCACTGTGTGGACTTGGCTGCGGTGCCAGCTGCACCTGGGGGTTGGTGCTTGGTTCCCCGTCATTTGGTCAATACTTCCAAGTGACAAAATGCTACCTGGGACTAAAAGAGGCGAGGCTTGTGAAGGCCCTGCACCCTCTCCGGCATGGGTGAATGTTCACGAGACTCCCATTCCTTCCTCTGTGCCTGCAGCCTCGCGAGGGCTTCCTGGGAGTATCCAGAGAACACAAGCGCGGAAGTCACCGGGAGTTTATGGCGCAGTAACCAGATGCCGTGTGTTTCATTAATAACCAGCCTGCCATGTAAATTAGCACAACCCACCTGGTAGGAATCAGGCTGACACGCCCTGTTTGCTTGTTTGCCCTCAGCAGCTAAGGCTTCTGGACTAGCCCATGAAAGAGAGGGCAGAGTTCCACAGCTGAATATTCCTGATGAGATGTGATAACTTACACATTTAAAGCATTTTAGCATTTATAAAATGTTTTGCATGTATTATCTCATTTGCTACCTACAGCTCCAAGGGAAGCTTTATCTTAGCCCTGCTTTAGAGACGGCAAGTCTGAGGCTCGGGGAGGCTAATGTCTGCCTGTGGTCTGCAGCGGGTGTGTGTCAAGGCCAGGAGCAAGCCCAGGTCTGAGTACAGGCACAATGCACCCATTGCCCCCAAGTGACTCTGGAGAATCCGACGTTATCCGCTCTGTTAATTGCCACCAGGGATTTATGTTTTATAAAACATATATGAGGGATTCCCTGGTGGCGCAGTGGTTGAGAGTCCGCCTGCCAATGCAGGGGACACGGGTTCGTGGCCCGGTCCGGGAAGATCCCACATGCCGCGGAGCGGCTGGGCCCGTGAGCCATGGCCGCTGAGCCTGCGCGTCCGGAGCCTGTGCTCCGCAACCGGAGAGGCCACAACAGTGAGAGGCCACAACAGTGAGAGGCCATGTACCGCAAAAACAGCAACAACAACAAAAAAACAAAACATATATGAATCACCTAGATGGGAGGCGATAAATCACCAGTCTCCATTATGAAGGGCTGTCAAGAAGAGTTAGCCTCTCCAGTCCTCACGAGCCTCCTGCCAGAGGGTTTCATGAAGTCGCTGTGGGGTAGAAGGAGCAGATGAGCTACTTGACAGGATCCCAGCGCTCTGTCTGACGCCCCTCCCGGGGATGCTGGGAGGCATCAAGCAGGAACGCTGGCCCTTGAAGGGTCCTCTCTTGTACCTCCTGCTTCCCTGCCTGATTTCTCGAAGCCCCTCTTTCCTGTCGTGCTCCTCTAGGCGAACCAACCATCTTGTGAAGTGAAGGCACCCCAGAACCTCACGCCGTGGTCTTCCACCAGGAAGCTGCCCGTCCCCATCTCGAGATTCCTGGAGGCAAGAGGATGGGAGGGTTGAGCTTACAGACCGAGGGAGATGATGCCTGTGTGGTACCCAAGAGCAAAGGGCCAATAAAGATTTGTTTGAATCGAAAACATTATACACACATATGTATGTGTGGGGAGAGGGAGACTGAAGAGAGGGGGAGAGGAAGGAGAGGGAGAGAAAGGGAGTGGGGAAGAGGCAGGGAGAGAGGGAGGGAAATTAAAAGGATACACGTCAGGATGGAGGTGCATACTTTATTTTCTTCTTTCTGCTCTGATCATATTTCATTCTTGTAATTTAAGCAGTAATTAGATAGATGGATGATGGATGGATGGATGGATGTATAGATAGATAGATAGATGGATAGAGTTTTCGGGCTGGTTTTTGCTAAAGGAAAAGTAGGCAGGAGCGCCACCGTGTGGCGAATTGCTGCCTTCCGCGGAGCCCGGGCGCCTGGGAGGTAGGGTCGGCCCGCACGGAGTGCCGTCCGCGAGGGGCAGGCAGGGCGGGGCTCCCTCCACCTCAGCTGCCTGCAGCTCCTGGGCTTGGACAGAGCTCCCCAGTCTCCCTGAATGACTGAGTCGCAGCAGGACCGCGATGGGTGCCTTTCCGGTGCCAGGAGACAGAGGAGGATTGGTGGTGGTGGTAGGAGGGTCACCGTTGGGCAGCATCTGGGAGCCCTCACCCCCAGGGCAAAGACCACCTGGTCCGTCCTCTCGTCCCCAGGACGGGTGGGCTCAGCTCAGCTCCCGCTTGCTGCATTCTGTGGCCCTTCTAAGCCAAGGCCATAAATGTGCCCAAGGTCACAGAGCTGATGCCAGCTGATGCTGGGACCAGAGGCTGAACCCTGCAGCACACCCAGCACAGCACAGGCCAGCCTTACTGGGGTCAGTCTGTGCCTGTCGTCTGCTGAGACAGGATTCCACAGGATCCTTCCCCTCAGATAGCTGCTGGTTTTATTAAGAAGCAGCTGAGTGCCCATGACAATGGACAGAGACAAGAATCCAAGGGTTGTCGTGGTGGGCCAAATCCTTTATACTACAGGTGACCCAGAGATTGTGGGAAGTCTGGAAGGCTTCCTGGAGGAGTAGACTGAAGAAAAAGGACATTCCAGGCAGGGGGAACAGGAAGGGCAAAGGCAGGAGTTGGAATTTGGTCTGGTGGATAAAGAACTCACCTGCCATATCAGTAAACAAAGGATGTTGTGGCCACCAAGCCCTTAGCCACTGCAACCACACACAAGGGTGCACCCCAGGGGATTCAGGATGGAGAAAAACAGGATACTGACCCTAGATAGCTAGGATACATATCAAAGGAATAATTTCATTCAGCCCAGACTCTTGCATTTCCCCATTCATAGAAAAGCCCTAAATTCATTAACTGGAGGTGCTGGGTTTTTTGGCTGTGCTGTGCGGCATGTGGGATCTTATTTCCCCGACCAGGGGTCAAACCCACGCCCTCTGCCGTGGAAGCGCGGAGTCTTAACCACTGGATCGCCAGGGAATTCCCCGGTTTTTCTTTAATTAGCAATAATCTTTTGATGTTCGACTACCTGCTTTTTTGTTTTGTTTTGTTTTTGCAAAAACATATATCCTGGCTCCTCCCTTACCTCTTTAGAACAGTCCCTCAGAGCTACCTGCGAGGCTGTCTCCTGGGCTTAAGTCCTCAGTAATGCCTCAAATAAAATATAATTCTCAGCTTTCAGGTTGTGCTTTTTTTTTTAATCGACAGTCTCCAGCAGGAAGGACACAGCATATTCAGGTGACAATGAGAAGATGGTTAGAAGGTGGCAGCTACAACCCTGAACACTTTTCTGGCTTTATTCTGTGTCCTTGCCCAAACCCTTTTTCCACTCTCCCGTGGTTTTAGCAGGTCGGCCAGCCCGGGCCAATGAGAAGCCCATATCCCTCTCCCCGCTACGGTGAATGGTGCAGAGATGAGCCAATCAGAGTCACTCCCTGGCCTCTAACTGAAACTATTGAGAGAGCAGCTTAGAAACTGGAGTTTCTAAGCTTATGGACTCAAACTGGTAATGCTGAGGATCTCAGCCGCAGGATAAAGCAAAGCTGAGAGATGGAAAGTGAGATATTCATGCATTGATTGATTGATCCATTCATTCTGTAACCACATCATCAGTATCTACCATACACTGAGATTCAGCTGTGAGCCAGGGAAATGAGACCCCTGCTCTTGTAGTGCCCACATTCCTTGTGGGCAGTGAGGCCCCAAAAATAAATAAATAAAGAGGAAATAAATCCACAAGATATTTTCAGTTAATTATGAATGCTAAGAAGAGTAAGGCTGATGAAACAGAAAGTGTCTGGGGTGGGAAAGTCAGGCTTTAGTTGATGGCAAAGGAGGTCTTGCTACAGCGGTGACATTTCAGCTGAGACCTGGATGACAAGGGGTCAGCCATGGAAAGATCTGGGGTTGGGCCATCCAGCAGAGGGGACAACGAATGCAAATGTCCTGAGGCTGGAATGAATGAGATCCAGGCAATATCATGTGAGCATCTGGATCCAGCCATACCTGAAGTAGACTCTTTTCAGTGACATGAAGTAATTGTTTTGTTGTTGTTCTTTTTTTTTGACAACTGTGTGGCCCCTGACCACAGGGAACCATTTTCTTTTTAAATATTTATTTATTATTTATTTTTTGGCTGCATTGGGTCTTAGTTGTGGCATGCGGGATCTTTCATCGAGGCGCACAGGCTCTTCATTGCGGCACACGGGCTTCTCTCTAGTTGTGGCCCACAGGCTCCAGAGCACGCAGGCTCAGTAGTTGCGGCATGTGGGCTTAATTGCCCCGTGGCATGTGGGATCTTAATTCCCTGACCAGGGATCGTCCCCTGCACTGGAAGGCGGATTCTTAACCACTGGACCACCAGGGAAGTCCCTTGTTGTTCTTAAACAAGTTTTAATCGGGTTTCTGCAACTTGCATCTGAAAAAGTTCCATCATTTGAAAGAATTCTGACACCATGAAAACACTGAGCGCTATTCTCTGAAGCTGAGATTTCTGTCCTGTAGGCAAAGGGAACTCCTTAAAGGTTTTTTTTTTTTTTTTTTTTGCAGTACGCGGGCTTCTCACTGTTGTGGCCTCTCTCGTTGTGGAGCACAGGCTCTGGACGCGCAGGCTCAGCGGCCATGGCTCACGGGCCCAGCCGCTCCGCGGCATGTGGGATCTTCCCGGACCGGGGCACGAACCCGCGTGCCCTGCATCGGCAGGCGGACTCCCAACCACTGCACCACCAAGGAAGCCCCTCATTAAAGGTTCTAAGCCAGGGAGGAATCTTCCTGATTGTGCTCCTTCTTTCCTCTCTAGGCTCATCTCTCGAGTGTCCTATCCTTCCCTCCCCTTCCTTCAGTTGCCACCCTCCACTCAGACTGAACTTGGCTGCTATCACTTCCCTGAAGGTCCTGGCCTCCAGTCCTTTGCACATCCTTCCCTACTTTCCTTCTCCCAACCAACGCAGCCTGGCGTCAACTTAGATGCCACTTCCTTCACTAACTCTCCTGGGTCCATTTCCCGATGCCCCAAGCTCCTTGTTTACATGCAAACCATGTTCACATCACAGCACTTATTAGCCCAAATTGTAAATGTCTGGGTATTCTGTCCCACCTGCTAGACAAAGAAGAAGCTCACTAGGGCTCCTGTCTGGTTCTTGTTTGAAACCCTAGCATCTGGTACCTAGTAGGTACTCAGTAGACATGTATTAGCTAAGGGAATGTAATGGACCAAATGTCTGTGTCTCCCCAAAATTCATATGTTGATGAATGAATGTGATGGTATTTGGAGGTGGGGCCTTTGGATGGGAGATGGGTTTAGATGAGGTCATGAGGTTGGGACCCCCATGATGGGATTAGTGTCCTCTTAAGAGGGGGAAGAGAGACCAGAGCTTGTCCTCTCTCTGCCATGTGAGGCCTCAGCAAGATGGCGGCTGTCTACAAGCCTGGAAGCTTGTCCTCACCAGAGACTCAATCTACTGGCAACTTGACCTTGGACTTCCCAGCCTCTGTGAGAAATAAATGCTGTTTAAGTCACCCAGTATGTGGTGTCTTGTTCTGGCAGCCCGAGCTGGGAGGAGGGAAGGGGGAAGAAGGAGAGACCTGGCACGTGAAAGGTACCAACAGAACTTGAATGAATGAATGCATGGGCACAAGGAGGCTGATGTGACCTAGCCCTTGGAAGAGTCTAAATGAAGGCATTTCATTTCCAGGGCTGCCTACCAAGAGGAGTGGTGTTGGCTCTGCAGGCAGCCCTGGAAGGGATCCTGAGGCTGGGAGGTCTCAGTCTGCAAGAGCCTATGAGAGGCTGCCTGGGGCCTCCTGGCTTCAACTGATGTGCTCATGGGGCCTGGCCAGTGCTCTCCCATAGAGGGGCTCCCAGGTGGCTCCAGGGAAGGCCTGCCTTTACTTGCAGGCTGGGATCCTGGTCTAGGAAAGGAGTCCCTGAGTTGGTTACTCAAGGGGGCAGAGAAAGACCGTAAGTGGGACTACATCTTAGAACAACAGCTGAACTGTACATGCCTGTTACAGCAGCTTTACACTAGAAAATACCCCACAAACTAAATGCCCGAAAGGTAAGCCATGAAAAACCGTGAAATCGTTAAACATGTTAATGAAAGCCACAAGAGAATTTAGGAGGTCCTGAAACAAAATAACATTCAGTGAAAAGAGAAAAAGACCTGCTGGTTGACAATAGCAAACTGTGGACATGTGTGTATACCAAAGTGAATTAAGGGACAAGTCCTTGAATTAATTTTTCTTTTTCTTTTTCTTTCTACTGTAATCATTTTTCTAATTATTTTTTATTTTTCTGAACGTCCTTGAATTCTTTGCATAATGACAAAGAGTTCCAGTTGACTATGGGCAAACTGCGGCATCCAAAGACTATTCCAGGAGTTTCCACTAATCTCTCTGTCCACCAAGAAGAGAAGCCAGTCGTCTCCTGTGTTTGGCCTGTGGTCCAGAGAGTACCAGCACCGCACAGACCAGGGTGACCCCCAGGCTGGCGCTCCCTCGATGGCCTGGCCCAGCAGCAGTGATACCCTGCCCGAAACCCCGCCTTTCTCTCCATGTCGGACCTTGGACTTCAGTTATGTCGGGGCTTCCTGTCGCCAAACTTGTTTTCTTTAGGAGGGAAACATAATCTCTCCAGCTCTGGGCTTGCAGTGCGTATGCAAATCAGCCTAACACTGCTCTATTTTGTGAGTTCTCATATGCAAAACCTCCTGAAATAAATCAGCCATCCCGTAAGCTGGGGGAGGCTTGAGGGGCAGAGGAGGAAGAAGGAGGTGGCTTCTGTGCCCAGTGGGCTGAAATGTCCGAGACTGGCCATCCCAGCCTTCCCGCTGGTGACGGACATCTGGAGGCAGCCCCCGTCGCCCGGCCCTCCCAGTACTCCACAGCGGCCACCAGATGGCAGCACACGCGGGCCTTGGGACCCGAGAGCAGCCTGCCCGGCCTGAGCGGCTGAGGGTCCCGCACATGCGGGAATCACCCACGTTCAATATCACACCTGCTGCTCCCCACTCGCTCTAGGGTCAAGTCTGGGGAAGCGTGGATTTGACTTTTTTCTCAACGGCGACCTCTGCAAGGACAAGAGGGGCCCCTCTAAAAGCAGTTTGCAGCAGCGCAAGCCAAGGGCTTTGTAGGGGAGTGCTCCAGGCTGGGGATGCTGAGTGCTGAGCTCGTGGAGTGAGGGAGGGAAGGAAGGAGAAGAAGGAAAGGGAGAAAGGAAGGAGGGAGGGAGAGAGGAAAGAGGGAAAGAAAGAGAGAAAGAAAAAAAGAAAGAAGAAAGAAAGAAAGAAGAAAGAAAGAAAGAAGAAAGAAAGAAGAAAGAAATAAAGAAGGAAGACAGAAGAAAGAAAGAAAAAGAAGGAAGGGAGGAAGGAAGAAAGAGACTAACTTATGAGTTCTCTACACAAAATCAGGTTTATAAGTAAATGTTTTATTTTAACTTCAATTTTTAAAATTTAATAATTTAGCCATTACTTTTTAAATCCACATGTTATTAAAAATTTCCGGAGAGTGCGTGCTGCTCCAGGAGTGGCGGGTTAGAGAAGAGAATGGAGAGTCTTGGCTCCTGGAAAGCTTTGATAAGCAAATACAGCCCAGAGCTCTGGCGCGCTCTCTATTGGCTGTTCCTTCACCGCCAGATTTTGACACAAATAATCAGATTGAAAATCAGGTAGGGAAACAGAAGAGGAAACACACGCACACACACACACACACGCACACACACACACACACACACACACAGAGAAGGGGGTGGAAAAGGAGAAGTATCTACTTGAGCAGAGAGTCACAAATTGACTGGGTGGCACCATCTCCAGAGGGAGCAGCGAGCTTCCCACCGTGGACGAGGAGCTCCGGGACAGGTGAGTGAGTAGAACGCCCCTGCCTCTTCTTTTGAAATTTGCATATCCGACTTAGATCGTTTCCAAGCAGTTTACCTAGTCCCTTTGGCAGTCCTAGGAAGACTAAGGTGGGCTGGAAAATCTCTTTTATGAGAGGTGGCTTTTAGTCCTTGAACCCAGAGAAGAGGTGGCAAGGAGACAGTCTCCTCTGAGATGCTGCGAGCCCCCCGTGTACCTGTGGAGGAATTACCTTCCGCCAATTGTGCATGTATACCCGTTATTGTTGTTATTTTTGCTTTTGTTTTTTGGCCGTATGGCATGCGGGATCTTAGTTTCCTGACCAGGGATGGAACCCGTGCCCCCTGCAGTGGAAGCGCGGAGTCTTAACCACTGGACCGCCAGGGAGGTCCCATGAATGCCCCTTGAAGATTTGATTTTAGTCTGACGGAGATCACCTACCTGCATGATGTCATACCCACACCCCAGCTCTCCCAGGGACCTGGGCAGGCGAGGCAGGACACAGGTGGAAGTGCCTGAGTTGGTGTCCGTCTTCGGAGACAGACTGGCCCTGTCCCCAGGGCACTCTGAGCCTTTCTTTGGCTGTGAAATAAGAGAGTGGGATTGAGGACTCTGAAGGAAGTCTTAGCTTCAGCACCCACAGTCCCAGGCGACCTTCCCCAAAGTTCCTGGGACACTTTGAGAGGGAGGCACTTCACATTCAGAGCCTCCTAAGGGGAGCAGGGGACTGACATCTCCACCGCACCCTCCCACCCAGCCTCCAGGAACAAGAGATGGGGAGGTGGTACCTCAGCCTTTTCTACCTAATTTTGAAGAAAAAGCCAAGTTAGAGTCTGGGCGTCTGGGGAGAGGCGCTTGCTCTAACGTAGGGCTTGTTAAGGGGGGCAGTCACTGAATCACCGTGGGTATGTGCCCGTGTACGTTTTGCTGGGAAGAAAGTCCGCAGCTTTCATGAGATACTATGGTGGGAGGTGCAAAGTAATTTTTGGTCTCTGCACGTGGATCTGGTGGGAGCCAGCTGAGCTGCACCTGCCCACACGGGCTCACTCCTCTGCACATTTCTTAGTGGGCAACGGGTAGAAGACTTCAGTCTTAGAGAAGGGGCAAGTTTCTTGTCCTCAGAGGTGGTGCGGAAGGGATTTTTTGGATAAGAAGATGTGTGAGGTTTCTTCCAACTCAGATTTGGGGATCGGAGGGAATTCCCTGGTGATCCAGTGGTTAGGGCTATATGCTTCCATCGCAGGGGGCACGGGTTCGATCCCTGGTCGGGGAGCTAAGATCCTGCAAGCCACTCGGCCAAAAAAAAAAAAAAAAAGAGATTTGTGGGTTGGTATGTCAGTTTCCCAGCGGAAAGTTCTTGGGGACCACCAGGGAGTTATACTTGGGTTAGGTTTGATTGATGGAGTCACTCAAAACCAGTGCAGAGCATTTTCTCAAGGCTTTCAGGAGACTGGGTGGTGGTGTCCTACTGGAGAGTACAATGGCTCCCGAAGCCTTTGGGGCCAATCTGCCCCGCCCCCAGGAAAACTAACCTGATCACACGTGATGCTTCAGTGTGACACAACCTCTCAACCCTTTTCAGAAACAACAGAAAGCTTTACCCTTCCTCAGTCTAGAGGGTGGTTTTTGTTTCTTTGTTTCCAGGAATTCAAACCGATGGGAACTGCTTTGACCTCTAATTCAGAGATGCTCAGGAAACGTTTTGTTCACTCCTTCTTGTTTTTTCGATTAATTTTTATTGGAGTATAGTTGCTCTACACTTCTTTTTGTTTTTATTGAGGGAAAATACACATAACATGAGATGGACCATTTTAATCATTTTTTAAGTGGCCAGTTCAGTGGCATTAAGCACATCCACATTGCTCTGCTACCGTCACCACCGTCCATTTATAGAACTTCTTTCATCTTGCAAAAAACTGAAACTCTGTCCCCCGTAAACAATAACTCCCCAGTCCTCCCATCCCCCCAGCCCCTGGCCCCCACCATCCTACTTTCTGTCTCTGAATTGGACTACTCTAGGTAACTCACATAGGTAGACTCCTACAGTATTCATCCTTTGGTGTCTGGCTTAATTTCAAGTGGCGTAATGACCTCATTGTTCATCCATGTTGTAGCATGTGTCGGGATCACTTTCCTTTTGAAGAGTGAATGATATTCCATCGTTATGTCTATACTATATTTTGTCTATGCCCTCTTCCATTAATGGACATATCGGTTGTTTCCACCTTTTGGCTATCGTGAATAACACTGGGTATACAAATATCTGTTCAAGTCCCTGCTTTCGATACTTTTATACACCCAGAGGTGGATTCACCTCTTTTTGACGTCGCATCCTCTGAACTTAGGAAGAGACATTTGAGAACTCCTTCCAAATTTTGAATAAAAGTAATGACTACCCTCTGCTGGGGCCCCAAAAAGGACCTGGGCTCACGTCCCCTGACTCCTACATGGAAAGGGTGCTTTTTTTGTTTGTTTGTTTGTGTTTCCCCTTGAGTCGCGTCTTTAAGCATAAAGGAAGTCCAAAGGGTCCTCTGTAGCAGACTCTGAGAAACAGCGGAGTGTCTTACTCAATCCTCCCAAAAAGGGAACCCGAGTGATGAGTTTCTTAGTCAAGGTAGGTCGGTCCCGTGCTAAAAGTCAACGAACCCCAGCATGGGATTTTAGAGCAAAAGGGAAGTTTAGAAATCTCTTAGTCCAACTGTCCCTTCTGAGAGATAGGAAAACCAAGCCCCAGGTTGGCGGCTGACGCGGTTAGGCTCAAGGTCACAGAATCCGATTCAGCCCCACGGGAGGAGCCTCGTTGCATGGAAATCACAGGCCTGCTGCTCTGGCTCCGTCTGGAAGTCAGGGTGCGGGGCTGCCCCTCTTCAGAAGTACTGGCCGAGATTCTGACTCAGGGTCGGGGAACCCTCTCTTGGGATTGGGGGTTTTTGAAGAGATGTTAACAGCGAGGCTCTTTCCGGAGGCCCGATACCATCAAGGCCTCTGTTATGAAGAAATCTTGGGCTTCTTACACAATCTCTGCTCGTAGCTCTTTCTCAGGACAGGTTAGTGTGAATCAAGCCGTGTGGTTGTTAATTAACTACAGTATAGGTGATTGGTTCCTTTTTTTAACTCAGCTCACAGGGGTCAAAAGGAAGTTCTCTGGGTGCATTTGGCCTCCACGGTGAGCTTGATGGCTTCGCCACCGTCACTTTGCCAGGCTTAGCGGAGAGAATGTTCTAGGGAGGGAAGGGGAAGAGATTGGGGGCCCCGGGGGGATCACTAGAGTGGGCCCTGAGAATCACCTTCCTGGGACCCCCTTGCTCCCCTGTGTACCTGCTTCTGAACCCCAGAGAGCCATTGTGTTGTCATGCCAGGTTCCAATGAGCTGACCTCTAGGGTCTCCTTGGGTTCTGAGCCCAAGGGATCACTGAAGCTTCCTAAAAGAAGCCTGTTCTCTCGCCTGCCTCTCCACCCCAAACTCCTCACGAGCCTAGATGGGGCCTGCTGGATCCTGGAAGAGTCCAAAGATCAGGGGAATTTGATTTGTCCCCCATCTCGCCCCACCAATGAGACTTCTCCTCCCTGCTCCAGGCAGGCTGTCTTCATCCGGTGTTGAAAGGACCACAGGTGCAGATGGGCAGAGCAGCTTGGGGCCAGGAGTCAAGTCCTAGCAAGCAGGGGCTCTGGGTCTGGCTCTGCTGTGAGGCCCTGGACAAGCCACTTGCCTCTCTCAGCCTCAGGTTCCCCCCGTGACCCGGGAAGACAATCACTGTTTCCCTTGCCCCAGTGGGTGTCAGATTCAGTGACGCAGTGCACGCTGGGGAGCTTCACGCGCTGTCTTGGTTTCCTCCTTAGCTTGTCAGCTCAGTTGCCACCGCCCTGAACAAAAGCCCACCCCGTGGTCTGACAGCCAAGAGCACGGAGGCCTGGGAGGCAGATGACCAAGTCCAGCTCCGCCTCACTCTGCCCTGGGATTGTGAGCCAGTCTCTAAGCCTCAGTTCCTCCTCTGTAAAGTGGAGTAATAGCCACTCAGCTCACAAGCCAGGATTATCAGAGCTGAGGCTCTGCAGATCCAGGCTGCAAGAAGTATTTCCTGGTGTTCTAGCTCAGCCGCTTTAATACCTACTTTTGGTTCTAGTTGATTGACTAATAAAATACTATGTTTTTAAAAAATCATGGCTACGGAGGTCCCCCCAGAATAAAAGGCGAGGGGAACCCAGCCACCCGGCCCTCCCCCAGAACGTGAGGGTCTCCTCTCGCTCTGCCCAGGCCCTGGCCTCTTCAGGGGGCTCCTGAAGCCAAGAGTTAGAAGGGGGCAGGAAGGGGCAGTGTGTGGAGCCCTGGGCGGGGGGAGAGGGGGAGGCATGAGGAAGAACACTGTCCCTGGGAGATAACAGCTGCCCCACAAGCCTGGGGAGGACAGCAGGCTGGCTAAGCCTCATGTGGTCAAAATCTGACAGCTGGACCGGACCCCAGAGGCCATCAGGTCCCACGCCTTCATTTCAGGGCCCAGGGGGAGGGGCCTGGAGCGTGTCTCGGCTCCTGGTCAGGGCTTGACCCCATCCATAGAGCGTGCCGGCTTTGGGTCAGGCACTGGGGATGCCACCAGACCAGACAGGACCCAAGCAGTGCCTGCCCTCCCAAAGCCTCTCCTCTGTGGGCTGAGTACCTCCATCCCCCCAGCAGCCCAGGCACCACACTGGGCCCTTTACACAATTGTTTGTAATAAATAAAGTTCCTTTCTCTCCCCAGCAGTCCCAGGAAGTTGGTTTGAGATCGCCATTTAGCAGATCTGGACACTGAGGCCTCCATTCAGGAAGGCTGGGCCTGGAATGGCTCCTGGCAGAGCGGCATGGCCCAAACTCCTGCTGCCCCCAGAGGGGCGGGCAGGTCTGGGCACGGGTGTGGGTACCTCTTCTGCCTGCTCTGGGTCATCCCCTTGGGGAAGGGGTGGCTCCCAGGGCCGCTCCCAAGGCAGAGCTCCAAGCTCCCTCTCTAATCTGCCTGCTCCCAGCCGGCTCCTTGGCCACGGCCTTATCAGCCAGGCCCTCGCTGTTGTTCAGAGCTTTTTCCCGCGATCTGTTTCCCCGCGCTTAGCCCTATCACGCCTGCAGCCGTGCCTGGTGCCTGGGCTGGCCCAGGAGTGGGGGGCTCCTCCTCTGAGGCCTGGGGAGTGGGCCCAGCTGAGCTGCCATCAGCACCGGCGTCGGCTGAATATTTCCTCTGAGCTTCTGCCTGGGGGTGGCCTGGGGGTGGCGGGGACAGAGGACCACCAGGAGATGCTCTGTCTCCTGGGAGCCCTCAGGAGAGCCTCATGGCTGGGCGCAGGGATGTGAAACATTTGGGGGGTCGGGGCGGCGGGCAGGAGATACTCTCTGCCCCAGAGGGCTCTGCACCAGAAGCCAAGAGCACCGGGTAGTCAGGCTGGTCCAGCTCCGCACTCCCCAACCCGCTGACCCGTGGGTTCAGTGATGGGCCTGGGCTGGGCTGCCCCGTGCTCAGTCCCTAGAGTTGGTGGACATTGGCCTCTTCCTGCCTGTGCACAAAATGACCTCAGGCCTCCAGTGGGGTCCTCTCAGGCCTCGAGCTCCACATAGAACCTCAACCATCCCCTCCACCCACGAGGAGAGAGGAAAAGCCCCTCCCTCTCTGTGGGCCAGATTCTGGGCTGGAGCTGTGGACAAGGTGCAGCCCCGCTCTGGCTACGTCAGCACCCAACTTGCACAATAACGTGGATTTGCGATTGAGGTGGCCCCCCTCGTTGCAGCCCACCTGCCAGGTTCCTCTCTGATAGGCGCTGAGCACGTACTATGCACTCACCAGCACCATCAACCTGGATTACCATCTTACAGAAAAGGTAATAGGCCCAGAGAGGTTAAGCGTCTACCCCAAATTGCACAGCGGGTGAGCTGGGATTCTAGCCCATGAGCATCTGACTCCAAAACCTGTGCTCAGACCACAACTTTCCACGGCCTCTGAATGCAGACCCCACCGGGATGCGGATGCAGTTTTCTGGGTGCAGGGTGCAGAGTGTTTCACAAATGGAGGTACCCTTGCCCTTCCTTCTCTGCTCCCAGTGTAACTCAGGGCATGCAGCAGGGGCAGGCTGACCTGGGGTTTTCTAGAAGTGGGTGTGTTGGTTTTCCAGCAAGAGAAGAGTGAGGGACACTAGGCTTTGTAGCCGCTGTAACAAAATACCATAAACTGGGTGGCTTAACACAACAGGAATGTATTCATTCAGGGTTCTGGAGTCTAGAAATCCAAAATCAAGGTGTCAGCAAAGTCAGCTCCTCTGGAGTTTCTGAGGGAGCATCTGTTTCAGGCTTGTCTCCTAGCTTCTGGTTTGCCAGCAATCCTTGTCTTGAAGCTGCATCCCTCCAAATCTCTGCCCCCATCTCCACGTGGCCCTTCTTCCTGCGCGTGTCTGTGTCTGTGTGTCCAAGTTTCCTTCTTCTTATAAAGACACTTGTCACATTGGATTTAGGGTTTCTCTGCACCTAGTGTGACATCACCTTAACTTGATTACATCTACAAAGACCCTATTTTCAAATAAGGTCACATTCACAGATTCTGGGTGGACGTGAACTTTGGGGGACAGTATTCGAACCAGGACAGTGGATTTTGATTTTAGGAGGAGGTCCTAAAATATAGAGGAGTATCGTCCTCTCGTCCTTCCTAAACTTTCTCGTCTTCTCCCCCTATAGGTGTGGGGCACCCGGTGACGATGCCACGCTCCTTCCTGGTGAAGAGTAAGAAGGCTCACACCTACCACCAGCCTCGTGCCCAGGAGGATGGGCTCCTCTGGCCTCCTGCCCTTGGTCCTGGTGAGTCATAGCCCGGGCTGGCCTTCTGCTGTACCCGCCAGGACTCCCTGCCCGTGTGATGGGGGTGCAGCAGCATCCCACCGGAAGTAGCCGCTCTTCCAAGTCTGGAAACAGGAGGAGTTCAGTAAATGTGGGTTGAAAGAATGAATAGATGCACCTATCTCTTCTCACCCCATGGGGGTGATGAGAGCATCCTGACTGGTGCTGTCCTCAGCAGCTGACGTGTGACTCGTAATCAGAGGGCTGATCTAGGGCTGAGGGTGGGTGCTCAGAAAGGAGACTGGTCCGAGAGCTCTCCTGACTGGGAAGAACCAGGGGTGGCAGCAGTGGTCTCTCTCTGGTGCCCCTCCTTCCCCCAGTCCCTCCGGACTTCCCAGAGCTGAAGTCTGACGGTCTTGTCTCCCCACAGTGGCCAGGGACCAGGTCCTGAGCACCAACCCTGTCCTCAGCACCCTGTTCCCAAACCAGTGCCTGGACTGGACTGACCTCAAACGGGAGCCAGAGCTGGAGCTGGACCACAGCTTGATGACCAGGATGGCCTCCGCCCCAGGTACCCAGCAGGGGACCCCCGCCACTCCCCAGCGGGTGCAAGGGGAATGGAGGATGGATGGGCCTGTGGAAGTGGGGCCCCTCGGAGTTGTGGAGCCAGGGAGGATCGACAGTCCGGGCTCTCAGGCTTCTGCTTGAATCCCTCCAGGACGGGGAGTTCATTCCCACATGAGAGCTTCTGTGTGGTGGGGCAGAGGAAGCAGCTGGACAGGCCCACGTAGTGGGTGAGGTGGGCACTCTGCAGGGGTTGGGGGACATTTCTGGACTGAAAAGCCAAGGAGCCACAGTGAGGACCCAGACCACCCCCCAGTAAATAATTGGGGCTACACACCAAAGCCTCAGCATGAGGTCACAGTGGAGGGTGGCGGGGAGTGGGTGCCCTGCTTTTAACGTCACCACTAGGTATATGTCCCACTCTCCACAGAGGGGCCTGCTGTGACGTCCCGACCCCAGGATGAGGGCTTGCCATCCTCCGACTCACCCCCGTTCTACAAGTCCAGATTCTCCTGGGATGCCCTGGCTTCATCCTACGGGCACAGCTACCAGCAGGCCCCCTCCACCATGCAGTCTGCCTTCCTGGAGCGCTCCGTCAGCCTGTATGGCAGCCCTCTGGTGCCCAGCACTGAGCCGCCCTTGGACTTTAGCCTCCACTACTCCCCGGGCTTGGACGCATACCACTGCATCAAGTGCAGCAAGGTGGGTGGCCGGGATGCGGGTGGGCTCTCGGGTCCTGCTTGCATCGCCTCTCCAGCACCCTGGCAGCTGCAAGTGTTCAGAGCTGGGTGCCCCCTGTGATGTGACTCTTGGGTCCTCTGGTGGGATCAAGGACTCACAGCATTCGCCCTCATCACCGTTCATTGAGCCCTGACCACGTGCTCATCCCTGTGCTAAGCACTTGACACGCATGAGCCCCGGGAGGTGGACGAAGGGCTAAGGTTCAGAGACGTTGAGCCACTTGCCCGATAGCACGCAGCAAGTAGATATCACACCCAGCATTCAAACCTGGCTCTGCCCAACTCCCACTTTTTAACCGCCATTCAGCCTCCAGATAGGGCCAGGAGGGGCCTTCCAGATCCCCCCTCCCAGACTCCATTCTGTAGACAGGAAAGCCAGCCGCAGAGAGGGAAAGGGACCTTCCCAGGACACACAGCACATGGCAGCAGAATTGGCAATCCAGTGTTCCTTTTCCTGTACACCCACCTGTGGCTTAGCTGGGTGCAGAGGTGGGACCCCGGCCCTCTCCCTCTCTGCACCCCCGGGGCCTCATGCTCTGCCCCTCCTGCAGGTGTTCTCCACCCCACATGGGCTCGAGGTGCATGTCCGCCGCTCCCACAGTGGGACCCGGCCCTTCGCCTGCAACGTCTGCGGCAAAACCTTCGGCCATGCAGTGAGCCTGGAGCAGCACACGCACGTCCACTCCCAGGTGGGCAGCCGGCTGAGCACGGCACCCTCACTTCCCACTCCTGCTCTGTGCTCCCCCCAGGAAGCCTAGGGGGCTTCGGTGGGTCTCTCTCTGTGCCCCCGAAGGTGACAAATCGGGGGGCCCTCGTTATCTGCCGCCCTGCTCTGGGTCTCCATCACCCGCCCTTAACATATTTGAGTCCCTGATGGACCAAGCTGGCTTCATGTACAGTTGGAAGAGGCTAGGAGCTCAGGTGGGATTTCGGGGGCAGCGAGATGTCTGTGATGCTGAGGAATGACCCCACCTCCTGGGTGGTCAGGACAGGTTTCTCACCTCTGAGACCCTCGACTCTTAGAATCTTGAAATCGGGCTTAAATGTTCATCTCATCCCACTTAGCCCTACCTGATGCCGAAATCCCTTCCTCAGAATCCCATTCCAGGGAAAGCACCTGACACTGACCTGAGTTGCTAACACCTGGGTAGATATAAAAGCTCAGGTGGGAAACGCAGGAAAAGATGGTTAGAATGTGCCACGTGCCAGTTGCCAGCTCAGTTCCCGACCTCCAGTCCTCCCAACGTTCCTTTGAGGTCACTACCCATGATGACCCAATGTACAGATGGGGAAACTGAGTCCCGGGGAGGTTAAATGACTTGCCAAAGGTCACGTGGCGAGTAAGAGGCAGAAGCCAGAATTGGACCCCAATAATTCAGCCGCTTAAACAAACCACAAGGGAAAATCCCCTAATAGGAGGCCACTCAGGGGCCAGGCCTCGGCCCCTCCTAGGAGGCAGGAATGGGGGTCCCTGGTTCCTGCTCCTCCAGGCCCCATCCTCGAGGCCACCCCAATGGAGTGTCCTGTTCCTCAGGGGATCCCAGCCGGGTCCAGTCCCGCGACCAGCCTGGCAGTCCCGGGTCGCGAGGCCCCACCTGTGCCTGACCCCCCGGGGCCTCGTTTCCTCCGGCAGGGGCGCAGCTTCGAGTGCCGGATGTGTGGCAAGGCCTTCAAGCGCTCGTCCACCCTGTCCACCCACCTGCTCATCCACTCGGACACGCGGCCCTACCCCTGCCAGTTCTGCGGCAAACGCTTCCACCAGAAGTCGGACATGAAGAAGCACACCTACATCCACACCGGTGAGGCCGCGGCCCGCGCTCTGCTCC
>NW_020175018.1:16790107-16860367 GCF_003031525.2 Neophocaena asiaeorientalis asiaeorientalis
ACCCAACCTTTCACTGTTGAAAGGTGCGGGCTTTAGGCCCCGGGTGGGGAGGGATGGGGGTGTCAGGTTACACAGGGGAGGCCACCCCGCTCCAACAGGAGGGCGGGGTACGCTGTGTTACTTACTGCGTAGAAAAAGTACTGGAAGGAAATAGCAGAATGTCGACACTGATAATCTGTGTGTAGAAGTGAGACCAGCAGGTGAATTTCTCCTTCGTTCATCATTCCTTCATTCACTCATTCCTCCAGCCATTCATTCCTTCATGCCCACATTCATTCTTTCCCCATTCGGTCCTCCATTCGCTCATTCTTCCAACCATTCATTCATCCCTCCATTCATTCATTCCCCATTCATTCATTCCTCAGCTGTTAGCCAGTGCCTCTTTTGTGCAGGGTCCTGTACCAGGTGCTGGGCTTCATTGATAAACAAGGTGGACCCAGTCCCTGCCTTAAAACCGGGGTACAATTGGCCGAGGGGTTGGGTGGTCAGAGTTGTATTTTTCCTGTCTCCCTTTTCTAATTATTTTCTAAAGTGAACGTGCGATAAAACATAATAAAGTTCCAGGGAACAACTGCAGGGCATTGGGGCAGCAGGTCTGGTCCAAACGGCCCTGACCCTGTCCTTGCCGCCCCGCAGGTGAGAAGCCACACAAGTGCCAGGTGTGTGGGAAGGCTTTCAGCCAGAGCTCCAACCTCATCACTCACAGCCGGAAGCACACGGGCTTCAAGCCCTTCAGCTGTGAGCTGTGCACCAAAGGCTTCCAGCGTAAAGTGGACCTGCGGCGGCACCGCGAGAGCCAGCACAACCTCAAGTGAGGCTGTCCCCGCTCCCAGCTCCTGACCGGCCTGCCCCAAGATCGTGTCACCTGGAGGGAGGCCAGCCTCACACACCCAGATCCCCAGTCTCCTGGAGGCAGCACTGGACGGGACTCGTCAAGCTTGTTTTGAGACTCACGAAATTGCTGTGTGACCTCGGGCGAGTCACTTTCCCTCTCTGGACCAACAATTCTCCTGCTGCAAAGTGTGGCAGCTGGATCTTTTCTGAGTTGATGTTGTCTACAGGTCTAAGGGCTCGGTGCCTTGCCCCCTGGGCAGAGCCCAGGAGGCCAGAGTAGCCCCAGGTGCGCTGCGATGCCAAGAACAGACCAGAGCTGGGACCCACAGAGAAATCCTCCCCCTGCCTGGTGCTCACGGGGATCTGGTCAGCTCGGTTTTCAGCAGGCCCCTTTCTGGCTGTCATGGGTGGTCAGAGCTGTCTCCTGCCCCAGTGGGAGACCTAGAACCCCTCTGCTTCAGCCAACGTGCTGGCTGTTCCCCACTCCTGACGGCACTCAGGCCACGGGGGTTCTAGTTCTGCGGTCAGACCACGGGGAAACCAGCAGTTACTGCTGTCAAAAGCCTGTTCCTCTCAACAGCTGTAAATAAAAGACACAGATTTACTTACATATCGCCACCATTTTTTAAACGCATACTGGGTGCAAGCTAGTGCCTGAGGCTCTAGGGAGGGATGCTGGGGAGGCTTGAAAAGCATAGAAATCTCCGTAGTCGCTCACAGACACATTGGGGGACCAAACTGATAAAGTGCTGAAACAGAGGCATGAGAGACCCGTGTGACAAGACCCCAGGCGGGGGCAAGGTGGATGCAGCTGGGGCTGTATCAGTTTCCTCTGGCTGCTCTAACAGATCACCGCAAACTTGGTGGCTTCAAACAACACAAAGGGGGACTTCCCTGTGGTCCACTTATTAAGACTCCGTGCTTCCAACGCAAGGGGCGTGGGTTTGATCCCTGGTCGGGGCACTAGGATCCCACATGCCAAGGGGCACAGCCAGAACATTAAACACACACACACACACACACACACACACACACACACACACACACACGTATTCTCTTACAGTTGTGGAGGTCAGAAATCCAAAATGAGTCTCACGGGGCTAAAAGTCAAGGTATCGGCAGGGCTGATTCCCTCTGGAGGCCCCAGGGGAGGTTCTGTTTCCTCATCTTGCCCAGCTTTTAGAGGCCGCCTGCATCCCTCAGCTTGTGGCCCCTTCCTCCGTCTTCAAAGTGCGTCACCTGGACCTCCCATCAGCCCACCTCCTTCCTCTGCTTTTGACCTTCCTGCCCCCCTCTTGCAAGGACCCTGGTGATCACATCAGGCCCATCTGGGTCATCCAGGGTAACCTTCCCATCTCAAGGTCCTTAATGGAATCACCATGGTAGGCAGAATAATGGCCCCCAAAGATGATATCCACGTCCTAACCCCTGGAACCTGTGAATGTTATAAGGCAGAAGGGACTTTGCAGGTGTGATTAAGTTAAGCCTGGTGCTGTCCCTCACTAGCTGGGTGACTCCAGGCTGAGGCCCCTCCCCTATAAAATGGTAAACGTAGCAATCCTTTCCTGTGGGTTGCTGGGAGGATCCCCTGAGGCCACGAGTATACGGCAGTGAGGAGGGCCTAACACAGGATTAGTGTTGGTAGGCCATGAATGTGCCCTCTTGAAATCCTGCCCATCCTACAGGCCTGCTCAAACGCCGCCTCCTCCAGGAAGCCTCCCTTGGTCATTCCAGCCAGAGGTCTTCTCTTGCTTCTAAACTGAGCTCTTCGGGCTCTCTGCTTACAGCTCAGGACCCACTGAACCTGGACTGGCTGTTATCTGTGGGTAAGTTTCCGCTCTGCTAGAAGGAATTCCCTCTGGGCTCTAGCTTTCAGCACTAAGCCCGTCCCTGGCCCACCACAATGAACACTTCTGAATGAGTCCCTTCCGGGTAACAAGCTGGGCTCAGGGTTTCCATACATCGTCTCTAACCCACGTAACCCTCAGCAAAGGAGCTGTCATTACCCCATTTTACAGAGCAGGCAACTGAGGCTCAGGGATGTTGGCCATCTTGCCCAAGGTCACCCAGCAAGCAAGTGCAGAGCTGGGATCAGGATATCTGATCCAAGTCTTCTTCTTCGAGTCTCTGTCTACCCTTCCTCCCAATGACACCTGCAGATGTTTCCTCTCTTCCGCTGTGAATCTAGAGGATTCTGAGGCTCCTTAAGGAATGGTAAATCCCTTGACTCCCAGGCTCTGGGTATTGCTGGGCAGGACCCCATGGTGTAATTCATTGCAAAGGCTCTTCCTGTTTACTTTAGCAAGAATTCCCCTACACAGACCTGTCAGGTGTGCAGAGGGTGGGGTGGAGGTTCGGGATTTGCATACGAGGGTGGTCTGGTCTCCTCAGCAGGCTTTCAGATCCTGTCCTGCAAGCCTCACTCTTGAGGTCAAAGGAAGACAGCCTCTGGCAGCCAACCCACCAGAGCCCCCAGAGCCTTGGAGAACACCTGCTCCCCCCTCCTCCTCTTGCCCATGAGGACCGTGTAGCCCAGAGAGGGGAAGGGACTTGCCCAAAGCCACACAGCAGGGCCAGGCTCACCTGGGCTTCTGAACGCAGAGTGAGCCTGAACTTCCCAGAGGACGGACACACACACACACACACACACACACACACGCACGCACGCACGGAGGAGCTACTTTGCATGTTCCTTGTTTGCTAACTTCTGCAGCAGGGCGGGTCAAGGAAGAGCAGGCGAACAGTGTGTCTTTCTTCACCTGCTGAGGTCGGGAGCTGGGGATTTAGTGTATCAACCCCTCCACTGAGTGCCCACAACGGTGGGAGGGCCCTGCAGCCTCAGAGCAGGGGGTCTGGACCCCCATTTGTACACACATTGCAGAGAAAGGGGGCCAATGGGTGGGCAGATATGGGGGGGCGGCAAAACCTGCTTCCCCGGGGAGAGTCGGCACCGCGTGGAGGGGGAGAGCCAGGCTGCTGTCCCTTCCCCACGCCCACCCCTCAGCCAGCTGCAGGAACCACAGGGCGGTCACAGGAAGGACGGGCTGCCCTGCGCACGCAGAGCTGTGGCCCTGGAGAAGGCCTGCAGGTTGGCGCCAGCCACAAGCCACCGGCAACGTTCCCGCCAGTGGGAGCAGAGGTCCCGTCAAAGTCCCGGCTCCCGCGGGATGCGAGGGCTGCGCTCATCATGCCGGGGTTGGGGGCCCAGCTCAGTGGGTGCGGCAGGGCCCCCGGCTGCCGTCTGTGAGTGGAGGGAGTGCCGCCAGCCGTCCTCAGCCTTCGCTCCGCTTCCACTCCCCACCCCCCGTCTGAGATTCCCAGCATCAGAGTCACAGCGTGTGAACCGGGAGGCCCCGTCCAGCCCCGTGAAGACTGCCCGTGGCTTCCCTTTGCTGCATGAGGGCACGGGCCCAGGGAGGGGGCAGCAGTGGCCCCAGTCACACGGGCGGTCGGCAGCGACGTCACACAGAATCCAGGTTTCCTGACCGCCCAGCCTAGGGACCTCTCCACCAGAACTGTGGGGTTGACTGCACAACTCCAAGGGGCTCTGCTTTCACGGAACGCGGAGCCAGTGGCGGCCTCTGAGGCTGCACGGGGAGATGAGGGGCTGCCGCTGCTGAGGGCTGGGAGGGCGTGGGTGGAGCAAGTGAGGCTTCAGGATGGCGCCAGAAACTCAACCCATAGGATCGATATCCTCCACGGTAAATAACAAAACCAGAATTTTAATATTAAAACAAAGCAGTCACCTTAAGGCGCAGAAACCAACACCGGAATTCATTTTCCGATGAAATGTCCCGCCAGTGGTGTCAGCTTCAGGCAACATCTCTGGGCCCCTGCCAGCCCCTGAGGGACATTCTGGGAGGTGCCCGGCAGCCCTCCAAGGAAATCACTGGTAAGGATGGAAATGCACCTCCCAGGGTCAGCCCAGGCATTCACACGGGTGGCTGAGCTGACCCCAGCCTGTCCCCAAGCGTGACCGCCCAGAGCTGACTGCACTGGCCCGGAAGGCGTGGATGGATGCGGGAATAGAGGTGGCAGAGCCTGGGCGCTGGGGCAGTGGGGGGAGTGGAAGGATGTAGGGTTCTGGATCATCTAGAAGAATAGGACCTGTTCTGAAAGTTCACCAAGTGTGCCTCCGTCCATCACCTGCAGAATCTAGTCCAGCCCCTGGCCATGACCTAACCTTCCCAGCCCTGGATGGGCTCCCCCTGAGGCTGGCGCAGGCTACTCCAGAGGGAAGGAGCAGGACGAATAAAAGGGTGAGGGTGGAGGACAGGGGATAGAAGAGACACGACCAGAGAATGATGAAGAAGCTGGGCTGGCCAGAAGCGTCCAAAGCTGGGAGGGCCACACACCTTGGGGCAGAGCCTGGCACGGGCCAGGGGCAGCAGGAGAGACCCAAGACCCAGAAGAATCTTCCCAGGACCCAGAAGAATCTTCCCAAGGCACCCGAGCCGTTGATTGTTTTGGACCAAGGGAGGAGCCCAGGAGACAAGGGAGCTGAACTTCAGAAAGACAATCCATGGTGGACACACGGTGTGGTCTGGGGAGCCCAGCGGGAACACTGGTGACTGGAGGCGGTTCCAAGTCAGGTTCTGAGTCAGTATATTGGGGATGATAGCGGCACCAGCTGCCCTGAGCTCCTCCTGGCTCTCTGCTGAGGCTGGTCAGACAGGGGAGCCCCCTGGGATGGAGGGAGGACGCACAGGAGACTGTCGCAGCCGCACCATCCCACTTCCCTGGGATTCTGGACAGGAAGCCAAGTCTTTCCTGTTATTCCCCCAAAGGCCTTTAGGGAATTCCCGATGCCATTTCCCACCCTTTGCCCACGGTATTCCCTCCTCTAAAATCCCCTCTCCCCTCCCCTGAACACTTGAAACGCAGCTCAACTGCACAGATTTTTCTTTTCTTTTTTCTTGGCCGCGAAGCATGCGCGATCTTAGTTCCCCGACCAGGGATTGAACCCGCGCCCCCTGCATTGGAAGCAAGGAGTCTTAACCCCTGGACCACCAGGGAAGTCCCACAAGTGCATAGATTTTTCAACACTTGCTCACCCCCGACCCTCCATTCCACTCCTAGGAATTTGTGTGAAAGAAAAGTAGTCACGAATGGGCCACAGGTTAGCTACAAGATCATCTTCTGAAGCCTGTTGAAAATGGAAAAAACAAATTGCAACCGTCCTAACCTCCCAGGAGAGGAGATTGGCTAAGTGACCGATGGTGCACCCAGACAATGGTCATCCAAGCAGCCATTGAAAGGAGCTGGTGTGCTTTAGTTTTTTATTTATTTATTTTTTTGCCTGCATTGGGTCTTCGTTGCTGTGCTCAGGCTTTCTCTAGTTGCAGCGAGCAGGGGCTACTCTTTGTTGAGGTGCGTGGGCTTCTCGCTGCGGTGGCTTCTCTTGTTGCAGAACACGGGCTCTGGGCGCGTGGGCTTCAGTAGCTGCAGCACGCGGGCTCAGTAGTTGTGGCACACGGGCTTTGTTGCTCCGTGGCATGTGGGATCTTCCCAGACCGGGGCTCGAACCCGTGTCCCCTACATTGGCAGGCGGATTCTTAACCACTGTGCATCTATGCGGCTTCCCTGTGCCACCAGGGAAGTCCCTGGATCCAGTGTGCTTTATAAGGACTGACCCAGAAGGAGCCTGGGTGCTGGTGTGGAGTGAGAAACGTTTGCTTCACAATTGCGTGCTGGTTCTGTAAAAACAGCACAACGTACGTTTGTAGACGCTTAGAGAAACAAATCCGAAGAAGGTCCATCAAACCATGGCTAGCCGTTGCTTCTGGGGGCTGGGAAAGAGGGTTGATCTCACCCTCAATGCTATCTATAAGAGAGACTTGGATTTGTGTGTGTGTGTGTGTGTATTTTTACTAAAAAAAAATTGAACAGAAAATAGATTTTGCAGAATAAATGCATCAACATAGGAAGCTGTTCATGATATCTTAAGTGAAAAAGTGGTTTAAAATCAGTATACACCATATGATTCCATTTTGTTAATTACACACACGGAAGGTTGCAAGGATAAAGAGAAGCATATCAACAAGGGCTGCACAAAGGGGGCTGTGTATTTTCTTCTTCCTTCTCAGCGTGTATGCTGTATTTTTCTGTCATGGGCACGCATGATAACATTATCACTGGCGTTACAAAAAGACTCCTTCGGCTCAAATATTATTTCCCTGCTTTGAGGTTTGCCTCCCCACTCCTCCCTCCAAGCTGCTGGCCCTCCACAGCTCCTTGGGTCGGTGTCCTTTCTCCTTCATCAGTGCTGGCTCTCTTGAACCCAACCCCCAAACCCGAGAGCCATCTCCCGGCAGACACTGCGTCCAGTCCTAGCACTCAGCTTAGGACCCAGCACCTAGGAGGTCCCCAGTAATTCTGAGAAGGATGTGTAAGCCCATCAGGGCCCCTGGCTCCTTCGTGGCAGGTGGGGTGGGACCCCTAAGGTGGAGCCCCTGGCTTGGGAGCAGCGGGCCAGACGCTGGACCCCCAGCTCCTCCTCCTGGTCTCGGTGGAGGGCTGTCCCCTCCCACCTCCCTGGGGTCCGGCTGGGATTGGGCAGGGCCTGGGGTTCCAATGACGGGGGCCGGGGGGGGGCGCTGCAGGAAGGCAGGAGGAGGGAAATCTGAGACAGAGGCTTGTGCTGAGGAGCCCGTGCCCAGGTCTGGCCTGATAAGTCTATCAGACGGTACCGCCTGCCAACCGTCAGCACGGAGCAGGCCAGCGGGCTTCGGCGGGAGGGCGCTCCCGGGCCGATAGTGCTTTCCAAGCGTTATCAGGGGCCTGGTGGCCCAGAGAGCGGGAGAAAGGGAGAAGCAGAGAGAGAGAATGAGAGAGAGAGGGAGGGAGGGAGCCTTCCAACCACTTCGCCCAAATGACAAGAGCCAGGGAAACGAGGCCTCTGAGGCTCCTGGCGGGGCCTTGGCATCCCAGCCTCACGGGCAGAGGCAGCTGGGAATCAGTACCACGGAGGCACGGGTGGGAGCCTCCATTTCTCCCTGGGCACAGCCTTCCAGGCCACAGAACGGGCCTGATGCGGCCCTGCTCTTCAGCAAGGCTTAAAGAAAAAGTCCCCTTTTCTGGAAAGTTCCATGCCCCGAAAGGCACAAGGGAACAGGAGGGTACCTCTCCACCATTCTTTCCCACTCCAGCCTTTCCTCTCGCAGCCCCTGTGGTCTCGGGGTGAAAGTCAGTCTCCGTTCACCTTAGGGACCAGCCCCTCAGGGAGTCGGGTCGTGGTCATCCCTGCCTCACGAATGAGGAAACTGAGTCTCAGAGTGAGTGTAGATGAGGACCCAGGAGGCCAGGAGCGGGAAGACAGAAGGAGGAGGGGTGAGAGGCTGAGGCCTGGGACCCTGCCCCCACCCCCCGGGGCTGGAGCTCCCGCACAGAGAGCCTGTGCTCTGCAGGGGCAGCCGCTTGCAGACGTGGCGCTGGCCCCATGCCCCCAGGCCCCTGCCCTCGGCGATGGCCATCCGAGGGAGGGGCAGATCCCCAGGTCTGCAGGGCTATCTTGGGGGGCAGCATCACGGTGGATTTTTACAATTCCCTTTTCTAGACTCTTCCTGACTTTTCCATGATTTCTATGATAAGAATGAGGGAGTGTTGGGGGCCTGGGGGAAGAAAGGTGATTTGTTTACTTTACAAGGGAGAGAAGGAGAGAGGGCAAGTGTCCCTGGTGGGCCAGGAATGCTGGGCCTTCCAGCCCAGGAGCACCACGCCTCTGCCCATCCTGGGGCACAGGCATAGGGCCAGGCCTGCCACTGTCTGCAGAGCCGACAGCCGAGTCCCCCAGAGTCCCATATGACAGCCCGGGTCCAGGACCTTCCAGAGGCGCAAAGGCTGCCCTAATGGGTCGGAAAGCGTTCATTCATCAGCTCCTATTTACCGAGCACCTGCCGTGAGCGAGGCTCCTTTCTAAGTGGCCGAGGAGAGGGCAGTGGGAGAAGCTCACAGTGCCCGTGCTCATGGCACCGAGCGGGGACACAGAGGGAAAACAGACGAAGCCAGGAGGAACGGGCGCAGGGCGTCGGCGTGGGGATCGCAGCGCACGGTACTGGGGCAGCCTCACCCTGGAGCCGGCCTCGTGGGAGGTGGGGAAGAAGAGATCCCAGACGGGGTGTCGGGAGGCTGGGATGTCGCTGTGGTCCCTGCCTGGCCGGGAGTCTTTCAGGCACTTCCTTCTAGTCTTCGGTTTCTCTCATCTGTACGATGAAACCCGTGGTCTTCAGAAATCTCAAGATTTGGCCCTCACCCTCCAGGTCTCAAGATTTCCTTTCGTCGACTTTTCTTTCTTTTCTTTTTTCTGCAGTCTTTTGCATTTTAATTAATGGATTAATTAATATTGAGATCGAGTTGACATATAACATTCTGTAAGTTGTACGTGTAGCCCATAATGATTCGATGTTTGTATATATGGTGAAATGGTCGACCCGATAAGTCAAATTAACATCCATCACCACACAGAGTAAAAAATTTTTTTTCTTGTGATGAGAACTTTTAAGATCTCCTCTCTCTCTCTCTCTTACTGAAGCATAGTTGATTTACAATATTGTGTTAGTTTCAGGTATACACAATTTTTTTTTTTTTTAGGAAAACAAAGTATTTTATGAAAGAAAAGTAAGTTAAAACCCGGTCTCCACATCTACGAGCCGCAAAGATGTACAGCAAAGTGATTCGGCTGTATATACATAGGATTTTTCAGATTCTTTTCCTTTATAGGTTATTAGAAGATACTGAACGTAGTTCCCTGGGCGATGCGGTAAGTCTGTGTGGTTTATCTATTTTATACATAGTAATGTGTATCTGTTAATCCCATACTCCTAATTTATCCCTTCCCCCCTTCCCCTCGTGGACTCTTGGACAAGGGAATGGAGGGCGCAGGTGACAACGGTCGGAGACAGACACTGGAGCTTGCGCATTCATGGGCTGGCAGTACATGTGGCTTCAGGCCAGCATCCAGACACAGAGCACGGTTTGAAATTCGGGAAGATAGAAAAGGGGTGACTGACACCCCTTCCTGCAGCTTAGACCTCTGCTGCTCTCGCCTGGTAACACCTTGAGTCTGAGCCTCTGCCCTTTGTCCACATTACGCACACATAAACGTGGCTGTTGTCATCGTCTTAGCCGGTGGCTCTGACCTTGGAGCACAGGCCCCGGGCTGGATCCCCGGGTCCAGCACCCTCCCGGCCACCGTGTGATGAACTGACCCAGGCCACACTCGTGGGCTGTCCCTGCTGACAGCTGGGGCCAGGCTGAAGTTCAGAGCTATTTCTGCAAAGGGTGACTTGGGACTTCCTCTCGGATCTCTTAAAAATAAAGGGGTTATCGTGGTCCTCAGGCTCTTTCCTCCACGTGAGGAACCCTGACATGATTTCTGGGGAAGAACTGCACCCCCCGAGCCTCCCTCAGCCCAGCGAGGACTTATCTCTGGGCTCAGTCGGGCAGCAGGAAGGGAGAGAAGCGACAACCGCGGCCAGCTCTTCCTGCCCCAGAAGCCCCTTTTGGGAGCAGCAGGGGATGTGGCCACTGACTCAGGGGCGTCAATCACCCCTCTTCCCCGGGGCTGCGGTTGCCCACCGGACTCCGGGGGGAATCAGAAATCAGGGGGGCAGAGAGCGTTCTGGGGAAGCCTTCAGCTCGTCCAGCCCAGCCTCTGCCCTGGGCCTCCCACTGCACCCAGCACGACCCTGTCTCTGTATGTGGCCCACGCCCTGCCCTGCAAAGCTGATGGGACGTCAGTCTCCACTAGATCACCAACTCTAGCAGAGGCTGGGAGACCCGCTCCTAGAGGTCAGGCCAGCCTGCAGGGAGAGTGAGGGCCGAGGAGGCAGAGGCTGTGGCATCCAGGGCCCAGGTGGGGCCCACCTCCCCCTCTGCAGCAGAGAGCGGCCCAGGGGCCAGCCCACCCACTCTGGTGATTCCTTCCCACCTTGCAGGCCCCAGGATTTTAGTCCCAAGAGAAGGCAACTCCTCTCAGTGTTTCCGAGGAGATAACCTCAAGGTTCTGTACAACAACCTGGGCATCCGCTCAGGGCTGGGCCCTGATGAAGCGAGACCCAAAAAGGGGACATCTAGGGGACTCTAGGAGGCTGAGAGGTCACCAAGCCCAACCCTGGGTCGGGAAAGTCTTCCTGGAGGAAGCAGGCATCTGAAAGATGAAAAGAATTTTTTTTTTTTTTTTTTTTAGGCCACAAGGCGTGTGGGATCTTAGTTTCCCAGCCAGAGGTCGAACCCCTGCCCCCTGCACTGGGAGCAAGGAGTCTTAACCACTGGACTGCCAGGGAAGTCCCATGATGAAAAGAATTTGATCTGTCAAAAGTGGAGAGGGTTGCCCCAAGCCAAGGAATGGCAGGTGCAAAGGCCCTAGGGAAACGTAAGGCCTCCATCTGCTCCCAGCTCCATTCCCAACCTGCTGGGGGCTTTGGTGCCGGCCAGTGCCCTGTTGGGGCCACAGAGGCCAAAGTGTAGAGCAAGGGTGACCTAGAGGGGTCACAGGAGCCATCCTGGGACTCTCGGCACCCAGTCACATTCACCACAGCTTGCTGTCGGCTCTCGCTGTCCCAGCCAGCCAGTCCCTGCTGGCTCAAGGATGCCCACCTGTGGCCGGCCCTCCTCTGGGAGGAAGGTTCAGGCCCCTGAGCTGAGCGAGCGCCCCCAGGGCATCTCTGCAGAAGCTAAGAATCTTAGCTGGAAACGGTCGCAGCTCGGGGTTTCCTCCCTGCCCGGCTCCCGCCCCTCAGCCCGTTATCACTGCCCTCCAGCTGCCTCACCCCACGGCCCCCTCCAACCACCTCCCCTGGATGACTCAGCAAATCTTCCCTCCCTGGGGGGAAAAACAAGGGTAAAAAAAAATCACAATGTCAGATTACAAAGCCCCAACTGTAGGACAGGCCCCTGGTGGGGAGATAAGGGTCCCGCTCGCCCTCAAAGCCCCTCTGGCAGATAAAGCTTCTAAAGCAGCAAAGGCTGCCGCAGGTGTGGGATGTGGAGGCCTGGTCTCGAGGAAGTCGCGGAGGCATGCCATCGGGTGGCCAGAGGGCCCAGGGCCACCGCAGAGCGAGCCAGGCAAAGAGGAAGCACCCCACCACAGCAGCAGCTGGACTTGGTGCTGCCGTCCCACCACACCGGGGAGGGAGAAAGAAAAGGGTGGGGACCTTCACAGAAAGTTCAGTTGGAGGATACCCACGGACGCCCTCCACCCCGGCGGGCCCTCTGCAGCTCGGCCTGCAGACCCTGCTCCGTGCACGCCCAGCCACGTGAGGAGGTGAGGGTGCCCGTCTTCTGCAGGCCCGGTGGAGGGAGCGGCGGGCCACTGCAGGGCTGGGAGCATCCTCCGAGGAGGGCGGGGGGAGGCCAAGGTCACCTCAGCCACGTCAGCCCCGGAGACCTCTCCAGCGGGAGTCCAGGCTTCCAGGCCAAAGTCGGGCCAGACCTGGAGCCCCACCCTGGGTCTCTGACTCCCTCTCAGGAGGCCTCTGGACATGGGAGGGGGCGGGGGACTGAGGCCACTGGCTTCCTCTACCAGTGGGGTCGGACAGATGGACCGATGACGGGTTTGAAGTTAGGGCTTGTGTGGGGCTCTGCCATCCTAGGCAAGTCATTTCTCTACTTCGGGCCCGACTGCCCGTCTGTAAAAGCGATCACAAAACCCGTGGCAGGGCTGTCCTGGGGAGTGAAGGTGCACATGCCAGACAGGAGCAACCCCCAGCTCTGACCTCCGCCTCCGAGGCTGGGGGTAGAGGTCAGCATCTGGCTTGGGGACAAATGCCCACACCGTGCTCGGCAGCCACACAGGGCCAAGGGTCCGACTACCTGGCAGCTTTCTGAGGTCATTTCTCAGGAAAGGGTGAGATGGCTGGAGTGAAACAGGTACTGGAGGGGACCTCCAGGCACAGGCTTGGGTCCAAAGGCCTTACGCCCCTTTAAGTCCTCCGAGCCGACTTGGAGCTCCTCAAGCCTTCGCTGTGCCTTTGAGGGAGTCCTCTTCTTCCTCTGGGCCTCAGTTTCCCAAGATGCAAAAGGGAGAGAGCTGTTCACGAGGGGTCTACCATCCCTACGTGCCACAAGTTTGCAAAATATCAACTGCTCACGGGGTGTGTGCTTGGCCCAAGGTGCTGAACAAGAAGCGAGGAAAGCCAGCGGGGTCACAGCAGCCAAAACGCAAGCAGCCCGTGTCCATCGAGAGACGGTGGATAAACAAAGTGTGATCTGTCCATACAATGGAGTATCTTTCAGCCTTAAAAAGGAAGGAAGTTCTGACACATGCTGCAGCATGGATGAACCGTGCGGACCTTATGCTACGTGAAACAAGACAGACACAAAGGGACAAATCTCATTTCTATGAGGGACCTAGAATGGTCAAATTCATAGAAATGGAAGTAGAATCGTGGGTGCCAGGGGCTGGGGGCGAGTTAGGGTTTAATGAGGACAGAGTTGCAGTTTTACAAGATGAAAAGAGCTGTGGGGATCGATGGTGGTGACGGTTACACAATGCAAATGGAATTAATGCACTGAACTGTGCGCCTAAAAATGGTGAAAATGGAAAATGGTATGTCATGTATATTTTAGCACCATAAAAAAAATTTCTTTTAAAAGCCGGTGGGTAGAGTGTAGTCTTAGTGTTTGTTGAACAAAGGCTTTGGAACCAGAGCCCAGCAGCAAACAGCTCGTGGTGCAGGTGACGAGACGGGCAGCAACGTCCTCCACCACCGAGGCCAGCCAGGCCAGGCACGCTCTGAATGGAGCAGGAAGGGACCTGGGGGCTGCGGGAGAGCTCAGGGAGAGGCCGCTTCCCTCCAGGACCAAGCAAGTGAGCACCCACGATGCAGCTGCGCCAGAATCCCAGTGTCCTCCTCTTCCTCCCAGAGGGGATTTGCTGGCCTCAGGGTCTCCCAGAAAGCTGTTCCCTCTGCCTGAAAGGTGGTTCCCTCAATTCTTCACCAGGTTCGTTCCTTCTTCATTCTAGTTTCAACCCACATGCACCTTCCAAGGAGGCCTGGCTTCGTGCGGGACAGACTCTCACAGCCCTCAGTGATTCTCCTCTCTGACATTGATCATAATTGTCATCAAATAACCATTTGTGCCATTGTCTGAACACAACCCGTGAAGGTCTCCCCTGCTTCCCCTGCATCTAGCAAGTAAATATTTTTCAGTGGATGGATGGGTGGATGGATGGGCAAACAAAATAACGGGCCTGTCCCCCCCACACACACCCCAAGGGGCTGGTGCATGGTGAGGTCCCAGGACTGGGGTGGGGGGCTGTGACTTGGGGTCAGGAAGCCCCGGTCAGTCCTACCTGAGCTGCATGGACTTCCCGGCCATTAGCGAACGGATGTGAGACCCTGCCGCAGGGAGAGAGCCCCACTACCCATCGGGAGGACCAGCCCTCAATGTGATCCGATCGTCTTGGAAGACCCATCCCAAAGGGGACCCTGCATGCGCACGGAGGACTTCCCGTGTAAATAGCTGCTGCTATGTATCCCTGTTTTACAGCCGTGGAAACCAAGGCGTAGGCTTGTCCATAGCTTGGCTGAATTTTAAGGGACCTCTGCCCAGAGGCTTTTTAATCCGAAGGTAAGCCCTGCCCCAAGGATCGGGGATTCAGTCCCGGCTCCGTGGCCCGCTCTCCTCCCGACACCCACACCCCCAGTCCTGGGTACCGAGGTGGCATCCCTGTGCTGGGCAGACCGCGAGGGGTCGAGCCCGGAACGCTGGCGGTAGCATCCAGGACCGCAGCGCCCCTTCCCTCCCTCTTCCCCTCCCTCTTCTCCCCCTCCTCCTCCCCATTCCCCCCTTCCCCCCTTTCTCGCCCACCTCTTCTCCCTCCCCATCTCCCTCCCCCTCTTCCAAGCGTCAGGTGGGGCCGTAGCCCTGGCTAGTCCTGAGGCCGGAAATGCTGAATTATTAGGGTCGTTCATCCCTTTCCCGCGGGGACCCGGGCGGGGTCCTTGCGGAGTCGGGAGGGCACGGCGCCCCCTGGTGGCCGCGCCCGCAGGGGGCGGCGCAGGGCGGGAGCGCGCGGGACTCGCGGCGTGGTTCCGCTTTCGCTCCCTGACGATCTCATTCACTAGTCGCCCTCTGCCTGTCTGTGAAAGGCGCCGGGAAACGGGCCAAAGAGACCCCACCAACCACAAGCAATCGGGCGGGGGTGGGGGGTTCGGGGTAGTGGGCACCACGTGTGCCGTGTACAGGGGCCTCTCCAAAGTGGGAGACGGACACCTGTTCTCAGAGGTCGCCCTGAGAAGAAGGGGAGGGCGGGGGCAAAATCACGGAGGCTCTGGGGGGCCCCTGGAGCCGCAGGGTTAGGAATTGGGGGCGGGGGGGGTAGGGGGCAAAATGGATGTGGTTTGGAGAGTCTGGGGGAGCAGGACCCCAAGAATCTCTGTTAAAGGTTTTGGGGTCCCCGCCTCCCTCAACCCCAGCAATGAGCACCAAGACTCATTGAGCGAGGAGCGCCCCCTGGCTTCTGCGGTGCGGCAAGGCAGGCACCAAGCCCTGCAAAGGCGGTGAAGCCGGGAAACGGGGAGGTGGAGGTGCCCAAGGGGGTCAGGGCTGGAGGATGGCCTGAGGCCCCACAGGTCCCTGTGACCCTCACACAGCCTGGCCTCGTGGGGGGTGGGGAAGGAGAGATCCTATAGGGTTGTGGCCCCAATGGGAGGACCTTTGGTGCCTTCTGACAAAATCACAGATGTACATGCCCTTTGAGCCAACAGTATCTTACCGATATCTGCCCATGTGTTAAGTGACACACAACAGTGATTCATTGCTACCTTGTATTTGCAAAAGGTTGGAAACAACCTAAGTATCCCTCAAAGAGGGCTGGTTAAATAAATCATGGTCCAACCATATAGTGGAACACAGCGCATCTGTTCAAAGAAATGAGGAAGTGCCATGTGAATTGATACGGACTAATTTCCATGACGTATCGTCACGTGAAAAAGGCGGGTATGGAAGGGAGTGTATAGTAAGCGATCATTTGTCGTCAATTCATTTAGAGTTGACTTTTTTTTTTTCTTGGCCACACTGTATGGCTTGCGGGATCTTAGTTTCCCGACCCAGGGATCGAACCCGTGCCCCCTGTAGTGGAAGCACAGAATCCTAACATAAAGCAAGTCCCCCAACATTTCAAAAGGGTTGAAATCATACAAAATATGTTCTCTGACTACGGTGGAATTAAGCTAGAAGTCAATAACAGAAAAGACAATTTTTAAATTCCCCAGTTTGGGGATATCAAGCAATACACTTCTAAATAACCCTTGGGGGCTTCCCTGGTGATGCAGTGGTTAAGAATCTGCCTGTCAACGCAGGGGACATGGGTTCGATCCCTGGTCCGGGAAGATCCCACATGCCACGGAGCAACGAAGCCCGTGCGCCACAACTACTGAGCCTGCGCTCTAGAGCCCGCGAGCCACAGCTACTGAGCTCACATGCCACAACTACTGAAGCCAGCGCGCCTAGAGTCTGTGCTCCACAACAAGAGAAGGCACCGCAATGAGAAGCCTGTGCACCGCAACGAAGAGTAGCGCGCGCTCGCCACAACTAGAGAAAGCCTGCGTGCAGCAACGAGGACCCAACACAGCCAAAAATAACAAATAAATAAATAAATAACCCTTGGTATAGGTGCTACAGACATTTAAAAGACCCTAAGAGAAGTTTCAATTTCAGTTAGGATGTAGCAAGTTGTGAAGGACAATTGCCTCCACCATAACAATGAAAAAATTGCAGACAGCTCCAAGATTTGGGGGACTTGATGCTTACACAAGTTTAGGGTCGTTCTTTAGGCCAAAGAAAACAAAATTAAGAATAAAAAATAGGTATCCAAGCAAATAGCTATGTGGGACGAGAGAAGAAATCCTAACAAATGATAAATATTTTAAAAAATAAAAAAGAACCCAAAACAAAAACAAACCGAAAAAAAGTAAAAAAGAAATTTAAAAGGACGATAAAAAGAAAGAAAAAATTTAAAATCCAGAAAACTACGTATGTGAATTAACTGTCGGACCTCTCTTTACGTACCTTTCCCCTACATTTTTCTGGGTCCACACTCTTTGCTTGCCTCCTCTTACAACAATGACGTTGTAATATTTTCTACGGAGAGAATGGAAATTCTTTAGCACGGTTGATCAAAATGTATGTAGCTTTTGGGGGCTTCCCTGGTGGCGCATTGGTTAAGAATCCGCCTGCCAATGCAGGGGACACGAGTTCGAGCCCTGGTCCGGGAAGATCCCACGTGCTGCAGAGTAACAAAGCCCGTTCACCACAACTACTGAGTCTGTGCTCTAGAGCCCGCGAGCCACAACTACTGAGCCTGTGTGCCACAACTACCGAAGCCCGCGCGCCTAGAGCCCGTGCTCTGCAAAAAGACAAGCCACGGCGATGAGAAGCCCGCGCACCGCGACGAAGAGTAGCCCCCATTCACTGCACCTAGAGAAAGCCCGCGCGCAGCAACGAAGACCCAGTGCAGCCAAAATAGATAAATTAAATAAATAATTTTTTAAGTGGCTTTTGTTACCTCTAGTTAAGAACTGTTTTTTCAGCTTCATAACCTATGATTGAGGATCCTGAGGTAAGATTTGGTCAAATATGTTTAGGGAGCATGAAATATGCCACTTTGACCCCAGATGTGCGGCTATCTGAGGTGCTGCTACAGAGCTGGGCCCTGCACAGAACTCTGATAAATCCTATTTTGTGTGAACTTCATCAAAAACAAAAACGTATGCTGCATTTATACCTTTATACTTTGCATTATCACATCTATTCCTGATGGGAGAGAACTTCCATTTTCACTGTTGATGAGAACCAAATCTTCTGCTTACAATTTTTTTAAAAAAATTGTGGTGAAAAACACATAAAATTTACCATCGTCACCATTTTTTAGCGCATAGTTTGATGGTCTTAAGTACATTCACGTTCCCGTGCAACCATCACCACCATCCATCTCCGGAACTTTTCCATCTTGCAAACTGAAACTCTACATCCGTTAAACACTAACTCCCTATTCCCCCTTCCCCAGCCCCTGACAACCAACCTTCTACTTTCTGTCTCTATGGATTTGATTTCTCTAGGTCCCTCATATAAGTGGGATTATACAGTATTTGTCTTTTTGTGACTGGTTTATTTCACTTAGCAGCATATCCTCAAGGTTCATCCATGTTGTAGCATACGTCAGAATTTTCTTCTTCTTTTTTAAAAGTTAATTAATTAATTAATTTTTGGCTCCATTGGGTCTTTGTTGCTGCGCGCGGGCTTTCTCTAGTTGCAGCGAGCGGGGGCTACTCCTTCGCCGCGGTGCACGGGCTCATTGCAGTGGCTTCTCTTGTTGCAGAGCATGGGCTGTAGGCACACGGGCTTCAGTAGTTGTGGCACACAGGCTCAGAACGCAGGCTTCAGTAGCTGTGGCGCACGGGCTCAGCTGCTCCACGGCATGTGGGATCTTCCTGGACCAGGGCTTGAAGCCGTGTCCCCTGCATTGGCAGGCGGATTCTTAACCACTGCACCACCAGAGAAGTCCCATAATTTTCTTCTTTTTTAAGGCTGAATCATATTCCATTGTACGAACGGACTGTATTTGTTTATCCATTCATCTGCTGAAGGACACTTGGGTTGCTTCTGCCATTTGGCTATTGTGAGTAATGCTGCTATGAACATGGGTGTACAGATGTGTCTTTGAGACCCTGCTTTTAATTATGTTGGATGTGTACCCAGCAGTGGAATTGCTGGACCATATGGCCATCCTATTTTTAATTTTTGAGGAACTGCCATACTGTCTTCCACAGTGGCTGCACCATTTTACACTCCTCTGCTTACAGCTTTACACGTCTGCAGGATGGAAGGATTTTCCATAGACAGGCCTCTGGCTCTGGCTGCTATACTGTCTTTGGCCGTGGACCTTCACATCACACCACCAGCAAACCGTCACAGAAGGCGGTAAGAGGGTATTTCTGGAAGCCATTCTTACGTGGGTTGGCCACCAATAACTTACCTGTCACAGAACTGACTACATTCTCAAACTAAAAACAGAAGTATGACCCAAAAATTCCACTCCTGGGTATATATCTGAAAAAAACAAGAACACTAATTCAAAAAGATACATACACCCCAATGTATATAGAATCATTATTTACAATTGCCAAGATATGGAAGTAAACTAAGTGTCCATCAACAAACAAATATATATATATATATACACACACACACACACACAGTGGAGTACTACTCGGCCATAAAAAAGGATGAAATTTTGCCATTTGCAACAACATGGATGGATTTGGAGGGCATTATGCTAAGTGAAATAAGTCAGACAGAGAAAGACAAATACTGTGTGATATCACTTATATGTGGAACCAAAAAGTCCCATCAGACTAAAGAATGTAACGAAAAAGAAGCAGACTCACAGATGTAGAGAACAAACTAGTGGTTACCAGTGGGGAGAGGGAAAGATTTTATATCAGCTATATTTCAAAAAAATAATATATATAATAAAAAAACAGAAGAGGAGAGAGACACAGACACAGAGGGGAGAATCCTTTGAAGATACAGATACACAGAGGGAAGATAGCCCCGGGCGCATGCAGGCAGAGACTGGAGTGATGTATCTACATATAACCAAGCAATGCCAAAGACTGCTGGCCGCTCCAGAAGCCGAAAGAAAGGCATGGAACAGGTTCTCCCCCAGAGACTTCTGAGAAAGCCCGGCCCTGCCAATAGCTTGATCTCGGACTTCTAGCCCCCAAACCGTAGGAGAATAAATTTCTATTGTTCTAAGACCCCCAAAAGTGACTACAGATCAGGCACATATATTCCACTCAGTCGAAACGGAATGTACTCCCAATGTGACTTCCCCTGAATCAAGCCTCCCAGAAATGCCAGTGACCACTTCAATGCCTCCCAACGCAAGGGGAAGTGTGACAGGAGGGCAGGTTAGATGGAAAGAGACAGCAGTCTTAACCAACGGCAGTTAAAATATCTTACCTTTTCCCTTTTTATAAAGACATCTGCCCGTGTGAACACAACGCCAAGGGGCCTTGAAGGAAGGTACCTGCAACTGAGGAAGCCTGATGCTTAAATTTTATTAGCTGCGTTGAAATTTGCCTCTGCCTCTCACATTTTTGAAAATATTTAACTAGGCCACAAAAACTCTATTTACGAACAGTCTTTGACGTTCAGCCTTGTAGATATTTAGTTTAATTTTGCTTTGGAGCCAGTTGACTAGGAAGACGAATGTCCTCTGGAACAGTGTGTCCCACTTGGAAGTAAAATGCAAACGGAAACCTCTCTGTAAACCCCATCCTCCACGTTCCCATCATTTGCATCGCAGCGGCGGGGCTGTGTGAGAGGATGACTGGGCCTGAGCGGGCTGGTACCTGTGCAGCCGGGGAGAGGGGTGGCCACGCTCCCCCGCGGTCGGACTTGAGAGGGAGCTGGCTGCTGACCCCAGCGCAGACTTCTTAGGAGGCCCCTGGTCCGTTTCCCTTCCTCTGCGGCCACTTTGCCCTTTCTTCCAGGGTGTCATAGGCGTAGCGTGACCACCAGGTGGCGGTGTTTGCCTACGTGGACGCTCTGTTGCCACCTCGTGGCCGAAAGTGAACACTACGCCTTCTGTCCCGTTCTAAGGGCGCAGCGAGAATCCAGTTCCGGCTGGGGAGTGTTAAACCCCTCACTGTGTGCTCCATGGACTAACCCAGCGGCCCAGGAAGAAATATTCAGATTCTGGGGCCCAAAGGAAACATTTTCCAAAATCCTCCTTGCCCTCGGTTAATAGAGGATCAATAACCCCCCCATCCCAGGTACCATTCCCCCCCGACACACACACAAAGAATGGGCTCGCCGGCCAGGATTCAGTATTCAGACCCTGGACCGGAGTCAGATGCGGGAGTTGTGGGTTAGAGGGGTGTCAGGCTGCTTCCCCACCCCGCTCCATGGGATTCGGCCTTACCAATCAGCCAGCAGCCCCTTTCCAACGCCCTGGGGTACCTCTGCAGATAGGACAGCTATGTGTCCTCAATCAGGGAGGGGGGACTGGGACGCTGGGACAGTCCAGGGGCGGGAACAGAGGATAGGAAGATGTCGAGGGTGCCGGCCACTGCACCCACCACTCCCAAACCGGGGTCCCCAGATACCCAGGGAGGATCTGAGCCTGTGCAGACTTGGTGGAGAGCTCACCTTGTGACTCTCTGGGGTCTGGTGGAGTGGGGTGGGGTGTGCTGGGGAAACACGCTGCAGGACCCATTGCAGGAAAAGACAACGTAGACTGGACTTTGTTTCTCCCCTGCAGTCTCATTGCCTGGTATTGTATTACGTATTGATTTGCTTCCTTTCTTGCTGTCTGTCTCAGCTGATCTGCCCATCTCACGGTCTCCCCCGCTGGTCATCGGTGCCTGGCACAGGGTCCCGCACACGGAGGTTGCCCAGCGAGCCTTTGTGAAACACCTCTTGCTGCCATTCAACCACCTAGGTCGTGCACGGGGCCTTCAACACTCAGAGAGAGAGCCTCCAGCCTGGGAATGGGGGTCTCTTTCTCTCTCTCTCTCTCTCTTTTTTGAAAAATTAATTTTTATTAGAGTATAGTTGATTTACAGCATTGTGTTAGTTTCTGCTGTACGGCAAAGTGAATCAGTTATACATCTGCATATATCCACTCTTTTTTAGATTCTTTTCCCATACAGGTCATTACAGGGTATTGAGCAGAGTTCAGAATGCTGTACAGTAGGTTCTTATTAGTTATCTATTTCATATATAGTAGTGTGTATATGTCAATCCCAATCTCCCAGTTTATCTCTCCACCACGTTCCCCCCTGGTAGCCATAAGTTTGTTTTCTGCATCTGTGACTCTAATTTCTGTTTTGTAAATAAGTTCATTTGTGCCATTTTTTTAGATTCTGCATATAAGTGATATCATATAATATTTGTCCTTCTCTGTCCGACTTACTTCACTTAGTATGATAATCTCTAGGTCCATCCATGTCACTGCAAATGGCGTTATTTCATTCTTTTTTATGGCTGAGTACTATTCCATTGTATATTTGTACCACATCTTTATCCATTCATCCGTCAATGGACATTGAGGTTGCATCCATGTCCTGGCTATTTTAAATAGTGCTGCAGTGAACAGGGGGGTCTCTGATTTCATGAAAGGGGTGAGGGATGACGGCGAGGCCTGCCATGCAGTGAATGACTTCCGGTAACTCGAGAGAGCAGTGATAAATGGAATATTTATAAATGGAATATTTCCTGCCATATCAATAAACAAAGGATGTCACAGTCACCAATGATTGCAGCCCTCCAACGTGAGCTGGTGAGCCCTGAGGAAACGCAGGGCTGAAAAGAATACCTGCCATCTAGCAGCCGTCCGTACTGCAGCCACTCCCTGCGGTGAGCGCTGAGGAAACTCAGGATGTGAAAATACAGGCTCCAGATAGCTGAGGTTCACGTCAATCAAGGAATGATTTCAGTGAGCCCAGACTCTTGCATCTTCCCATATATAGAAAAGCGCTAACTTCCTTAACTTGAGATATCTGGTTTTCTTTAACTAACAATAATCCTTTGACAGTTCCCCACTACCTGCCCTTTGTTGCAAAACTCCAGTATATCCCGGCCCCTTCCCTGGCCCCCTCGGAGCAGTTTCTCAGAGCCATCTGAAACGCTGTCTCCCGGGCTGCAGTCCTCATTTTGCCCCCAATAAAACTGAACTCGCAACTCTCACGTTGCGCATACATATTTTTAAAGTCAACAGCAGAAAAACTGCCCCACTCGTGACAGAAAGTGTCACGACTCAAAAATGAATCTTGAAAATGCTTTAAAACCCAATGACTCTGTCCTCCTGTACGAGTTTCCTGTGGCTGCCGTAATAAATGACCACAAACTAGGTGGCTTAAAACCCGAGAGAAATGTATTCTCACAGCTCTGGAGGGCAGAAGTCCGAAATCCAGGTGTCAGCAGGGCTGGGCTCCCTCTGAAGGCTGGAGGGGACGGTCCGTCCTGCCTTGTCCAGTGCACCTGGCGGCTGCCAGCAACCCTTGACTAGTGACCACATGACTTCAATCTCTGCCTCTGTGATCACAAGGCCTCCTCTTCCCTGTGTGTCCAATCTCCTTTGCCTTTCTCTCCTAAGGACGTTTGTCACTGGGTTTAGGGCCCAGCTGGGTAATCCAGGAAGATCCCATTATCTCAAAATCCTTATAGCTTAATCACTCTGCAAAGCCCCTTCTTCCAAATAAGGTCACATTCGCAGATCTCAGGGATTAAGATGAGGGCGTGTCCTAGGGACCCCCGTTCAGCACACAACACCCCCTTAGGCTGCCTTTTTTCTCAGCACATATAATACACAGCATGCCAGGTGTGAGAACTACGTACGTGTTTATTACCTGTCTCCTTTCTTGTGGAGGGACCTACTGCCTGGTGCATGGTGGAGACTCAGAAGGTTTTTGTTGAATGATTGATGAATGAAACTAACGTTTGGCTTCGTATTTGACTACACTGAGTCCTGTCTTACAATCCCAAGATAGAAATAACCTGTTTCGCCTTGATGATGAGAGCTTTATATATCTAATACCTCCTACCCCCGCATTCCTCCCCAGCACTCACGCGTGCCATGTGAAAGAAAACATTGAAGCAGGCATAACCTTTCAAACCGTGTGGGCCAGTCTCCAGACACCCCAGTGAGGACCAGTGGGTGAAGCAGGCCGTCCCCGCCGAGGGCAAGGCAGAAACTCCACTTGGGGTGACCAGACTCAAAGCTTCGAGATGGCAAAGCTCTCGCAAGGCTTAGACGGATGCCAAGATTCAGCCTGAGACCCAAGAGGAGAGAGCCGGCTCCTCTGCCTGTCGCGGCGGAGGGTCTCTGAGCCGGGGAAGGGCAGCTCAGCCACCACAGTGGACAGTGGAAGGCGCACCCTTCGGTGTCTCGTGCCGGGGTCCCCACCTTCTCCTGAGCAGCAAACACTGGTCACCAACGCCCAGGTCTCTTTTGGCGGTTGCATCTCTCCTGGGTGGGAGTGGTATGCACCAGCCGCCCCTGGCCCCCACCCCAATCCAGACCACAGGAGGTGGCGAGAGCTGCAGAGACCCCAAGCCCTTCTGTCCAAAGGGATGAAAACTCCCACTGCAGGAGGACGAGGGTGGGGAAGGATGCCCGGAAACCGGGCAGGGAAAGACCCCCTCACTGTGCAAATATTAAGTGTCATTGTTACCTGCTCCCAATGCTGTGATGTTTGGGGAAAGTCCCAGCTGCTTCTTTAACTGGGTTCCTGAACCTTCCTGGCCTCCCTTTCCTCCCAGCCCGGCCTCACTGCCCTACTCCTGTCTCTGACCTCACCACCTTGGATCCCAGGTAGGACAAAGTCTTTGCCCTCAGGAAACTGCAGCTCTGGTGGAAGAGAAATAACAAAGAAATAAAACAGTGCTGCAGGGCTTCCCTGGTGGCGCAGTGGTTGGGAGTCCGCCTGTCGATGCAGGGGACGCGGGTTCGTGCCCCGGTCCGGGAGGATCCCGCGTGCCGCGGAGCGGCTGGGCCCGTGAGCCATGGCCACTGAGCCTGCGCGTCCGCAGCGGGAGAGGCCGCAGCGGTGAGGGGCCCGTGTACCGCAAAAAAAAAAACAAAAAAAAACAGCACTGCAGATTGTGTGACAGGACGAGTTTGGATGCCAGGGGCGCAGAGGGTGACACCAAACTCTCCACGCAAGGTGACCTCTACATGGAACCCTGAAGGATGCTGAGGGGTCAGCCAAGTGGTGGGATGGGAATTGGTGGGGGAGTCACTGGAGACAAAGCCAGAGCGAGAGCTCATCTTAGAGAGATCACTCTTGCTTCCATAAGAACAGATTAGAGCAGACAAAACTAAAAAGGATCATTGGATTGGGGGCTAGAGGTTGGTCAGGACCTCAGTGGACACCCTAAGGCTGTGGGTAGTTTAGAATCAGCTTTGCAGGTTCAGAAACTCAATTCCTTTCATACCCAGAGGTAAGAGTGTCATATTTAGCAAATAAAAATATACCTAGCTAAGTTGGAATTTCAGATAAATAACGAACAAATAATTATTATAAGTATGTCCCCAACATTATGTATGTATCCAATCTAATTTAACTGTGTATCCAATATTTCATCAGTCACTCTACCAACAGTGCCAGCCCTCAGGACTGACTCATGTGTACCAAACTCACAGGGGGATGATATAAACACACCAATTTATTAATTTACAATTGTGGGCAGGGGTAAAAATATACTTCTGTTATTCAGATTCTCCTTTCTGGAAAATTAAACCAACCCAGAATACCGTTTGGTGAGCATGGAATGACAGCAAAGGACATGAGAAGTTTAAAAGGACATTTCATCTCAAGGCATGGAAAAGCCTGGAGAATTATCCTGGCCTCACAGCATAGAATCTTCTTTGATGGTAGAATATGCAAGTTCCCACAGGAGAAGGCCGGTCAGGGACTGCTAAGCCTTCATGTCCGGCCTCCTCTGGCCCGTCCTCCACGTGCTCTCAGAGGGGCTTTCTTTTCAAAGTCTCGGGGCTCCCAGCCAATGACATATATCTCACACTCAGATTACACACTTTTCTTTTAAAAATGTATTTCATGGTCTTTGCATGCATTTATTTGGCCTTCTTAAATCCATCTAGAATAATGAGGTAATCTCGATTCAGAAATCACTTTGGAAACTTGGGGTACCCATATCCAAGGGGTCCCTTGCTCTTACTGATATTTATCCCATGACATCCTCAAATCCGATCCCTTCTTTCCTTTTTTTTTTTTTTTTTTTAGTTGTGACATGCATGCAGGATCTAGTTCCCCAACCAGTGCTTGAACCCAGGCCCCCTGCATCGGGAGTGCGGAGTCTTAACCACTGGACCACCAGGGAAGTCCCTAGTCCCTTCTTTCCATCCTCACTGCCACTTCCCTGACCCCAGGCAGCATCTCTTACGTGGATGATGCAGCCCCTCTGTTGGTTTATCTGAATCCGCTTTTGCCTTTTCTGGTCTATTCTCTATACAATAGCCACAGTCTTTTAAATGCATAAATCAGATTCTGGCACTCCCTGCATAAAACCCTTCAAAGGCTCTCTATCGCACTCAGAAAAAGCCCATCCGTTAGGTACATCCTTTTTAGGTCTGGCCTATGTCGACCTCTGACCCTTCATCTCCCCCTACTTCACTCCCTATAGTTTTGTTCCTGGTGAATTTAAGGTTCTTTTTTCATCACGAAAGAATTCAGAGACGAAGCAGGGAGGTTAAGAAAGTAAAGTGAGAATTTATTTAAGCAAGAATACCGTCTCAGAGGGACAGCGAGCAGACAGGTGAAGAGCTGCTGCCCGGGGTTTCTTTGGCAAGCCAGTTATGAAGGGCATACAAAGGAACGGGCGGAATATTCACTGGGGAAGGAGGAGTTCGGGGTTCGTATTCCCTGATTTTCATCCCAGCTCCACCTTCCCGAGGGTAGGAGGGATTTTTGTCCTTATTTAGCTTAGATGAGAATTGTCATGGCGTCGGTGCATGATGGGTACTTCTGTGAGGCTAATTTTATTGTAATGAGGGCATAATGAGCAACAGGTTACATTTGGACGCAAGAGATTCCCGCCTTTCCTCATCTTTCTTTGTATGCTTCCAGGACACTTTATCACTCAGAATGTATGGTTTCCTGTCAGTCTGGAGGTTCCTGTTTTTCTTTGTCTGCCCACGGACCCCCTGCCACCTGGCCCCTGCCCTTCTTTCTCTTCTCATACCTAGCTACCTGCCTGCTGTTAACAGTTTTGCCTTCCGTCATTTCCTAGAATGGCCCCGGTCCCTCCTTTTAGGGTCTTCCACAGCCGCTCACTTAATGCTTCTCTCCTGTTAGGTTCTGAGTAGTGCCCAGCACACAGCAGGCGCTAAATAACTGTCTAAGAAACGAAGGACAGACACCCGCATTCTGCCCCGAGCTCTCACCGGGGCAGGGGGGCGCTCCCGGTTTTCCGTGTGTGGAGGTGGGCGAGCATTCAAAGCACAACTCCCAGGAGTTCCCTGATCGTCTAGTGGTTAGGATTCCGGGCTTTCGCTGCCCAGCTGCGGGGGGTTCAATCTCAGGTCGGGGAACTGAGATCCCGCATAGCCCGCGGCGTGGCCAAAAAAAAAAAACAAAAAAACAGATTCAAAGTGAAATTCCCTTGCGCTCCCCATTTCCAGATTAAACTCCTCCTGGCCTCCGTTCTGGGGCGACCAGCAGGAGTGGGGGGGAGGAGCGAGCCCCCAAGAAACCGCTCCGGCGGACCCAGCGTCAGCAAACCATTTCTGGGACCTCAGCACGCAAGAAGACAGGCCGGAAGTCTACCTCGAGCCCGCCCTCGAGCTGTCATTGGGTGGGATCCGAGGAAGGGGAGGAGACCCGGCCTAGTCCTAAAACCTATGCAGGCGGAAGGAGGGGGCTGAAACTTCGCTTCCTTCTGACTCTTCATTGGCTAAAAAGTTCGGCGTGTCCCTCGGGTTCTCATTGGCTAAAAGAGTAGGCGTGTCTTACAAGCCTCCAGGTCCCTCGCGGGTTGGTGGAAGAGACAGGTCCCTACCCCGCCCCTCGAGTTCCAACCCTCCTCGTTTTAAACTCGAAGTTGAGGGACGGGCTGTCGTTTACCCCGAGCCTCGGGGCCTCACCTCGGGGGTGTGCTCCCAGAGGCCTTCGAGCCTCGCGGAACTCAGGGATTTAGACAAACGCGAGCGGGGAGGAAGCCCGGAACGATTCCTTAGCGGAACAGATCAGGCTAGGCCTCTAGGAGCTTGGGGAGGGCCGGCCCGCGGCGGGCCCGACGAGACTGGCAGAATGGCGGCGGCAGACTGGGGTTCGGGGGTCGCCGTCCCCGTGGAGCTGCGGCGCGAGCGGCACATAGTGTGTGTGGAGTACCCGGGCGTGGTGCGCGACGTGTCCAAGATGCTGCAGACCCTGGGCGGCGAGGAAGGCGTCTCCCGGGTGAGGAGCGGGGAGTCTCCGGGGACCACAGGGGAGGTCTGAGTCGTTTGACTACGGCCGAGGGGCGGGACTACCCAGGGATGTGAGGTTTCCTTGGCAACGGAGCTCGAGGTCGGCTCTGGAGCGGCCAGTGGGCGGGGATTTGCTTCAAGACCCGCCGGGCTTGGAAGTTAGTTTAGCCCTGGGATCAGAGGGGAGAGGGTGTCCATTCCATCCCATCATTACTGCCATGAAAAGAGCTCAGTTGCACCGACCCCCCCGCCCCCGCTCCCCAGGATGTGCTGGGCTGCCACATCCTCATTTCACAGAGCAGAAAACTGAGGTATGGGGAGATTAAGAACCGTTGACCTACAATGAGAGGGGGAGGAAGGATTATGTTATTAGTGTTAAAAGTAGTAATAGCTAACAATTTATTCTGTACCAGCTACATTTCTACGTGCTTTACTTACATTCAATTCGCATTAGAACCCTGCCAGGTAGGAACTGTCATCGTCCCAATTTTACAAGGAAACCGAATCAGCTTGTTCAAGTTCACCCAGCAAACAGTGGAGCTGGGATGAATTCTTACTTTGTGCAAAGCTCTGTGTAAGTGACTTACATGCACCAGATCTTGAAGTGTCTCTTCTTTAGAGAGTCCTTCCTTGACTGCCCTTACTAAAGTGGCTGCTAGCAGCTAACCTCTAATTCCAATCTGAAATTATGTTTTAATGTGTTTATTGTCTGTCTTGGACCTTTGGCTCTGAGGCTGTAAACTGTATGAGAACGGGACCTCCCGTGGTCCTAATATCCATAACTGTGCCTGCTTCTAAAATACTCGTCAAATGCATGATTGAATCTTCACGACAATCTAGTGAGTTAGGTACCAGTATTATTCCCATTTTTCTGATAAAGACACAGGAAGAAAGGTTGGGTCAAACAAGCTCCTACATGGTACAGTGGGAATTTGAACGCATGCACATCTCCCTCTGAAGTCTGAACTCTTAATTCTGCTTCCTCATCCTTTATGAATACTGAAAAACCTTGAACCTGTCATTAAGCACAGGAGGCCAGTAGAGGCCCAGTCAGTCATGTTTTCTTCTTTTATCCTGACTCACTTTACGGCGGCATTGACCAGGACCCTTATTCCTGCTAACGCCAGGGATGTTTGGACACAGTTACAGTGGGACCCTTTGGGAAGAGACTGGTCATTCACTCATTCCATTCCTGCTTCTTGGGCACCTCCTCTGTGCCAGCCCCACATTTGGGGTCATTCCCAGCACAGCAGTCTCATAGACCTGTTTCCTGACAATAGGGGCTCTTTTTTTTTTTTTTTTTTTTTTTGCGGTACGCGGGCCTCTCACTGTTGTGACCTCTCCCGTTGCGGAGCACAGGCTCCGGACGCGCAGGCTCAGCGGCCATGGCTCACGGGCCCAGCCGCTCCACGGCACGTGGGATCCTCCCGGACCGGGGCACGAACCCGCGTCCCCTGCATCGGCAGGCGGACTCTCAACCACTGCGCCACCAGGGAAGAGGGGCTCTTTTTAACCTTCTTTCCCTAGATGCTTCCTGAGCACCTGCCAAGGGCCAGGTTGTGTCCTGGGTGCTGGGGAGCCAGCAGACCAGCAAGTAGATGACCTTGGCCTAGTTAACATTGTTGGTCCTGCCACACGCTCACAGCTGACACTTGCTGTGCCCCTCTTACCCCATGTGGGACAAGCATTCCTCTGTCGATTACGCATTACCATGATTTAGGTGCCAGGCTAAGTGCTTTACATATATTTCCATTTATTCATTGTAACAATCCGATGACTAGGTACTGTTAGTATGTCCATTTTAAGGAGAAGGAATCAAGGCGTGGAAAGGATGAGTCACACCAGTCAGGGCCAAAGTGCTTGTTATTTGTTGATTTCATCTCCTTTGGACCTCGAAACTTTTGTATATATGAGGGTGAATGCCAGGACCCTTTGGGGTGGGTAGTTCCCAGAGAAGAAGCCCTAGACAAGTCATTCAACTCCCACCCAGGCTCTCCACGGCAGACACGGGGGTGACACCTCCGTGAAGTGCTCCCAGAAGAGTGGGTGGTTACCCGCACTGACCTGTCACTCGAGAGACAATGGCTTTACTTAACTGACAGTTACTGTCTCCAACTTCACAACCTCTTAGAAGGAAGAGACTGTCTTCATTTTCCCTACCAGATAAAAGCTAAGATACTTGGGTTTGAAAAATGAGTCTTTTGGGAATTCAAAGCTCAGAACGAAACGGAAGAATCCTCCTGGCCCTTCCCCGGCCACCTGGGTCGCCGTTGGGCTTTCACTGAGGGAGGAGCTGCCGGCCCTTCCCCGGCCACCTGGGTCGCCGTCGGGCTTTCACTGAGGGAGGAGCTGCCGGCTGCTTTGCTGCCCCCTGCTTCACTCTGTCTCCTTTGACCTCCCGCAGATCTATGCAGACCCCACTAAGAGGCTGGAGCTGTACTTCCGGCCCAAGGACCCTTACTGCCACCCCGTGTGTGCCAACCGCTTCAGTGCCAGCAGCCTGCTGCTCCGGATCAAGAGGAAGATGAGGCGGCAGAGGGGGGCGCCGGGGCCTGAGGCTCCCCCCAAGGTCACGTTCGACATAGAGAGCCTTGGCATCGTCTCCACCGTTTACAAATTTCAAGGTAACTGCAAAATGCATTCTTAACGCACTGGCTTATTTCAGGGCCTGCGTCCCTCGTGCCTGCAGGAGCTGCATGGGTCATCCGCACGGTGAAGGGGGCCCGGATATGCCCAGGTGTGAGGGGAGTGGCAGAGCGCGGGCCCTGTCCAGGAGGCCCTGCTCGTTGCTGCTCGGTTTTCTGCATTCTTAAGAGAAGCTGGAATTCTCTGAGAAATCGCATTGTTAAAGCCGCTTTATGGGGCCAAGTTAAACTGGTCCACAGGCCTCCAGTTTTCAGCCCCACCCCCGCCCTCGTGTTTGGGGATCTTCTTGGTTTTTACTGCTGCTGGTCTTGCCGACCCTCTGAAGCCTCCCCAGATCACCTCAGCCCCTTGGAACCTTATGTCCTTTGAACTCTCAGCCAACTGGATGTCCCCCGTGGGGTCCTCAATCGAGTTTGCTCCCCACAGGGAACCCCTGGGAGGAGGTGCTAAGGCGTGGGGTGGAGCGGGGGAGTTGTGCCTGCCTCAGCCTCCCTCGGTCTCCCTGTCTGTGCAGTGGGAGCCCGGAGTTCCTCAGACCCTCGTGGAAATTCAGAGAGATGATGCCCGTGTGCTGGTTCGCACACACGTATGGTACTTGGCGAATTACTAACAAGCCTCAAGAGTATCTGTAGTTGCGGCTGCAGTTCTAAGATAGAAACTGAAGAGAATAAAGACCAAAAAGGAGGAGGGGGATGGAAAGTGTAACAGGGCCTGGGATCCCACAAGTGGGGCATCTGGAACGTCCATCATTCTGGTGGAAGGTGGTATTCACCAAAGCGGGCCGTCAGTCCCGGGACGAGGCTTCCCAAGTGATCCGTTTCTTTCTCTCTCTAACTGAGCCAGTACCTCAGCACTCAGTGTGTGTCCCAGGCCAGCGGCACGGGCCTCACCTGGGAGCTTGTTAGAAATGCAACACCTCAGCATCTGCATTTAGCAAGATCCCAGGTGAGCCACGCGCATGGTACAGTCTAGGAAGCACTGACCTAGACTTTATCCTCACATGTCAGGTAACTCCCCGACCCCCCAAAGTAGTATTTATCCAAGCGACTGGGCTGGGTTCCCAGAAGCGACTCGGACGTATTGTTTTGGGTCCCGCTACCGTTGCCCGGCAGCCTCCCCTGCGAGGCCCGCTCGGCGCACCCGAGAAGACGCGGGTGCTGGTGCGCGGCAGCTGCCAGGGCCTGGGCGGGTGCACTAGTGTGTCCGCCGTCTGTCTACCTCTCTTCCCAGGAATGTCCGACTTCCAGTACCTGGCCGTGCACACGGAGGCGGGTGGCAGGCACATGTCCATGTACAGCAAGGTGCTCATGGTCAAGCCCGAGAAGGAGAATTTCTTCCACCAGGAGCTGCCGCTCTACATCCCCCCGCCCATCTTCTCCAGGCTGGACACCCCGGTGGACTACTCCTACCGCCCAGAGACACAGCACCGGTAAGGACCTCCCTGTGGCCGCCGCCCCGCAGCATCGGGGCTCGGGGCAAGGGCCCTGCGCTCAGAGGGCTGGACTCTTCCACTCACGGGTCAGGTGGCCGGCTTTACTCAGGCCTGTGGCTCCAGCGACAGAGCAGCTGGTGACAAGGAGCCCTGACCAGGGGTGTCAGGAACCAGCGCTGGTCCCCGCGCCCCACCCGGAGGCCTTGCTCAGGGCTGTCCTCACACCACAGAGTGTGAATCAGGATGTTGCCTTTGGACTTAGACCCCGCCCCGAAAGCGTGTACCTTGAGGTGTGGAGAGACAGACACCCCCTGCCGCAGGAGCCCTGGGAACGAGGTCGATATTTTTTGGAGAGCAACCTGGCAGAATCTATTACAGTTTTAAATGTTCTTTCCTGACATCCAGGCGGCCTGTAGGAGTTTATCCCACAGTGACTGTCGCACCTGTGCCAAAGATACACTGACAAGAACGGTTTCTGGTTGGTTGTGGGCAGTAGCAAGAAGCTGAGAGGGCCTGGTGTGGTGAGAGAGCCAGGTGGGCGGGGGCCCGTGTTCAGGTCCTGCACCTGTGACCCCACACCACAGGCCGGGCAGGTGAGCCCCGACCTCCCGCGCCAGCCTCCCCGCCTGTAACAGGGTGTTAGTAATAGTAACAGTACTCCCTTCTCGGCATTGTTAGAGGGCTGAATGAGGCTTTTGGAAATACTCAGAACACTGAGTGCTGGGCAGAGTTTGATGAAGTGGGTAAGTGAGTCCACTAATAGGGATGACGTAGTTAATTAAACGACGGCCCGTCTGTGCCAAGGAAGACCGCACAGCCTTTGAGAAAGCGGGCTCCATGGGCCAACGTGGCTCGTGTCCAGAAAGCTTGCTCTAGGAAAAGCAGGTGTTATAGCAGACTCTGTGCTATAAAAGTAAACTGGGTGATCATGGAAGCCTGGAAAGATGGGGAAGTTTGGGCCCAGAGCAGTTATCTGCAGGGAGGCGGGAGGGCGAGAAGCTTCTCTTCCCTCATCAAGTATTTCCATCAACGAGTACTGACCGCCTGTCAGGGCCCCAGGCTCCCCTTGGAGCCAGTGTCAGTGGGGACGTGACAGGCGGCTCTGTGCAGGGCCGGGGGCTGGGGAGCCGGTGGAGCCCCAGTGAAGGATGAGTGGGCGATGGGAGCCTGCAGGCAGGTGTGTGTCTTAAAGGAGATAAGTGGGGGGTGGGCTGTCATGCACAGTGAGTGGGGTGCGGGAGGGTCCTCGGGGGAGCTGACCTTTGAAACAGACCTGTGTGATGACAGAGCCGGGCAGGTGAAGATCCGGGGAGAACGTTCCAGACCAGGGGGCTGGCACATGCAAAGGAACAGTCGGGGGTGTTGCCCCCGAAGCGCAGAGAGCCGAGAGAGGGGTGGGGTGAGGGTTGCACGGACCACAGAAAGGAGCTTAGATTTTATGCTAAGGAGAAAGGTGTATTGTCCCCTTCCTTTAAAAAATATATCCTGGGGAGTTCCGAAAGGAGAGAGGAATGTGTGACGGACGCCCACTTACGTCACCAGCCTCAACTTCCTGCTGCTGGTTTCACCTCCCACCACCTCCACCCCCAGCATCACAGCGCGTCCTCCATCAACAAGTGTGTGTCTCTAACTGGGAAGGACTTGGTTTATTTTAACTTAGCCATAGTGCTGTCCTCAGAACGAGCAAACGTTAACAGTGTCCTTCACGTCATCCAGGGCCCAGTCCTCGCTCCGTTTCCCCATTGCCTCAAAAGTAAGTCGAGAGCCAGACAAGGGTCGATGTCTCTCAGGCCAGTTGAGTCCATAATGCCACCCCCCCACATCCTTTTTCTGATAGCAGGAGTAAATTGTGCTTGTTAGAAAAGACCAGACATTATAGAAATGTATAACTGCAAGGAATCGGTTCCATTCCCTCCCTGCTGAAAACCCTAGTGTGTACAGTTTTCTGTGCATATGTTATACTCATTATGAGAGTTTCAAATTTTTTAAATGTACATGTTTCTGAAATTTGAAACTTATTTTTCCCCCACAAGCAGTTTACTCTTACAGTCAGAAACAAAAATATGTAGAAGAAGGAACTAGAGGCACCCGTCCCCCGCCCCGCATCGCCGGCCCTGATGCTGGATGGCAGCGTCAGAGTCACTGCTCCGTCCTGTAGGGCCAGCAAACAGCTGTCTCCCAGCCTCTGGGAGGGGGACAGGGGTGGAGGTCCGGCTGCCCTTGAACCCACAGGCCCTGTTTTTTCTCCCATGTCGTTTATCGATTTTCCAGCGCGTGGAAGGAACCTGCCTTTTCTCCCAGGGCTGCCATCGATTTTTCTGCTCTGATGGCCCTCATGGGTACCAGGGACTGGCAGAGAAGGCCTGGCCCCCGCCTTGCTGGCCTTCCTGGGTCCAGGGGGGCTGAGCTTCCTATATGGCCAGCGGGCAGAGGACAGGCTGGGACGCTGGCCTGACGGGGGTCCCCCCTCCTCGAGGCAGTTGAGGGGGGAGGGCAGGCGGCCCGTGCCCTGCTGCTGCCTGGCCCAGAGGGAGTGCCCGGGGCTTTCCTTCGGGGGTGTCTGGGGCCTCGGGGAGTTGTCTTGGAAAACAGGATCGTGCTCAGGATGGTTTCGAGTGGAGTCATGTTGTTTACAAAAGACACAGATTTGATCCCGTCTTTGTAACTTTGTTTCCCAATGTGAAAAATCACTTTGTTGTTCTTTATAAATATGCCGATGGTATGTACTCATGTAGAAAATTACGGTAAAATGGAAGCAGATTTAAAAGGTATTAATCACCTGTGTGACATCCAGGACATACTCTGCCATGCACTGCAGAATAATTGAGAGGGTTTGGGGCGGGGCCTGGATGGCGTGAAACTGGCCCTGTGACGGCAGCTGTGGAAGCGGATGGTGGGCTTATGGGGGCTCCTTGTACTGTTCCCCCTGCTTTGCGAAGCTGTGATGTTCCTGACGTCCCACCTCAGAGGGAAGCGCTCTGAGCCCCCTAGGAATCGTTGACCCTGTGTGTTCTGTGCTAACAGCTGGTGGCAGAGCCCCATCCCCCGCCCCTTTTGCTTTTGGCCGCACTGTGCGTCTTGCGGGATGGATCTTAGGTCCCTGACCAGGGGTCGAACCCAGGCCCCTTGCAGTGGAAGCTCGCAGTCCTAACCACTGGGCCTCCAGGGAGGTCCCCAGAGCTCTTCTTTTAGCCTCTGTGATGAGAGCGTCTGGTAGTATCCGTCCTCCCTTCACCGCGGTATCGTTGAGATGCTTCCGAGCAGGATGGAGGTTAGCGGCCCCGCCAGCCTCCCTGGGCTCAAGTCCCAGCTCCATCACCTCGAGCTCTGGCTCGAGGCAGGTTTCCAACCCCTGTGGCCTCAGTGACTTCACGGGAGATGGGTCCTTCCTCGTAGGATTGTTTCAAGGGTTAGATAAGTGACTTGTGGGCATCGGTAAGCACAGCTGCGCTCTGACAGCTGATTGGTGGTTCCCGTGTGGCCGCCCGCGCCTCAGCTGACTCCACTGTCCCTGCCCTGATGGGCATCTGGGCTGTTTCCAGCTTTTCACTGGCTGGACGGTGCCGTGCACGACGCAACGCAGTCGTGAGGCCACCAGCCTCACGGCAGGGGCCCTTCCCCACACCCCAGCCTCGGGGACTCTTGGCCTGGCCCTGCTTCGGAGCCTCTCTGAGCTGACTCGGACTCACTGCCCCTTCTTCTCCTGGTCATCAGCCTGAGAACAGAGGCGCCTGCCTTCAGTGGCCGGGGCTGAGATCCGCTTCTCACCCAGATTCCAGGGAAACGCACCCACACGTGGGCTGCCCGTGTCCAGCGGGCCCACGCCTGGCGCTCCCGCCCTCAGCAGCTCTCTGCTCCTAGGGAAGGCTACAACAACCCCTCCATCTCCGGGGAGAACCTGATCGGCCTGAGCAGGGCCCGGCGCCCTCACAATGCCATCTTCGTCAACTTCGAGGGGGATGAGGTACCCGAGCAGCCGCTAGAGGCTGCGGCCCAGACCTGGAGGAAGGTGTGCACCAACCCCGTGGACCACAAGGTGGAGGAGGAGCTGAGGAAGGTGAGCCCTGCCCCCCTGGCCACACCTTCACTGGCCGCACCTTGTCTTAGGCTCATTTATTAACACACGGGAACTCTTCACCTCCAGATGTGACATCTAAAGCTATGCCAGTGTAAGCCCTGCCCTCCCAGAGTTCAAAGTGCTCCTTAAAACTCATAAGAGGTCCCTTTGGGATGGTAAACGTTGTCCACGTGTGACCTCGGCGTGGAGCTCCGGGATTCCGGAAGCTTTTGTTCATCCAGCCCTTGGCTGCAACACATCAGATGGGGCACCTGGTGCGCACCAGGCCCGGTGCTTCCTCCCCGTTAGAGCCGGGCTGGACGGGGGCCCTGGGCGGAGGCGGCCTTCTGCCTTACCCGCTGGCTTGCAGGTTCTGGGAGACCCAGGCCAGGGGACTCTGGTCCTTGTGTCGCCACAGGTGTGGACAGTAGGTTCTCAGCACATCACTGCTGACTGACCCTTGCCTCTGCCCCTGTTGAACTTGACTGTCCCCTTGGTGCGGGACGGGGGTGGGGTGGGATGTTATTCCTTAAGTGGTGGACACCTTGTTATATTTCTAGCAGTCGCTAGGTCGGGGGGACGTGGGGGCCACTCTCCAAGGCCCCTCGTTGTCATCGGGACACAGCCCAATCTCCCACCTGGCTCGGGGCCACTCCCACCCTGGCCCTCCCACTCCAGCCCCCCTGGCCCTTCACAGCCCTCTCACTGGGAGGGGGTGGGCCGTCCCCTGTGGCCTTCATCACATCCCGGCTCAGGCCCCTGCCCTCTGGGGCTGCTCAGGGGCCCAGAGCTCCGGCCCGTCCCCCTCCTGGCCCTGCTCTGGCTCCTTTGGTCCTCTGCCTCCCCGCTGCCCTTGGAGCCGCCTAAGGACAGGGACAGCGTCTCTCATGGTCATTTCAGGAACCCCAGGCCCTGTAACTGCACTTGACACGTGCTGGGCGAGCAGGGCGCTTCTGAGGGCGGGACGAGTGGGCGTGTGCAGAGGCCCCCCCACCTGCCTGGCCCCTGCTCCCCCCACCCCCACTCCCCTCAGGAAGGTCCTCTGGGGCCAGACCGTGCGGGGAGCCTGGGGCAGGCGGGGAAGCTGCGGGTGCTCTTCTCAGCCTCTGCCTTGACCCTCCAGCTGTTTGAAATCCGCCCCATCTGGTCACGTAACGCTGTCAAGGCCAACATCAGCGTCCACCCCGACAAGCTGAAGGTCTTGCTGCCCTTCATGGCCTATTACATGGTGAGTGCCCGCCCACCGCCCACCGCGCTTCCCACCTGTGCTGTCCTGATCCCTGACGTGCCTCAGAGCCCCAGCAAGGGCAGGCGGCCCTGTCCCAGCAGCTGGAGGATGGCTTCTTAAAGGGATTATACTTTGTTTTTTGCGGTACGCGGGCCTCTCACTGCTGTGGCCTCTCCCGTTGCGGAGCACAGGCTCCGGACGCGCAGGCTCAGTGGCCATGGCTCACGGGGGCAGCTGCTCTGCGGCACGTGGGATCTTCCCGGACCGGGCCACGAACCCGTGTCCCCTGCATCGGCAGGCGGTCTCTCAGCCACTGCGCCACCAGGGAAGCCCGGATTATACATTTTTTAATGGCCTTGTATGGAGAGCTTTCTAAGGACCAGACCCTGGGTTAAGTGCTATGTGCATAGCATCCTTTCTTCTTCCGTGGGGCATGGCAGCAGGGTTTGGACCTCTGATGAAGAGGCTCGGCTCAGATTGGCGACTTGATGGGCCAAGATCCTACAGCCAGGGAGTGGCAGAGCCCCCTGGGGACCCCGGCCTGTTTGGCTGCAGCGTCTGGGCCCCTAACCACAGTGCCACCTGCCTTCATGCATTCTCCCTGGGTTGAGGGGCGTTCAGTGGGGGTCACATATGCCTTGGACTCAGTCCAGGAGGGATGGAGATGGGGCTTTCATCACTGACAGATTCCCCAAGGTGCTGTGAGGAAGAGCTCCTGCCAGCCAGGGGTCCAACCTGGGGCCTGGGGAGGCAGACAGACAACGTGACCGTGACCGTGGTGGCCAGGAGGTGGGGGGCATGAGACGGGCACATCCCTCCTGGGCTTAGACCCGACATCACAAAGCTGCTGCCTGCCTTTCAGCACTGGCTTTCTGGACACCAGGACCTCGGGAGCACTGTCTGGGGACAGTGCCTCCCATCCACTAGCACAGTTGTGACAGTTCTTGAGCTCTTTCTCTGTGCCGGGTACTGCGGTGAGGGCTTCAGGGGCACCGTCTCATTTAATCCTCACCAAGACACCATCTGACTGGAAGACCAAGGCTTGGAAAGGCCAGGTGACCTACCCGAGGTGACCGAGCCACACGTGCGAGCTGGGGGGCAGGGTTCCAGAGCCTGTCCCCAACTCGGGGGTGTGTGGTGCTGCCCCGTGTGGGCAGCCACCTGGGCCTGCAACTCAGGGGGGCCGGGGATCGGCCTTGACCACACTTCGCACTCCCGCCCTTTCTGTCTCCAGATAACAGGCCCCTGGAGAAGCCTGTGGATTCGATTCGGGTACGACCCCCGAAAACACCCAGACGCCAAGATTTATCAAGTCCTTGACTTCCGAATCCGTTGTGGAATGAAATACGGTAAACAATTACCGAAACCCTTCCTTTTTTTTCCCTTTATCGTTTTCTGTTTCCAGCATTCTCTTCTGTAATGAGAATATATCCACGTGGAGAGGATATATTCCCCCCTCGGTGGGACTGTTAGGGACAGAATAGCGCAGACACGAGGACCCGAGCTCTCGTCGTGGCTCCTGTGGCGATGGTCTAGTGGCTACTTACAGCTCCTGTGGTGCAGGCCAGGCATCCCGTCAGTCTCCTGTCCCCGGCCCGCGGTGACCCCCCCCGCACACAAAGCACCAGGACGCGGCGGCTCCTGTCACTCCAGCGGGGGGCCTGAGTCCCCTTCTCAGGAGCCGTCCCAGGGAACCCCGGTGCGCCTGTGGCTGCCAGAAGGGGCTCTGTGCCCACCCCACCTGATGCGCGCCCCCCTCCGGCAGGTTACGCCCCCAGCGACATGCCCGTCAAGGCCAAGCGCAGCACCTACAACTACAGCCTCCCCATCACCGTCAAAAAAACGAGTAAGGGGCTCAGGCTCCCTCTGCGGATCAGGCGCTGGGGAAGATGGGCGTCCGGACGGCGGGATGGGAAGGGGCTTCCCGAGGAGGTCACTCCAGGGCACTGCTGGCCCGCGCACCCCGGGGAGGGAGGGCGGGAGAAACACACCCCCGTATTCCAAACCCTGCCGTGGTCCCCTCGCAGGCAGCCAGCTCGTCACCATGCAAGACCTGAAGCAGGGCCTGGGTCCCTCCGGGTCGGCCAGTGCACGCAAGTTGGCCTCCAACAAGTACAAGCTCAAGGTAGGTGTCCCCTGAGCTGCCTGCCTGGGTGAGGGCGCGGGGAGCGGCGGCCCCTCCCTCGGGCAGGCCCAGGACCCCTCACACAGCCCCCAGCCCCGTCTGTGACGCCAGGAGGGGCTCCGACTGAGGCCGCTCTGCCCTCCCTGTGCCTTTACGTGACTCCCACCTCCCGGTACAGCCTCTGGGCGTGGGTGCTGGGGACCACCTGGGCACGTCTTAGGGAGGGGCTCAGATGCCAGCAGCCCCGCGTGGCAGCCACGGGGCTGGTGAGCCTCAGGCGCTGTGGGCCTGAAGCCAGAGCGGACCGTCTGCACCCTGGCCGCGGGCTGGCCGCGGGCTGGCTGCGGGCCTCCCTCACAGGCTCAGGCTCTCGTTAGCACAGGCACGCAGCAGGGGCGGCGACTCCTGGGGCCCTTCCCGTGCCTGGCCGACGTGTGCTGCTCCAGGCTCGGGGGGAGGCTGGCAGGGTGGCCCCCTCCCTGGAGTCACCTGCCTCGTAGAGGGGGTGGGGCGGCTGTCTCCCAGCAGTGTCAGGTCTCCGCTCCTCAGGGAGGGCCCGGACACTCGCCAGAGCAGCCGTCCTCCTCCAGGGCTCTTGTCTTAGGCCTTTATCCCCACCTCTGGAACTGGCCTGCAGGGCCACCTAAGATGACCGAGCAGTGGAAGAGAGACGTGCGGAGGGCCCTGCAGGGAGGCGCCGAGGCAGAGCCCAGGCCCGGCCCCCGGCGGCTCACGGTCCCAGGGCCCAAGGGAGGGCCTGGCTGCTTCGACCACCCCTCGACGCCTGGGAGTCGCGGCTCGTCCTGCCAGGTCCTGGGAGCAGGATAGGCAGCCGCCCTGGGAGACGCCCCGTGGGAGCCATGGCATGGGGCTCTCCTGCGCCACCCGCCCCCGGGGACGCTCCCTCCCACCTTGCCGTCTCTGCCCTCCTTTGCCAGGACTCGGTCTACATCTTCCGGGAGGGGGCCTTGCCACCGTACCGACAGATGTTCTACCAGTTTTGCGACTTGAACGTGGACGAGTACGTACGTGTGGGGCCCTGAGACGCCGAGGTGGGGACCGTGGGACTCGGGGTCAGTGCAGAGAAACCAGCCGGGGACCGAGGTGTTTCCTGCGACTCTTCCACTTCACGTCAGCCTTAATCTCTCAGCGAGAAGGCCGGCCGCCTGGGAGTCCTCTGCCCGGGCTCGCGCGGCCCTCGGGAGTGGCTTCCCGGGTGCGCCTCAGGCCGCACCTCTGAGCAGCTGGCTGGGCTGCGTGCAGAGCACAGCGCTGGGCCGGGGTCTTTGCCTTCCTCCTCCTCTGCCCGCATGGGAGTTCCTGACGCGGTCCCCAGGCCCTGGAGTTGATCAGAATCCCAGAAACCTTTAAGCCAGTTGTTCCTAGTGATGTTTAAAAACCTAGGGGAGGGGTGCTGGGGTGGGAGGAGGCGGGAGCGTGTTAAACCCAGCCTGGAACCTGGTGAACGCTCAGGCTCTCACCAGGCAAGTGGGCCGCGGCACACGCCCCCCTCGTGTGCAGGGTGGGGATCGGGGCCCCAGCTGGGGGTGGACCGCTTTCTTGACGCCCTTCGGGACCGAGCTCCTCCCTCGGGATGGCGCTCTGAGTGCTGTTTTTCTGAGCACGACCCCAGCTCTGCCAGAACCGCTTCCTGGCACCTGTGGGCAGAGACCCCACCCGGGAACTCCGTCTCCCAACGCCAGGCTGCAGGAGATCATTCACCGCAATGACGGCGCTGAAAGTCTCTGCACAGAGCGGGACGGCTGGTGCCTCCCCAAGACCAGTGACGACCTGAGGGACGTGATGTCCCTCATGATCCGGCACACCATCCGCTCCAAGAGGCCTGGTGAGTGCGCGGGCGCAGGGAAGCCTGGGTGCTCTGGGCCCCTCTGGGGCCCGAGCAAGTGTCCCTAGTGGACCTGCTCCCCAAGAAATTGCACCCAGGTGGGAGCCTCTTGCCCTGACAGTGGTGGGAGGGGTGCCTTCGGAGCCAGGGCTCAGCCCTGGGGGCTGAAGGCAGGAAACGGGCCCAGAGGGGTGGGGCTGGAACAGGGCCAGTGCTGCCAGGGGGGCCGCCGCTTTATGCCCTGACGTCACCCTGCATCCTCTGGCCACGTGCGGGCACGTTGCTCCCGTCTCCCCTGGGAGGGCAGGGATGGCGGGGCCTGGGCTCCTGTCGCCCGGCACTGCCTGCCCCTCCCCAGGATGAGCGGACATCCCCGCACGGGGTGTGAGCAAGGGGAGTGAGCCCTTGCTGCACTGCAGGTGTGATGGGGCTGGGGGAGAGCAAGCGGAAGGGCCCCTCTCGGGGGTTCCTCCCAGGCTCGGGGAGGGGGCGTCCCAGACCCACCAGCCCCTGTGGAGCTGATGGGAGTAGGGGTTCTCAGCCTCCTTTAGGACACAGCCCCCCTCTGAGAGTCCAGTTGAGAAAAGCACTGACACAGAGCCCTGCACACTTCTGGGGCGTCCACAGGACCCGTGAGCTGCCCGAGGCTCCTCCGGGGAAGAGGTTTTCAAGGCCCTTGGCCTCAGTGTTCCCTGAAGTGCTTTTTCAACTGGAGTCCCAGGTGCCCCAGCCGTCCTGCTTCCCAAAGCAGCTTCTCTAGAGCTTGAGCCCAGACACCCGTATTTGTAGACAGGCCCCCAGGAGCCGAGGGCCTCTGGCTGAGACCAGCGACAGCTGGTGTGGGTGCGCCCAGGAGCCAACGACGGGACACACACGGCCTGTCTTTTGGCCCAGCTCTCTTCTCCAGCCCAGCCAAAGCTGACGACGGGAAAGAACAGCTGACCTGCGGATCTGGGGACGAGGATGCAGAGGACGCGGAGGACGAGGACGACGAGGACGACGAGGACGACTTCAAGCCGTCGGACGGGAGCGAGAACGAGATGGAGACGGAAATTCTGGACTACGTGTGATGCAGCCCTGGGCTCCAGGCTGGGCCCCCCGACCGGGCCTGATGAGGGACCCAGGACAAGCCGGGGCCCCCTGCTGCTGCCCACAGAAGCCAGAATGTCCTCAGGCGGCCCCGCTGAGGAAAGCAGCCGGGTACGGCCGACCCTGGGTGCCCGGGCCATCCCGAAGGTGGTGCCCCGGCTTTGCACAGCCGCGAGCCAGCCCGGTGTCCCTCGGGCTGAGCCAGCGCCCAGCGCCTCCCTCTGGCCGAGACCAGCAAGCGCTGGAGGTGGAGATGGTGCGGCGGGGGAGGGCCGGCCCTGGCTGCCGCTGAGGCAAAAGGACGGGGCGAGGAGCCTGGTCTGTGGTCACAGGCGGCCAAGTCTGCCATCGTGTCTGGACCCCATCCGTTTGGGGTAACCTGGCAAAGGGCAGGCCCAGCTGGAATTGTCCGTATTAAACACATTTTCCCAAGGAGCCTTGGTGTCTCAGTGGGGATGTCAGCCAGAGAGGGGTTTCCTCTTGCCTCTGGGCTTGGGCTCCGCGCTGGACGTCGTTTGTCCCTTCAGTCGTTCATTCAGTGACCTCGTGGTGGGTGATGTTGGGATGGTTGAGAACAGGCCTGATGCCCCTCGGCAGTTGGGCCAGGTGAGAGCAGCCAGGAGTAACTGCAGCCCCGGGGGGCCCTACGGCCTCACGTTCATCCCTTCCTGTTCCAAACGGATGTGTTCTTGAGAGGCTCACGGGAGACAGACCCTGTCTCAGGGCTGCCTGGTGTGAAACCAGAGGTTTCCAGGGATTGCAGGGTCCCTGGTGGGGCTGAACCTGCCCTCCCCGGGGAGTACCCCCACACACAGTGCCTGAGCCAGAGATGAACCCCATCACCCACTTCCTCAGCCGGCAGGCTGGGCCACAGAGTGTGACCACAAGCTCCAAAGTCAGACAGAAGCCCCCTCCCACGACAGGTAAGAAACCCCAGTGGCTCACAGTTGGCCTGAAGTGGTGAGTTCTGGGAACCGGCCTTGTAGAGCTGAGCGCCCCGACGTGCCTGTCGCTCCCACTGGGGGTGAGGTGCAGCTGCCTGGGCCTTCCCCCTTCCCTCACCTCTGTACCGCTTTCACTCAGGCCGAGGTCTCTGCCGGTGGATCTTAGCTGCGGCTGGTCCCACTTCTTAACCATGCTGCTAACCTCAAAGCTCAGAGGGAGAAGGTCTGGGTTCTGGCCCCCTCTCCCGGAAGCCGCCTTGGTCCCTGTGCAGAGCTGAGAGAGGCATGCCGGGGGGCAGGGACACTCCCTCTGCAGCTAAGCCCCACCTTACCCAGAACCTGCCTTCTATGTGCCGAATTGGACGGGCTTCCCAGGTTCTTGAAAAGTATTCAGGGGTTCCCTACTTAGAAACCGAAATACCTACACACAGCCCCTTTTAAAAAGCATTTTATCCTGGAAAATAGCAAATATACACAGAAGTTCTGAGTATTGTATAATAAGCCCCTATTTATCCATCATATGGCTCTACCAGTTACCATCCCATACTTCAGTGTGTGTCTAACACATCAGGACTTTTTGTTTTCAAAACACGGTGACGCTGTCATCACACTTAACAAATCAACAGCAACTCAGCTTCGAACGCGCCCATCCAGTTGGGAGGCACCGATGTCTGCTGGGTCCCTTTAGTGACACGAGCACTGACTGACCCTCAGATTCGGGTGCTGTCCGCCTCATCCACTGGCCTCATTTATGGCTCCACAGCAATGACCAGTGATGACCAGGGGGACGCTTTTAGCTTTGTGATGATCTGTTTCAATCAGTTGCAGTCATGCTTTTTGCTGCCCTACTTGTCTCATGTCTGGCCTGAGAGCAGCCCCGGGTTGGGTCCTGTGTCCTTTGACGCACCCTCTGGTCTTCCAGCCTCCTTGCTTCCAGCCACCATGATGGCCCAGGCTCCTCCACTGCATTTCCTGTCTTAGATCCAGCCTAGCCGTTGCTCCAGGGTGCCACCTTCCTTGGTGTGGGAATGGTGTTTAGACACCCCAATCTGGGCACCAGGGGGTGCTTGTTGCGCCTGGGTTTTCTTTACCTCTAGGGCTTTGGATTACACAGCTAGGAAATGGACACTTTTTTACCCCCCAAAAAATAATGTTATGAGTTCATATAGATATCTCCCAATGAAAATGTAAGATTATAAGGTTTTACTTCTCTGCGCAGCATGTGGGATCTTAGTACCCCGACCAGGGATTGAACCCACACCCCCTGCATTGGAAGTGCAGAGTCTTAACCACCGGACCGCCAGGAAAGTCCCTCTCTGATCTTATTCATTTCTTTTTCCACCTATGCTGAAAATCTTACACCACTAGCATGATTACTTTTTCTCCTGTAACATACATATATTTTCAAAATAGAAAATATTATAATAGATCATATAAATTATCAAGTATACAAATTTAAATAACAAGTGATAAATTATATAAAGTAATCTTTGATAAAATAATATGACCATCAAAAATCATTTAAGGTTGTGCTACACTTGCTTTCTCCTTAGGATAAATGCTGCTATGAACATACAGTCACGCCTCCAAGTCACTTGAAGTAACTGTTTTCTCTGTGGCTAGAACATCTACTGATATCGTTAGGTTCCCTACAACTTAAAATGGACATTTCTCTGCCTGAAAACAAATTTTAAATGTTCCTTTTGAGCACCTTGTAAACAGTAGACCCTGATAATTGTTGTGCTATGAACCTCTCAGACATCGTTCCCTGAGCAAAGGTATCAGTGGGGAAGTTAACAGAGGTAAAGACACATGTCCAGATCCCACAGCTATCGAGTGGCAGTGTCAGGGTTGGACCTGTGTCTGTCTGATTTACAACATCTGCAAATGTTAACACAGGTGCATATGCCCTTACAGAATGTGCTCCAGCCCAGAAAAACATTTTTAAAAAGTATTTGTGCCATTAAATCAATTTCGTTAGTTTTCTACTTTGTCAGTTATACCAATTCAGAACTTTTGATACTTCCAACGTAGACTCTTTGGAAGGTCATAGATGCTCCGAGCACACAGTGATAACCGTGGAGTCTTTCTGAAGGAGGATATGCTTACCCACAAATATGTGCATCAAGTTTCAGGGGCATCCAGGCTCCCACGGCCTGTCCTTAAACTTCCTAACAGGCCCACGGACCAGGATTCAAAACTCCCAGTTCAGACATTTGGATTAAGTTTTCTCCACCGAATTACCATAATGCGGCTGATATGTAACAAGCACACTGCTCCAAGTTTTGTCTGATTTTCCCAGTTTTCTTTTGTGAGAACCAAGGAGTCAGAAGATTGCCTGAGAGAGGAAAAAGCTACAGCCGAGGCCACGCACAGCAAATCCCACACAATCCACAGCAGGGGGACCGAGGTGGCCCAGGCACGCAGGCCAGCCCCTCTTCCAGGTTAGAGTCCCAGGGCTCTTGGGAGATCTGTCAAAGAAAAACCAGACTACACTCCAATAAAAATGATTAAACACACACACGGACAGTTGTTAAAGCAGTAAGAAGACTTTTTTTTTTTTTTTGGCCGCGCCGCATGGCTTGTGGGATCTTAGTTCCCCAACCAGGGATGGAACCCAGGACCCTCGCAGTGGAAGCCTGGAGTCTTAACTACTGGACCACCAGGTAATTCCCCAAAACAGATTTTATTCAGGATTATTGCGATAGGGAAAGAGAGACTTCCATATAGAGCTGAGCTCAAGTCCAAATACAGCCTGGGCAAGTGGGGTTTCCTAGCCAAACAAGGCTGAGAGAGAGTCTGTGGATGGAAACTTACTAAGAGGAAACACCAGGGCTTCCCTGCTGGCGCAGTGGTTGAGAGTCTGCCTGCCGATGCAGTGGACGCGGGTTCGTGCACCAGGGGAGAGGGGGCTTCCGGAGAGACTGACCTAACAGGATTCTTGCTGAAGACAGACCAGGGCGGTCAGCGATCATCGGTGCGGGGGACGGCAGAGGATGGGGACCCCGATCAGAGATCGAGGCAGATATGGAGGGTGGGGCATTCCGGTTAAAGCAATTTAGCGAGATTCTTGCTAAAACCGGACGATGCAGAGTTGAAGAAGAGGTCTGGGAGCCTGAGTAGAGTTTGGTCAAGGAGAGGCTCTTTGTCAGACCTCAGCCAGTGGCCGAAGCTATCTCGGCTGAGATGAATGCCCCTGCAGTTGGTCTCTAACACAGGGTCAAGCAATGAACACATTGGACAGACCCAGCCAGGAAGCCGGGGCGGATTTTTTTACTGGACAGACAGTGTTAGACTCTCCCAGGCACTTCTGGGCATGCTCGTCCTGTGTCTATCGATCACCTATTCTGTGCAGGACCATGTGAGGCCCTCGCTATCCAACGAAGAGGCAGCGACCCCCTATTAGTGAACTGCAGGCCCCCTTCCCTCTCCTGCCCCCTTCCTTTCCTCCTCGGCTACTATAAATAACACTGCACTGAACGTCCTGGAATGTTCCCCTCCCCCCTATTTAGAACTACCTCCTTTAGAACAGATTCTTAGAACTGGAGGAGACGGGCAAAGGTGTGAGTCAACAAGGGCGTTTCCTTGTCACTGGCAGCACCCCTCAACACCTTTACACCCCGGCCCCACACTCGCCAGCCCAGCCTGCATGGCCTCTTCTTCCCAGTGTCCTGACCCCCTCCCACCTGCAGCCGCCCACCCCTCCCCACCTTTCTCCAGCCTCTCTCCATTCACTCTGCGTCACAAAAAATCTGGGCACAGGAAATGGTAGGCGGACAGGCAGGCAGACAGACGGACGGCTGTGTATCTGCAGGTTCCCTGTGGCCAGAAAGCCCGGCCCTTCCTTTTCCCCCGGGAAGCCCTCAAGGCTGGGCTGGATCTCTCGTCCTGCCCTCCCAGGACTGCGCTGCTGACAGAGAGAAGCCCCCATACCCGGAGGGCGGGACGATGCTCAGGTCCCCACCCCACCTCGAACTGCACAGCCAGCCGCTGCCCAGTAGCCCGTGGCCCTCTCTGTTGCAGAAATCACGCGCCCAGTCGCCTATCAGCGCCCACTGCAGAGCTGCAGGCACGGCATGGGGACGAAGCGTGCCCATTTCCCCAGGAGCGAAAGCAAGCCCTTGTCGAGGCGCCCAAATGCAGCGCACTTAGCACCCAGCCAAGCCCCAGGCCTCCCCACACCCCCTGCACCCGTGCCATCTGCCTCTGTTCCCAGGCAGGCAGTAACCTACACAGGTGCACTGTAGGGACCAGGTCACAGGGCAGCAGCCGACCCTGGGAAAGATGGACTGTCCCCACGTGTGTGTGTGTGTGCGTGTGTGTGTGTGCATTTGCGTATATATGCGTGTTTGCACGTGACCTTGGCCCAGCCCGACCCCGGCTGAAAACAGCAGGTGTCTCCTGACCCCAGGTACACCACCTGGAGTTCGGCCAGCCTGGAGGAAAGGGTAACGGTAGGAGGCGGGGGAAAGGGTCCCTCCTCAGGCAGCTGTGGGCCGGCTCCAAGCCCATAAATACCGCAGGCCCAGAGCGAGGGCCACAGAGAGGCAGCCACACACCATGGGGCGCTGGGAGCCGGTGGTCTTGGGCCTCGCCTGCTGGCTGGCTGCAGCGAGTGCGGCGAAGGTAAGCGAGAGCCCAGCAGAGGGGTCGGGCCAGGGGAGGGGTCCCTCTCTCCTCCGCTGAGCCAGACCTGGAAACTGGGGACAGGGCCCAGCCGAGGGAAGACAGGCAGAGTCACTGGCAGAAAGAGCCAGACTGAGAAAGAGAACCCGACGACAGACTGTCAGCCTCTCCCGGCACTTACTCTGCGTTTCGTGTTTTGCCCTTCGCAGGATGACTCAGGCTGCCAGATAAAATACTGGGTGCCCAATTCAACTTGAATTTCCCATAAACCACGAGTCATTTTTGGTGTATGTTCCACCCAATATTTAGGACATACACTAAAAAAAAAAAAAAATCATTATTTATCTGAAATTCAAGTGTAACTGGGCAACCTGAACTTTTATTTGCTGGGTCGGCAACCTGACCCACAACACCCCTCTGGCTCCTTCCCCTCTCCAGAGATGTCAACGTTGTCCCTCTTTTCCGGAAGGGGAGACGGGGGCCCAGAGCAGACAAGGGGCTTGCCCAACATCACACAGCCACAGGGGCTGAGCAGGAGCCTGGAACCTGGGCTAGTCCAACCCTGGAGTCTGGCTCGAAGTGTAACCTCCATCTCCCGGTCCCCCACCCGCCTGCTTGCTACAGCTCCCCTCCCCAGTGAGAGTCAGGAGGCCCAGCCAACCCTCCTGGGGCGGCCATACCGTCTGAGCTCCCTCACTGCCCTCCTGCAGCGTGAGGGCCACAGGGCGGGGAAACACTTCCAGGGCGGAGCGAACAGCCGCGCGCAGAGCTCACCGTGCGGGTCCCACCACCCTTCAAGCTGCTCTCTCAGGCCCTACTCTTTCCACCCTCTGCCGTCCCGAGGTTCGAACCCCTGCTGCCTCGTTCTGGGCGCCGCCGTCTGCCCCCGAGAGAAGGTCACTCTCCTTCAGGGGGAGCTCTTTTCTGGGTGCTGAGGGGGCCCTGGTTCCTTCCGTATTGCTCCAGAGCCAGCGACGCCCCTCCCCACCTGCCTCGATGGATGGCCAGGGTCCCCATGCCCTGCCCCGCCCCGGGGCCCTCAGGCTGATCTCAGTCACACAGAGCCACTTCTGAGCTACTCCCCGCCAGGTGCTGACCTGGTCCGTGCCCTCTCCCAGCAGCCAGGGAGGCTGATCAGGAAAAATGCCTCGAGGCTGGGGGTGTGTGAGGCTCCTCCAGGACAGGAAGCGGGGAGAGAGAGAGACAGGGGCCAGCCTGGGCTTGCCGCCTGGGCCCAACCCCCAGGCACCTGGCAGGTGTTGCTTCCAGCCCCTTCCTCTCCAGTTCCAGCCCACCTGATCCCCACCCAGCAAGGCAGGGGGCCCCTCTCAGCATAGACTTCAGAGGGCAGCTGGGATCCCGCCAGGCCTGGGACGTGGGGCTGCCCTGCCCCTGCCCACCTGGAACCGAGCGCAGGTGAGAGCCAGGAAGCATGGACTTGTGCTCACCCTGGGCCACGGGGTGAAGCGCTGGGAGGGGAGAAGGGCCAGCCCTGAGTTCAGACAGTTTCCCAGCGGTGAATGCAAACAGGAAAGCCTCAGTGTTCCCTCCAGGAACAATGGGTAGATGAGCACCAGCCCCCGGGATGCTGGTGAGGATTGGACGCATTGGTCCGCGGGGGGCCGGCTCCGCACAAGGGCTAGATATGCAGCAGCGGTGCCGGCGGCCTTGGGGGGCAGGGTTCTTTCCCGGCTTGGAGCACAGGGGCTGTGAGGACTTGGGGGGACACCGTCGGGGGAGATGAGCGGAGGAGAAAGGCCCACCGCTCAGGGAGCGCACAGCTGGGCGTGAAACATTCAGTGTCCACGGTGCACCTGTCACTGCTGGCAGCTGGACAAGCAAACGGGCCACGAGGGAGATACTGTCGTCACCCATCTTACAGGAGGGAAAACTGAGGCTCAAGGGCATAGGCGGCCACAGCAAGAATCCAAACCTCCACCCCACGTGTCCCGGCCTTCTTGGAAGGCTTTCCTGAGGACACACTGCTTGAACCAGCCTCCTTTGAGATTCAGGGAGCAGGACACCCAGGGGGCGGGTGGGGAGTGAGCCCCCTCCTCAAGCAATGGGAGCAGGTGGCAGGGGCCTCGGTCACAGGTACAGATGGGCCCCTCCTTGAAGCTGTCTCTGGGGAGCCTCTGGGCACCCGGGGCCTGCGGGTGGGCTCCCTGCCCCCAGGCGCTGACCAGCCCAAGCCCCCCTGATCTCCCGCCTCCCATCCCAGCTGGGTGCCGTGTACACAGAGGGCGGCTTCGTGAAAGGAGTCAACAAGAAGCTGGGCCTCTTTGGCAACTATGTCGACATCTTCAAGGGCATCCCCTATGCCGCCGCCCCCAAGACCCTGGAGAACCCACAGCGACACCCCGGCTGGCAAGGTGGGAGTGGGTGAGGGTGGGGCAGGCCCTGTGGCTGGTGGGCCCATCCTCACCCCAAACCCTCTGGCCGTCCCCAGGAACCCTGAAGGCCAAGGACTTCAAGAAGCGTTGCCTGCAGGCCACCATCACCCAGGACAGCACCTACGGGAAAGAGGACTGCCTCTACCTCAACATCTGGGTCCCCCAGGGCAAGAAGGAAGGTCTGCTCTCCCCACACACCCTCCAGCTCCCCTCGCCCTGCAGGAAGCCCCCAAGTAGCCAGAGGCCCTGTCCCTGCCCCTGGGTTGTGTCTGGGGGCTTCAGAGCTGCACTTCCCTGACATCAGCACAGAGCGGGGAAGGGGCTCATCTGGGGTCCCCGGGCCTGCTCCCCCCGCCTCAGTCTCCCGGAACCTGCCCGTCATGATCTGGATCTACGGAGGTGGCTTCCTCGTGGGGTCCAGCCAAGGGGCCAACTTTCTCAGCAACTACCTGTACGACGGGGAGGAGATCGCCACTCGAGGCAACGTCATCGTGGTCAGTTTCAACTACCGCGTCGGCCCCCTGGGCTTCCTCAGCACCGGAGACTCCAACCTGCCAGGTCCGCTGGGCGCCGGGGGCACTGGGTGTGGGAGTGAGCGTGCCCAGCCCCTAAGCTCTGAGCCCAGCGGGGACACCCCTCAGCAGCCCTTGTTCTGAAACAACTCCCGACATCCCCCCAGAAAGGCCCAGAATCCTATCTGCAGAGTGAGGGAGCTGGAGCTGGACCGTGAGACACAGCTGTAGCCAAAGAGAAGAGGTTGCCAGCCAGACCCAGAGAGCGCCGGGGGGAGGGGCAGGGAGCCAAGTGAGAGGGACAGGGGCTGGGACACCGAGGCAGTGACTCGGGACACGGAAGCCCCAGGACAGACAAGAGGGAGCGTGGCCCAGCGGGAGACAGCGGAGCGGCCCTGGCCCTCCGCGCCCCTTCCCGAGCCTGGGACCCGCTCCCACAGCTCCCAGCCCACCAGCCTCCTGGGGACGCTGCAGGACGTAACATCCTGGGGCTCCAGAGGGTCTCCGCACAGTCAGGGACGTGCTCATCCCACCCACACGGACAGCGCACCTTGTGTGGGCCAGGCCCCTAGCACCCCGGTCTGGGCTGAGGGTCCCCGATGAAGGCCCCTGCCCTGTCCCCAGGTAACTACGGCCTTCGGGATCAGCACATGGCCATCGCTTGGGTGAAGAGGAACATTGCAGCCTTTGGGGGAGACCCTGACAACATCACCATCTTTGGGGAATCAGCCGGAGGGGCCAGCGTCTCTCTGCAGGTCTGGGGACCCCTAAGGGGGGGCCTGCCCCCAAGGGTGTGGGAGGGGGTGATGCAGATAGGGAGTAGGGGGGCTGGAGCTGACGTGTGGGGTGTCCTTGGCCGAGCCCTGGAGACGGGGGCGGGGGGGACGGCGAGGTTGGTGACAGGACCTCTGTGTATTGCAGACCCTCTCTCCCTACAACAAGGGCCTCATCAAGAGAGCCATCAGCCAGAGTGGTGTGGCACTGTGCCCCTGGGCCATCCAGAAGAACCCCCTCTTCTGGGCCAAAAAGGTAAAAGGAGGAGCTGTGGGGGGAGGAGACTTCCTCCTTTCCACTCTCTGTCCTGGACCCCGTGTTCTCTGCCCTGAGCACTGCCTCTCCCCAACCCCCAGATCGCAGAGAAGGTGGGCTGTCCCTTGAACGATACTGGCAGGATGGCCAGGTGTCTGAAGATCACCGACCCCCATGCCCTGACATTGGCCTATAAGATGCCCCTGGCAGGCATGGAGTGTGAGTAGGGGCTGCTGGGCGGGGGACACGGGGGCCCCACATTGGGCGCCACGTCTGATCCTGGCTCTGTCGCCAGCTCGCTGGCGTCCCCATGCAGCTTGCTGCCACCACTGCCCTTGCAGGCCTCAGTGGCCTCGGCCGTAAGGGGAGGAGGGACCGTTCTTTCCTCTTGTCTTCGGTGGGTCACGACCCCTTCGAGGAGCTGATGAATGTTTGGTCTCCATCCCCCAACAACGCACACACGTGCAGTCATCCGTACACAATTTTTGGCAGACTCGTGGACCCTAGACCAAGAGCCTCTGTCCTAGACGAACATTCATTCTTTCCTCCACTCATTCATTCAACAACATTTCCTGAACACCCACTGTAGCATTTGGCCCTTCCAGCTCTGCTACTCTGTACCCCAGGAAGGTCAGGGGGACCCCAGCAGCAAAATCCTATGAGTGTCTGTCTCATCAGCCCAGTAGGTGAGAATTCTCTCTTGCTCCTCCTTCTAAGGCAAAGCATGATGGGACCCCATCATTCGTATTTTACCGAATGTGAATTAAACCATAAGTGCTAGGCAAGATGAAACCAAAGCAAACAACACGGCCCCAAATGCAAACCAACTTCATGTCTGAGGGTTCCGCATCTGGGGAGTCAACCAACTGAAGATGGAAAACGTTAAAAAAAAAAATTCCAGGAAGTTCCCAAAAGCAAAACTTGAGTTTGCCTCTCCCTGGCAACTATATACATAACATTTGCATGGCATTTACAACTATTTACATAGCATTCACATTGTATTAAGTATTATAAGTAATCTAGAAATGATTTAAAGTACGCAGGTAAATGTGGGTAGGTTATATGCAAACATTGCACCATTTTATATAAGAGACTTGAGCACCTGGATTTTGGTGTCCTGGTAGCAACACCCATGGATTTGCAGAAATGCGACTCTATTTCCTTTTGAGCTGAACTGGAGGGAAAACGGGCCAGGCCTAATGAAGGCAGGGCAACCCTCTGCCCTAAGCCAGCCATATGGTCCTTTCCCGGCCAGTTCAGGGGTCTCGCGCCATTTCCGGCTAACACACTGGAACCCAGCGTGGAGAGGGGGCACTCTTTCTCCATCGGTTCCCTCAATGATTTCGAGGTCTTCCTCCCCCCTGATTGAGGCCCAGCAAGAAAAGAGGGACAGGAAAGGGACATCAGCTGCAGCGAGAGGACAGTCTTGGCCCCTGGACCAGTGGTTCTCAACCTGGGCGATTTTGTGCCCAGGGAACACGTGGCAGAGTCTGGAGACACTTTTGGTGGTCGCAGCTGGGGAGAGGGTGTTACCTGGTGTCCAGTGGGTCAAGGCCAGGGAGGCTGCTAAACACCCTGCACTGTGCAGGACGGCCCCTACGACAGAATGATCGGGCCCGAATGTCAGTCGCGAGGAGCCCTGGTCTCCATCAAAGGAGGTAGATCTCCACCGCGGCCTCAGGATGGAGTCAGCTCCTGTCCTGGAGGTTGAGGGGCAGGGCAGGTGGGTACCGGAAGGTGTGAAAACCTGCTGCTCTCCCCCGCCCCCCCCACCCAGACCCCATGCTGCACTACCTGGGCTTCATCCCTGTCGTCGACGGAGACTTCCTCCCCAGTGACCCCATCAACCTGTACGCCAACGCTGCGGACATTGACTACATAGCAGGCACCAACGACATGGACGGCCATGTCTTCGCCAGCGTGGAGATGCCGGCCATCAACAAGGACAAACGGGCCATCACAGAGTAAGGGGGGGGGGGGGGCACAGGGACGGTGCCCCGGGGCAGCTGGGGGAGGCATCGACAGAATGAGGAAGGGAGCACCGTGGCAGGGATGGGGGGGTCGCCCGTGGCCTTCTGTGGCATAGGGGTGCAGATACCCTCCTGTGGGCATGGGGTGGAGGATCCAGTGTCAGCCTGGACTCTGCAGGGAGGACTTCTACAAGATGGTCAGCGGGTTCACCATCACCAAGGGGCCCAGAGGTGCCAACGCCACCTTTGACTTCTACACCAAGCCCTGGGCCAAAGACTCGTCCCAGGAGAACATGAAGAAGACCGTGGTGCACTTGGAGACTGACATCCTCTTCCTGATGCCCACGGAGATCGCTGTGGCCCAGCACAAGACCAACGCCAAGTGAGGAGGGGGGCGCGGGGCTGGCCCACCTGGGATCACGCACCTTGCCAGCGAGGTCTGGCAGGTGGGTGGCTCCCAGGTGTCCGAGAGGCCTGGGAAAGGCATGCTCAGTCCCCGCCTGCGCCTGCACCATCTACCAGGCCTGACGGGGCTTGGGAGGGCCCCTCTTCCCCTCCCAGCCTTGAGGGCTTTACAAAACCCTCCCTTGAGCCTCTGCCCAGTGCAGCCCTGCACGCTCTCCCACACCCCATAGCTCTCCCCATCGGAAAGTCCTTGAGTCTGCCTTCCATCCCTCATGCTGTGTAGAAGGAGGGCAACACTGGGTGATGTTCTCTGCTGTGGGTTTCTAATTTGCCAACTTTCAAAATAAGCCTGTGGCCACATTAAAAACCTCCATATAGTAATAGCCGGTGAAAATAAAAAATAAGTTAGGAATGCTTAAAAAGTAGAAAGATAAAATTACACCTAGAAGTCTGGGATGAAAGCTTTGCAATAAATTTAGCTCTGAGGTTCCTGTCAGTCAAAGCAAAAAGGGAAACATCTGAGGGCATATACTACCTTGTCCAATCAAATCAAGAACACAAATTCACTTGCAGAGAAAAAGAATCTGTTGTGTTTTTTTTGGCTGTGCCATGCAGCATGCGGGATCTTAGTTCCCTGACCAGGGACTGAACCCGTGCTCCCTGCAGGGGAAGCGTGGAGTCTTAACCACTGCACCGCCAGGGAAGTCACAAAAACAATCTTTCTTGATACTGAATTGTGAAAGGAAGACGCCTCCCTATGTTTGGTAGAGGCGAAGTATAAATACAATTGAAATCGTAGAACCCGTGAAGTCATAAATTTGGCCACAGCTTTCCTTCCCCCAGGTGTAATGATCCAGATCCTTCCTGAGTCTTTTTAAAAAAAATACTTTATATTTATTTATCTATCTATCTATTTATTTATTTTGTCCATACCACGTGGCTTGCAGGATCTTAGTTCCCCGACCAGGGATTGAACCCGAGCCCTCGGCAGTGAAAGCGCCGAGTCGTAAGCACTGCACCACCAGGGAATTCCCCTTCTGAGTCTTGTGGGAATTCCCCAGACCCTTCCCTGCTCTCCCCATGGCCTTCCCCTGGGGCCCCAGGTGAACACCCTGCCAACGTGGGTGGTCTCCACTGCCCTCCTCAGGAGCGCCAAGACCTACTCCTACCTATTCTCCCAACCATCTCGGATGTCCACCTACCCCCGCTGGGTGGGGGCTGATCATGCAGACGACCTCCAGTACGTCTTCGGGAAGCCCTTTGCCACCCCGCTGGGCTACCGGCCCCAAGACAGGACTGTCTCCAATGCCATGATCGCCTACTGGACCAACTTTGCCAGAACTGGGTGAGGCGGCGGTGAGGGTGGCCTCCTGCCACCTTGCCCTGCAGGGCTGGGGTCCAGTCCCTGTTCGCTCACTTACACTTAACCTCCCTGAGCCTCGGTACCCCCGTCTGTGTAAGGCTCAGAGCTCCTGGCCGGGCCTCAGGGTGCGTACGTACCCAGCCAGTGCCCAGGAGACAGGGAAGTGCTTACGGGGCAAAGGGTGGAGAACTGCCCAGGAGAGCCGGGGCGGAGCCGGGCCAGGGACCTGGGTCTCCAGCCTGCCGTGAGCCCCTGGGCCCCAGCCAGCTACCCAGCCTTTTTTCTCACTCTGCAGGGACCCTAACATGGGCCACTCGCCTGTGCCCACGCACTGGGATCCCTACACCCTGGAAGGTGGCAACTACCTGGAAATCAACAAGAAGATGGATGGCAGCTCCATGAAGCAGCACCTAAGGACCAATTACCTGCAGTACTGGACCGTGACCTACCAGGCACTGCCCACGGTGACCGGCGAGGGGGCCACTCCCACGCCCCCCACGGGCGACTCTGAGGCCACCCCCGCGCCCCCCACGGGCTACTCTGAGGCCACCCCCGCGCCCCCCACAGACACCCCCACGCCCCCCGCGGGAGACTCTGAGGCGACCCCCGCGCCCCCCGCGGGAGTCTCTGAGGTGGCTCAGATGCCCATAGTCATTGGCTTCTAATGTCCTTGGCCTCCAGAGGCCACAGGGTGTGACCCCACGGCCCACCTTCCCTCCCAAGCTCTTCCTGAATAAAGCCTTATCCCTCTCTGTCTGGCATCTCTTTTTGCTCCCAAGACCCAGCTGGAGGAAGGGGGGCCCTCAGCTCTCATGACAGCACCAGGAGCCCAGCCCAAGGGTTGCACCCTGATCTGTCAGCCCTCAAGCTCCAGGAAGCCGACAGGACCATCCTCATTTTGGAGAGGAGGAAACAGGTTCAAAGAAATGAAGCATCAGGGCCAGGACTGGGATTCCGGTGTGGATCCCTCCACACAAGGCTGCTGGCTCCGAGGGGCTGGGCTCTGCAGGCGGTGGCCGCCTCTGGACCAGTAGAGCCCAGCCACGGCCAGGTCCTCTGGGGTGCGGGGAGGGACCTCTGTGTTCTAACTACAGTCTGCCTCCAGCTGGATGCGAGTCAGTGAGAGGGTAAGGCATTGCACTGGAAGGATCAGAAGCAAAGGGTGCGAGAGAACTGGGCGTTGGGCAGTGCCCGATGTCTCTGGCAGAGTCGGCGGCGGGGGGGAGGCAGAGGTCAGAGTCGGGGTCATCTCCACCTCTGGGAGTCTAGTCCAGGCACATGCCCAAGGTCATCAGAGCAAGATTCAAACCCAGAGACTCCACAGCCAGCGCTTGCGACAATGTTGGGGCTTCCTCTCCCCGCTCCCCTCCATTCTTCAGTCACTGTGGGGTGGGGGTGAGGGATCAGAGATTCCAGAGTCCTGAGCAGCTCAGCCTGGGGAGGGGTGGGGGGAGTGGGTGCAGTAGCACCGGGGATCAGCCGGCCACCCTCCCTCTCCAGCAACAGATGGAAGGCTGAGCCCGGGCAGCGAGTCCTGCAGCCCCACGCAGCAGAGCTGAACAGGGGGCAAACCTGGCCCCCCGAGGAGCAGGGGTCACCCCAGGCTGGCCTGTGACCACCTTGGCGGCTCTGGGCTTCCTGGCCTGGTCGGGTGTAAAAGACGGAAGGAGACAGCCCCTCGCTGCAGTGTGGGCTCTCCCGGTCACTAGCCCTGCTCTCGGCCGATGGAGCCCAAGGATGCAATGCATCCCTGCTCTGCACGCACGTGACTTCTCTAAGTGTTTCTACGTGCTGGGTCTGCTCTCAGGCGCCTCCTCTGGGTCTGGACAGTGCTGCAACGTGGTACTTCTCTCCCTTGCTGGGGGACAGAACAGTTGTGCCTATCATTCAGGAAATCATGTCCCTGGATGGCTGGGCCACATCACAACGGCCGGCATCCAGGTATGTGCTCAGTCCCTAGGCTGCACGGGCCTCCCTGGCAGGGGCGAGCCCTGCTGTGTGTCTGGGTGACACCTGCAGCCGTCGGGACAACTTGGGGAGACGCCTCGTAATTCGTCTGGCTCTTGCCTTTCCAGGCTTTATCCAGGGGATGAAGCTGAAAATACCAAGGTGCAGGCCAGAGGCCTGTCCAGAGTCCTGGAGGCTCCCTGATGGGCCAAGTGGTAACCCTTTAACTCCTCTCATGATGAAGCCCCGGGGGAACACGCAGGTGAGCTCAGGTCAGAGTCTGTTTACCACCCTGACGAGACTTGGTGCTTCAGTATGTCATTGGCAAGGCTGTGCCCAAGCGTGTCTGTGGGTTGGCAGTCTTGGGGTCATCCCCCCTCCCCGCCCCCATGCCTCATCTTTCAACCTTCCCCGCGGGAAAGGTTCAAACAACCACAACCCCCCTCCCCGTGACATAACCACAACACAGACTTGGACAAAAAACGCAGCCATTCTGGGGGACTCTGCAAGCTCTAAGGGCTCCGGCCCAGCTAGCCTTTAGGACATAGTCAGTACCAACACAACTGCCTTTGTAAACTGGTGATTGTGTAAGACGGTGGACCTCAGAACCACACGGCCTCTGACTTTATCTTGGCTAGAGAGGGACAATGCAGGGGTCCTTCACTGGCAGGAATGAGTCTCCTTATCCTGGCAAACCAGCACTCACCCGGGATTCATCAGACGCCAGCCCGGATGAGTGGCCACCACATGCCGGACAGAGAGAGGAAGGACGCCTTCTAGCGAGTTTCTGGGTGAAATCAATTGTGTGAAGAATTGTAGAAAATCCTAGAGTTGCTGGAAATCCTAGTTCACAAGAGCAGAAATGCTTAAGGAACGAGGCCCAGCTGTAGCCTTAAAAGCTGCATCACAAACACTTCCCCTGGACGTGAAACCAGCAGGAAAAGGAATTCTGATGTCAGAGACAAGGATTCCAGGAGGTCAAGGGTCGATCACAGGGCCCTGGAGGATGCAGAGCCCCCATGCTGTCCATAGTCCACTGGCTAATAATGACCCCCTGGCCTGTTCCTTCCCACATCGCACTTTTTGATCTGTTGACAATTTCTGCCCACTTACTGCTGATGAAATTCCAGAGTTTGACCTTGAAATCTACAAGTGGTAGACTGGTGGTCAAGACACTCTAACAGGACAAGGAGAAAATGCTCCCTCTTCCTGGAAAGCTGTAGAAATCAGCTTGTATATGTCAATCCCAGTCTACTATATATAACATAGATAACTAATAAGAACCTACTGTATAGCATTCTGAACTCTACTCAGTGCTCTGTAATAACCTATATGGTAAAAGAATCTAAAAAAGAGTGGATATATGCAGATGTATAACTGATTCACTTTGCCGTACAGCAGAAACGAACACAACACTGTAAATCAACTATACTCCAATGAAAATTAATTAAAAAAAAAAATATTTTGCCAATAAGAAAAAAAAGAAAAGCAGCTTGGGAGGAAGTTATTTTTTAAAAACTGGGATAAAAATATATATAACATAAAAATGTTAATTTTATAAACAAACATTTATTTAAATATTAAATTATTAAATAGATTATTTATTTATTTATTTGGCTGTGTCGGGTCTTCATTGCGGCTCTCGGGCTTCTCTCTAGTTGTGGTACGCAGGCTCCAGAGCACGCGGGCTTAGTAGTTACGGCACGCAGGCTCTCTAGTTGTGGCCCACAGGTTTAGTTGCCCTGCAGCACGTGGGGATCTTAGTTCCCTGGCCAGGGATCGAACCCACGTCCCCTGCATTGGAAGGCAGATTCTTAACCACTGGACCACCAGGGAAGTCCCAAATATTTTATTTTTAAAAGTATGATTCAGTGACATTAATTCTATTCTCACTGTTGTGCAACCATCACCACTATTTCCAAAACGTTTCATCACCCCAAATAGAAACTTTATACCCATTAACTCCCCATTCCGCCCCCCACACCTCCACCCCAGTAATCTCTTCTACTTTCTGTCCCAATCAATTTGCCTGTTCCAGATATTTCTTACAAGTGGAATCAGCGTTTTCAAGGTCCATCCACGTTGTAGCGTGAATCAGAGCTCCGCTCCTTTTTACGTCCGAATGATATTCCTATGCATGCCGTTGACGCACAATGGTACACAGTATTCTCTCATAATCCGTATTTCTGTAAAGTCGGTAGTGATGTTCCCACTTTCGTTTCAGGTTTTAGTAATTTGAATGTCTTTTTCCCCTGTTTTTCCTTTAGTCAATCTAGCTAAAGGTTTGTTAATTTCACGGATTGTTTTTCAAAGAACCAACTTTTGGTTTTGTTGATCTTCTCTGTTTTTCTACTCTGTTTTGTTTCTCTCCCCTATAATCTTTATTATTTCCTTCCTCCAGCTAGCTTTGGGTTTAGTTTGCTCTTTTTCTAGTTCTTTAAGGTGTAGAGTTAGGTTACTGATTTGAAATCTTATTTTTTAACATAGGCATTGACAGGAGTAAAATTTCCTCTTTGTACTACTTTTGCCGCATCCTATAAGTTTTTGGTACATTGGTTTTGATTCCTTTCATCTCAAGGCATTTTCTGATATCCCTGTGACTTCTTCTTTGACCCACTGGTTGTTAAAGAGTGTGTTGTTTAATTTTCACATATCTATGAGTATTCCAGCTTTCTTCTCCTGTAGATTTCTGGCTTTATTCCACTGTGATTGGAAAAGATACTTTGTATGATTTCAATCTTTTAAAAATTACTGAGACTTGTTTTGTGGTGTAATACGTGGTCTACGCTTGAGAACACGCCACATGTTCTTGAGAAGGTGTGTTCTCTGTTATATTCTATACACGTTAGCTAGGTCTCATCTGATGTATGGTGCTGTTCAAGCCCTGTTTCCTTACTGGTCTTCTGTCTGGTTGTTCTAGTCATTATTGGAAGTGAGGTCTGAAGTCTCCAACTGTCTATTTCTCTCTTCAATTACATCCATGTTTGCTTCATGTGCTTTGGAGATGTGTATATGTTTACAATTGTTCTATATTCTTGATGGATTGAATCTTTAAGCGATATATACTTTCTCTCTTGTTACCTTTTAGACTTAGTCTATTTTGTCTGATAATAACATAGCCGTTCAGCTACCTCTGTTTACTATTTTCACAGAATATCCTTTTCCATCCTTTATTTCAACTTTTTCATATCTTTGTAGATAGGTGGATCAGGTTTTTTAAAAATCCATTTTATCACTCTGACTTTTAATTGGAGAGTTTAACCCATTTACATTTACAGTAATTACTGATAAGCATTTTCTTCTTCCATTTAGCTATCTGTTTGTATAACTGTATGCCTTCTACACTTTTTGCTCCTCAATTCCACCACTATTGCTTTTTAAGGCTTTGATTTTTTTTTTTTTAATTAAAAAAATTTTTTTGTTTTTGGCCACACCTCGCAGCTTGTGGGATCTTAGTTCCCTGACCAGGGACTGAACCTGGGCCCTCGGCAGTGAAAGTGCAGAGTTCCAATCACTGGACCGCTGGGGAATTCCTTTGGTTGATCTTTTTTTAATAGTGTACCATTTTGATTCCTTTCTTTCCTGTGCATTTCTAAAAAAATATTTTCTTATTGATTGCCTTTGGGATTACAAGGAACATCTTAAACTCGTAACAGTCTAGTTTGAATAATCCCAAATTAGTTTCAGTAGTATACAAACATGCAGCTCCTCTGATCTCCATCCCTCCCCCTTTATGTGGTTGTTGTCACAGGTTATGTCTTTATACATTCTGTTCCCATTAACACACTTCCACTTATCGTTTTATGAATCTGCGTTTAAGTCATATAGAAAAAAGAGAAAAGGTACAAACAAAAGTGCAACAATACAGGCTTTTAGAATTACCTATTAGTTACCTCACCCAGTGTTCTTTACTTTTTCACACGGCTTGGAGTTACAGTCTAGTGCTCTTTCATTCAACCCAAAAGGCTCCCTTTAGCATTCCTTGTAGGCAGGACTATTAATAACAAACTGCCTTAACTTTGTTTATCTGGCAACATCTTAATTTCCCTTCATCCTTAAAGGATCGTTTACTACATACAGAATTCTTTTTCTTTCAACACTTTATTTTTTATTGTTTTCGGCCACACCGCTTGGCACGCGGGATCTTAGTTCCCTGACTGGGGATTGAACCTGTGCCCCCTGCAGTGGAAGCACACAGTCCTAACCACTGGACTACCAGGGAATTCTCATCTTTCAACACTTTAACCATGTCACTCTACAGCCTTCTGGTTCCCATGGTTTGGATGAAAAAAATCAGCTGTTAATCTTATTGTGGAGGGACCCCACCCCACCCCTTGCACATGACTGTTTCTTTCTTGCTGCTTTCAAGATGTCCTTTTTGTCTTTCAACAGTTGTGTTGTAATGTGTCTTGTGTGGCTCTCTTTGAGTTTATCAGGCTTGCAGTTCACTGAGCTTCTTAATGTGTAGATTTATGTCTTTGAGCAAATTTGAGATGTTTTCGGCCACTATTTCTTCAAATAATCTCTCTCCTTCTGGGACTCTCTTTATGCATATGCAGTTACATTGGATGGTGTCCCCACAGTCCCTCTGGGTCTGTTCAATCTTCTTCCTTCTTTTTCCTTTCTGCTCCTCAGGCAGAATAATGTCAACTGCCTTAGTTCACGGACTCTTTCTTCTGACGGCTCAGATCTGCCACTGAACCCCTCTAGTGAGTTCTTCATTTCGGTTATTGTACTTTTCAGATCCAGAATTTCCACTTGGTTTATTTTTATAATTTCTATCTCTTTACTAAATTCCCTATACGTTCTTACATTGTTCTCTTGATTTCCTTTAGTTTTTCGTCCGTGGCTCCTTTTCGCTCGCCGAACATATTCAAGACAGCGGACTTAACGTCTTTGACTCGTAATTTTAATGTCTGAGCCTCCTCAGGGATAGTTTCTGTCCAATTCTTTTTTTTTTTTTCCTGTGAACAAGCCCTATTTTTCTGTTTCTTGATATGCTTTGTGATTTGTTCAGACCTGGATATTGAGAATTATAATATCGTAACTCTGGAAATCAGATTCTCCCCCTCCTCAGGGATCGCTTCTGTTGCTTGAGGGCTGCCATCTTCCGTTTCTGTAGTGACTTTTCCAAACCGTTTTTGCAAGGCCTATATTCCTTGTTGTGTAGTCACTGCAGCTTCTGCCCCATTGTCTCAGGGGGTCAGTGTGTGACCTGACAGAGATTTCCTTAACAGCTGAAGTTCAGCAGCCATCACCCTTCATCAAGCACTCTCCTGGTTGTTGTGTCTGATGAGGTTCCAGAGTCTCAAAAGTGTTGATTCTGATAGTTTTTTTTCCCCAGCTTCATTGTTGTTTCCATGGAGAGACTGATCTTTACTCCACCATTTTCTGTTAAAAACGTTATTTTTATTTATTTAAAAAATATTTATTTATTTATTTGGTTGCACCGGGTCTTAGTTGTGGCACGCGGGCTCCTTAGTTGTGGCATGAGAACTCTTAGTTGCGGCATGCACATGGGATCTAGTTTCTTGACCAGGGATCGAACCCGGGCCCCCTGCATTGGGAGCACGGAGTCTTAACCACTGCGCCACCAGGGAAGTCCCCAAAACATTGTTTTTAAAAACACTGGAATTTCACAGGTTGCTGCTATGCTGTGTGAAAGCACTTCCAAATTCAAATATCAGGGGTTCTGAGGGGCTGTCTCAGCTCATGGCCCAGTTTAATGATACTGAAGTGAACATCTGCTCTGTGAAAGGTGGACTTCTCTGTTTCCTTAAGTGAGCCAGAGAAGGGTGGCTGGCCCTTCTTGCTTTTCCTGCCCTTCTTTATTTCCTGTGTAAAATAAACCAATAACCCTGCAAGATTTCCTATTTGAACATGGAATGTGAGAGTCTATATCTCACTTCAATGAGCACAGGCAATGAAAGAACAATATCACAACTCCCAGGCTATAGTAGAAACAGGATTTTAATATAATATTCAAGTCTAGCATTTGCTATTTACAACAAATAAATATTGCCCCTCCCCAACTGGTAAACATTTTTTTTCACCTTTTATACAAATATTCAATCCCCCTCCCCTCCCCCCGAAACCCTCCTTTCCCACCAATCCCCGTCTCGTGTGGTCTCGTAAAGCCCAGGATACAGTGGTGGATGGCACTTGCAGTGTCATGAAATCTGACATCAGTGGGACTTGGCTGAGACCGTCCTCACTCACCGGTTAAGAGTGTGGTCCGTGAAGGGGGTGTCTCTCTCCTCTGCCAGGGGAGGGCTGGAGTGGGCAGTGGGCGAGACTCCCTCACTTTCAGTTGGCCCTGATGATGGAATCTTTGGTGCAGCCTGAGGAAGGCCACAATGGTGGGAGGAGAGAACTGCAGTGGTCAGACCCGGTGGATGAGTAGTGCCCTGGGGTGCCCATGGGCACAGGTGGCAGTGGCCCACACCTGGGAAGGTGTGAGGGAAGTGTACGGAGGGCAGTGCCCGGCGGCATGCAGGGCTCCGTGCCCATTGGCAGCGCTCCTTGGCAAAAGTCAGCTAGTCCTCTGGTTCCAGAGAGCAGAAGGCACCTAAGGCAGCGAGTGGTCCACGGGAGGCCAGGTCAGCCCATCGAGTGGCAGGCATCAATCCCGGCAGCAGGAGAGGTTCAGGGTGAAACTGGAGTCTGGGGGTGGCCTGGGCTGGCAGCTTGGGCACAGGTGCCCACCTGGCCTGAGCCACTGTAGTCTGTAAGTGCTTAGTTGCCCAGCCAGCTAGACCCTGGAAAGGGCAGCTCTGTGGCTGGCCAGCTAGGGACGAGTTAGAAGATGCCCTTGGCAATCTTGAGTCCCTTCTGTTTCATGCGCGGGAGGGTAGAGCTGGCTCCATGCCTGACCTTTGCCCCCTTGGTGAAGGTCCGTTTCTTTAGGACAAAGTCATAGTTGGCAGTAGAGTTCATGGCGTAGAACACATTGGCGTTGTCAGGGATCTTCAGCTCTGGTCGGGGAGGGGCAGAGGGTCAGCTGTGCTTATGCGGGCCCCACTGGACACCCCACCACTTGAGAACCCCCAGGAGAGCAGGCCTGATCCAGACACCTGAGACCCCTCAATGCAACTCCAGGACCACCAAGGACCCCTCTTAATGACACCTGCCTGGGACAGACTCTGCTGAGGCACTGAAGGACTTCCCTGGTGGCACAGTGGTTAAGAATCCGCCTGCCAATGCAGGAGACACGGGTTTGATCCTTGGTCTGGGAAGATCCCACATGCCGTGGAACAACTAAGCCCGTGCACCACAACTACTGAGCCTGCGCTCTAGAGCCCGCGAGCCGCAACTACTGAGCCCGTGTGCCGCAGCTACTGAAGTCTGCACGCCTAGAGCCCGTGCTCCGCAACAAGAGAAGCCACTGCAGTGAGAAGCCTGCATACCACAACAAAGAGTAGCCCTCTCTCGCCACAACTAGAGAAAGCCCGCATGCAGCAACGGAGACCCAGCGCAGTCAAAAATAAATAATTAATTTAAAAAAAAAAAAGAAAAAAGGAACTCAAAAACAAAAAGGATTCTGGGGACTTCCCTGTTGGTGCAGTGGTTAAGAATATGCCTGCCAACGCAGGGGACGTAGGTTCGATCCCTGGTCCGGGAAGATCCCACATGCCGTGGAACAACTAAGCCCATGCGCCACAACTACTGAAGCCCGCGTACCTTAGAGCCTGCGCGTCACAACTACTAAGCCCATGCACTACAACTACTGAGACTGAGTGCCAAAACTACTGAAGCCTGCGCACCTAGAGCCCGCACCCTGCAACAAGAGAAGCCACCGCAATGAGAAGCCCGCGCACCGCAACAAAGGGTAGCCCCTGCTCGCCACAACTACAGAAAGCCTGTGCGCAGCAACGAAGACCTGACACAGCCAAAAATAAAAATAAAATAAAAATAAAAAGGACTCCGACTCCAGGAAGCCCCACCTCAGTCTGCAGCTGGCAAAGGGTCATCCCATCCTGCCCCCTGCTGCCTTCACTGATCGGGAGGTCCAGCTGCAATAAGCTTTCTAGAACCTAGATCACCTCCCCGGAATCCTGCACAACTCGGGGCTCTGGGGCCAAGTTAAGGGCGGGCTTTGCCCCAGGCCTCCTGCACAGGGTTTCATAGGGTGCCAGGATCCCAGCAGGTACTTGCTCTTGGCTCTGTTTCCCACCCTCTCCTCTGGCCTTGAGCCTGTTACTCTCCACTGCTGGGCTGGAACATGTGTGCTCTGGGCTCCATCGTGTGGCTCTTACTCTGGTCGTTAACCTGTCTAGGTCTCAGGCTTCCTTTTCTGTAAGATGGGGGTCCCACCTGCCTTGCTTACCTCACCAAAATGGTGCAACAAGGTTAAGAGAGGATTTAGAAAACAATTTCTAGTGGTCGTGGCGGGTCATTGCTAACTGTCTGGGTAATGGCTGTGAATGCAGCATGGGAAAGGAAAGAGTGATGATAATCTTTGCAGTTATGGCACATCTACGGCACACGTACACACATGAGCATATAATCCATGTATATATGGATCAACTCACTACCTATTTTATCTCCATCGTGGGGATGGGAAAATAGGCACAGAGGACTTAAGGAATTTGCCCGAGGTCTACAAGCTGTAGCTGTCTGGTTCCAAGTCTGTGCTTGTTCTTGATCCTTTCCCTTTCCCAGTTTTTAGAATACCCAGCTGCTCCCTAGTAGCCTCCGTGTTTAGTATCTACTGTGGGCTGAAAGTTGGTGTCCTCTCTAAATTTGTTGAAATCCTAACCCCCAATGTGATGGGATTAGGAGGTGAGGCCATTGGGAGGCCATTAGGTCATCAGGGTGGAGCCCCACGAATGGGATTCGTGCCCTTATGAAAGGGACCCCAGAGAGCTCCCCACGCCCTTCCACCATTTGGGTTCACAGTGAGAAGTCAGCCACCGGCAACCCAGAAGAGGGCCTTCACCAGAACCTGACCATGCTGGCAACCTGATCTTGGACTTCTAGCTCCAGAACCAGGAGAGATAAATTTCTGTCATTTAGAAGCCACCAGTGGTGGTATTTTGTTATAACAGCCAGAACAGACTAAGACAGTGTTATACGTTCATGGATTTTCACAAATTCGATGCTTTAATCCACGGTAGTCATGATCTTTTCTGAAGCACTCATTTCCCATCTTAGCCAGAAAACGCACTTTTGTACGGCCTGTGGGCTCGGCCATCTGGCTGCCTGGCCCCAGGAGAAGAGCCTTTTCTCTCCCCTCCTCAACCATGCTAGCACTGAACGAGGTCTCCCACTGACTATTCACGGCCACGGAAGGGCAAGGAACAAGGGTCCAGCAGCCACCAGGGGCCAGTGAGGAGACACTGGGGGCATCCAGAGCTGCCCCTAGGCAGGTCTGTGTGTGGAGAAAGCCCACACCCACCCTGGTGGCATGTCTTCTGGGGTGGTGGGCCTGGGGCACGGTGCTCCCTGCCCCCCGGCCCCATCGCCCGCCTGACCGGCCCTGACTTACTTCGATCGTCCGAAATAACCTGCACCAGCTCGTAGTCTTCTGGCTCATCCTCATCCAGGTTGTGTTTGTCCATGGCTTTGCGGATTACAGCTGGAGCCTTGTCTTGGCTGGTCACCTGGACGGGGTGGGGGACAGGCCATCAGGGCAAGGGTCTGGTGTAGCTTGAGGGTGTAGCAGCCAAGGGCCCTCAGAGCTGCCTCGGCGCTGTGCGCACAGGGGCTCACAGCCTCTGACCCGAGGCTGGGTGCAGGGGGGTTGCGCCTCCTTCTCCTGCCCCTCTGCGGAGGCCTCCATGGACCCCGATCACTTACCCCCCAACTCCTGAAAGCCTGCCACCTCCTCCCAACACCACCTAGGGCAACCGCCTGCCCCCGGGGCTGCTCCCCTTAACCGTCCCCCTTGACCCTGCCCATCCAGGACAACGGTATCATTGCACCTGGGTACAGACGGCATCTAGTCCCAGCCCTGGAGGTGAGAGAGGAGCAGCTGGCTGGATGCCCAGTGGCCGCCTACGTGCCAGGCCTGCACTGGCTGGAGGCTGCAGTGTTGGAGCGTGCAGGCCGAGCCCTGCTGCCTCGACCCCAAGGGCCAGAGCACAGGCAGGGCTTAGACTCGGGGTGACACAGGTGACGGTGTTAATGGGGCATCTGACCCAGTGTGGGAGGATGGGGGAGGATTCTGGGGGTGCAAATGACTCACTGGCAGCCTGAGATCTGGAGGATGAGAGGAGTCCCCCCAGCCCCCAACCCCCCTTCAACATACATAGTGTTTGTGGGCAACTCCCACTGGCAAGATCTCGACACCTCCAACTATCCCCGGTGTCTGACACTGCCGGCCACCTCCACGGCCACCAGCCTGGTGCAGCCATTGCTACCCACCCTGGATTGCAGCCGCCGCCTCCTAACTGGCCGCCCTGCAGCTGCCGGCACCAGCCCATCGCCCACGGAGAGGCCGGAAGTCACTGCTGCCCCTCCAGTGCTCCAACGAACAGTGCTCCCACCTGTCTCGCATGAGATCCAGGCCCCCAACGCTGGCCTGCTCTGCTGAGCCCTACTCTTCCCCCGACCCCTGCTCCTTCACTGCGGACCTCCTGCTTCTCCTCCAAGCCCCAGGCACACTCCCGTCCTGGGAGGCTGCACGCTGCTCCCTCCTCCCCCCAACACTCAGGCCCTTTATGGGTGAGGTCCTGCCCCACTGCTGCTGTAAACCCCTAGTCAACCACCTCGGCACAGATCACCATCGACACACTAGCTGGTTTTTTTTTGTTTTTTTTTGCCCTACGCGGGCCTCTCACTGTTGTGGCCTCCCCCGTTGCGGAGCACAGGCTCCGGACGCGCAGGCGCAGCGGCCATGGCTCACGGGCCCAGCCGCCCCGCGGCATGTGGGATCCTCCCGGACCGGGGCACGAACCCGCGTCCCCTGCATCGGCAGGCGGACTCTCAGCCACTGCGCCACCAGGGAAGCCCCCACCAGCTGTTTTGATTCCTTTCCCTGGTTGGCCCTCTGTCCTTCCCAGCCCGCCAGGAGAGCAGCTCTGGGAGGGCAGGGATGACCCACGGTGCTCAATACGGGTGGGACGCCCGGCAGAGGGAGAGGCCCGCGGGGCGCCCGGCAGAGGGAGGGGCCCGCGGGGCGCCCGCCGGCTCACCAGGATGCTCTTGTACATGTTGCCGTTGTCCACGTCCAGGCTCACCCGGATGATGCAGCAGTCGCCCACCTGCTGGTTGTAGAGGGGCAGGGAGGAGCTGTAGCCGCAGACCCCCGACACGGAGCGCTTGTGGGTGCGCGTGGTGGCCACGGGCGTGGTGGAGGCTGAGGAGGACGAGGTGCTACTGGAGGCCGAGCTGATGCCGGAGGTCTCCGGGGACGACTGGGAGGTGCACTCCCAGAACTGCGGGGACGGCACGATCAGCGGAAGCCCCGGGCCACTGTCCAGCTCCGGGGGCTTCTGGTGTGCAGCGGGGAACTCTGGCCCTAGGAAGGGCTGAGAAGGGCTGTCAGGGAGGGGGTGGGGCAGTCACCTTCTTCTCCTGGCCGTCAGGGGACTCTGGGACAAAGCTCATGGTGATCTCCTCCACGTCGGAGCTGGAGGAGCCGGCCGAGTGGACACTCAGTGCGTCGGCAATGTCCCCGCTGCTGAGGTAGGGGCCGCACCTGAGCTGGTCACAGGACTTGGAGTGGTAGCTGCTGCCGGTACTGAGCTCCGTGCTGGGGGCCTGGCGGCTGCATGGAAGGGCTGGCTGACTTGGGGGAGGCCTCTCCTGGGACACAGCCCACCCCCGTCCCCTACACCCTGTGCCGAGTGCTGAGGCAATCACCCCGTTGGCTCCAGCGTCCGACAGATCATTTAGCATCACCCCATTTCACAGGGGGAAAAACTGAGGCCCAGAGGGGTGGAGCAAGTGGCCCAGTCACAGGGCTGTCGGCAGGGGAGCTGGGATCCCAGTGCCAGCTGCCTGACTCCCGAGCCCGCTCGCAGCCCGAAGCTTCCCTGAGCCCCGAGGGAGCGCCCCTGCCCACCCGGGCACTCAACTCGCTCCAGCGCTTGACGATGGCCGTGCTCTTCTTGACCTTGAGGGTGTTGCTGGCCGACTCGGAAGGGGGCTCCAGCTCACACGACAAGGAGTAGCTACAGGACAAAGCGGCGGCTGTGGGGAGTCGCACCCGGGTCTCCCTCCCGGTGCCGGCCCGGCCGTCAGCAGCGACGGCACCCATGGCTGCCCGGGATCCCAAGCCACAGGCTCTCTGGAGATGCCCAGGGACAGCCCACGTGTACCCCCCCAGCTCCTGCCCGGACTCACCTGTCAGCCTCGCTGAGCCGCTCCATAGCCCGGAACCAGGCCCCAAAGTGCTCTTCGGCTGCGATGCTGTAATTGTTGCAGGCCGATTGGAGCAGCTTGATCTGGGCGATCACTTCGAACTCCTGGGGCCAGAGGGGAGGATAGGATGCTGACGGTCTGGGTCGGCCGGGCCTGTGCCAGCCTCTGCGTCCCCACTTCCCACCCTGTCCTCACAGCCAGGTTCAAACAGCCCCTCCAGGAAGGTGTCCTTGATTCGACCTCCTGCCCCATCCTCCCGTGGGAAAGGCTCCCCCTCTCTCTGTATCCAGCTCTCCCCAAAAATGTGACAGGGAGGGGTCGGAGCCAGCTGTTCTAGCCAGGTGGCTCTCTGATCCCGCCCCCCACACGGGCCCCCTTCCCGTGAGGCTGCGTCTGCTCACCTTCCTCCTCTTCTCGAAGTTGATCAGTCTCCCCTGGAAAGCACACGGCCAGCGTCCATCAGAAAGTGTCCCCTAGCCCATGACCGCCCCTCACGGGTCTCAGGCTGCACTACCCAGAGTACACACCAGGGGGCAGCACAGCACACACCTGGACCTGGGTGGGGCC
>NW_020175018.1:16860393-16877764 GCF_003031525.2 Neophocaena asiaeorientalis asiaeorientalis
CACGGCTCAGGGGTCTGAGGACAGTTAGAGAGACCGAGGCCTCGGGCAGGAAGGCCAGGTTGGCCACGTGTGCCCGACCCTGGAGGGCCCAGCCTCTCCACCCATGGCCGCCACCTGAGGGAGGGGCTGTGTCCTGCTGGGTCAAACCCCTTGCAGCTCTGATGAGCCCCACCAGGCGGGCACCAAGCTCTGTTCACTCACTGCCGAGATAGGCAGGTGTCCCCGGGACACAGGGGCGGCCAGGGGGCTCTCGTAAGATGAGGTGCACCCTCTGCTGAGAGCTCGGGGCTCAGGACCCCCCCCGACCCCGGCCCTGGGCTGACTCACATACAGATAGTCCTTCATTGCAGTGTCCAGCATCACCAGGTCTGTGAGGAACGTGCCCAGGTAGGGGACGGTGCCCTGGATGACACCCTGTGACAACTGGGTGGGGGGGGCGGAACTGATGAGCAAGGCCCCTCCCCTGAAAACCCCTCAGCCCCACTCGGGCCTCCCACTTGGAGCAGCCTGGGGACCTTTAGCCTTTTCCCCCCAGTCCCCCTCCCAGCGTGCATGGACCCAAAACTCCCTCAAGTCACCTTGCAGGCTTGGTATTTGGCAAATCTCCAAAATCTATGGCCCCTGGCCCCTCCCCCCTCCCAAATCCCCACTGGGCCCAGATCTTCCAGGCCCCTGCTCTGGTGGTTACTAGTCCCCCGACACCAGCTGTTCAGGGCGCAGCGCCCCCAGGCCCCGGAGTAGGTCGGACTAAGGGTCATGTCAGGCAGCGCAGCTACAGGAGCGGGGGCTCGGGGCGGCCCCTCCTCTCCCAGCCTCGGGCACACTCACCACCTCCTTCGGCCGCCTCTGGGCTCTCTTGGGGTTCATCTCCAGGGTGGCAAACTTGGAGGTCCCCTCCTGCAGGGCCGAGGACAGGGTCGGTGAGGCCTTCTGACCCTCCCCCCATCAACCACCAGCAGACACGACCTTGGCCCTGGTGACTGGTGCAAACGCTCCAGCCATCCCAGTGTGCTCCATTCCTAGATCTGCACCCCTGCTCGGGTGCTCACGGGGTGTGGGAACGTGGGTCAGCAGCCCGGCCTCCTTGGAAAGTACAGATGAGAATTACACCTGCCCCTCGGGGTCTCCAAGGACTCAGCGCCACACCTCCATCACCGTGGCTGTGCTGTTCCCCCCGACCCCCCGTCTCTGCAGGAGGGTAGGAGATTTCCCTTCCCCCTTGAACCTCACTGCCTCCCCGTGAGGTTGGCACCCTGGGGTCAGCATTCGCCCACTTTCCAGATGAGGAAACTGAAGCCCAGAGACAGGCATTGCCTTGCCTCTGAATGAGCCTCAGAAGGGCTCAGAGCCTCCGGTGTGTGCCGGCCCCCCGCCGGGCGAGCCATCGAGAGAGGGACAGGGAGTCTGGGGGGGCCTGGCTGAGCAGGGTGTCTGCCGCGCCAAGGCCTTCACAACCCCACGGAGCCCCTCGGGATGTCCCCTGCACAGAGCTCTGCCTTCAGCCGCTCAGGAGGGGTCTCCTTGGTGCCACCTCTGAGAGGGTGAGCTGGGGCTGCTGGGAGCACCGGGTGGTGACACTTTGCTTCCTCTTTGTATGGAAGTTTCCGGGGAAGGACCCCTGTGAATGCATCAGCACCCCTGTGCACTTGGCACAAGCCGTCTGGGCCATTTGTCACGGCCACCAAAGGCCCTGTGGTGAGACTCTGAGAAGAGTCCCTGGATTCCTTTGCAGTGTCTGCCCTGAGGCAGAGGGAAGAGCCCCCAGGCCCCAGATCTACCTCCTGGTCTGCTCATTTGGACGACGGCTGGGCGGCCCCTGCAGTGCCATCCCTGGGCAGGCGGGGTGCCTGGCCCTCGGAGGTCAGCACAGACAGGAACAGCAGGGCCTGGCTTTGTGGGGACAGGCTAGGCTGGTCTGGGGAAGGAAGAGACCCTCACCCTTGACCTCATCCACCCCGAGTGCTGGGTGAGGGACCAGTGAGGACCCAGGAGACTCTAATCCTGCCCCTCACCTGCCCGCAGCTCTAGGACAGCCCAGCTGCCCTGCTCCATCCCTGTACTAGGGCCTCCCATCTCCCAAACTGCCCCCCACCTGCCCACAGACCCGACAGATCTCATGAGAAGTTTTCGAAGAAACTTTCGGGGGAACATAAGCCCCTCCACCCCGAGCCCCCGGACTCTACCTTGATGAGCAGCTCTCTGCTTAGGGAGTAGTTGTTCTCATCTGAGAAAATCTCCGACAGCTTCTGAAAGATGCGGAGGCTGTCCCTGGGGGAAGGAAGGAGAAAGGAGGGCATGGTGGGGAGGGGTGCGGGGGCAAAAACATTTGAGGACCCAGAGACCCCAACTGCCTGGATGGGTGGTTTCCAAACAGAGTTCTGCTGGACCCTAAGGGCTCGGTAGGCCTGGAGGAGTGGGTCTCATGTGGGTCACCGGGGAACCCCATTCCCAGTCGACTGAGCGGCTCTGTTTTGGCCAGTTCTGATTTTAAGCGCACAGAGTCGTGTGGGTGAAGTAGACACATGAAATCCCCAACGTGGCTCAAGCCAGTACCTGCCAGAGAAAGAGACCGGGTCCTGAGGCGGAACTGCTGGCCCTGAGAGACCCCGCCCCCAGGATGCGCTGTCCCTGGGCAGGTTCCAGGCAGCACCCAGCCCCGTGGAAGGCCCCAGGTCCACCCTGGAGCTCCTCCAGGGAGAAGCCTGCCCACCTGGAAACTTCTTCCCACGTCTTCTTCAGCCGGTGGATGGAGTTGCTCTGCAGAGCCGAGAGGATGGCGTAGAGGGACGAAAAGTTCTTGAGGACCCGGCACTCCTGGGAGGGAGGGGCCAGGCTGTGAGAGGGGGCCGAGCTCCCGCCTGCTCCAGCTTCAGTCCCTCTTAGGGGGGCACCCCCCTCCCGGATGGGACAGACGCCCTGGGAGGTGCTCCTGGGGTCGGATGAGATCAACTCAGGGGCAGAAAGGGCTCCCCGGGTCCTTGGCGGCCGCGTACCCGGGCCACCTCGATCCAGTGCTCCAACACCCTGGCCCTGGCGCGGGCCGTCACGCTCCGGTCCCCGAGGCAGGTGGTGATGACGCAGTTGGCCACACTGTTGAACTGGGCGACAGTGGCACGGACGGTGGGAGCCAGGTGTTCCTTGCCCCTCTTGTCCCGCTGAGACCAGATGGAGCCCAGGCAGTGGTAGGGCACCACCTTCTTGAACAGCTCCTGGGGGCAAGGGGAAGGTCAGCCGGCACTGCTGCACCCCAGCTCAACGCCCACAGTCCCCCCAGCCCCACCCCCAGGCCTCGGCAGGGTCACTGGTCAGAGCTGGAGCTCTGGAAGCCGGGGAGGCGGCTCGAGCCCGGCCGGGGGAGGCGCGGGGAGGTGGTGTCTCTTGGTTTTGTTCCCTGCCCACTGTGGGCACCCAGTGCAAGGTGACCCAGAGTGACCCTGGCAGGAAAGAGAGGTGGCCACCTTCCCCAGTCCACCCCAACTCCCAGCACGAGATGCGGCTCACACCTGCCCATACAGGTGGTGCTTCTAGCCCTTGATCATGCCTCAGGCCTGTCCCCTGTCCAGATGCCCATTCACGTGGGCACTACAACCAGAGGCTGCGTCTGCCACGGCTTCTAGCACGCACCAGGTGCCTACTAAGTGCCGAAGCTGGTGAGGTCTCCTCAGCAGACGTGGGGGGCAGGGGGGGCGGACCACGGAGTGAGCGACCGTCCGCTACCGGGTGGGCCAGACCCCGCCCAGCTTTCTACCGCTCCACCTCATTCCACCCAGACACCGTGTGCGAGGGATGGGGCCTGGGTCCACAGCCTGGAGGGGAGTCGAGGCCTTCGGGTGAGGAGACCTGCCCAGGCGACACGGTTTGTCATGGGACTTGGGGCAGGGCATCAGCTCTGGACAGGGCAGGGCAGACGCCTGAAGGAAGGTGCACCCGCCCGCCCTGCTGAGACGAGCTGCCTACCGCGTCCATCAGCGTGAACTGCTCTGCCACCAGGTTGGGCGGGAACGCCAGGAGGTGAGGCTTCTCCTCACCCAGCCCGTTCTCTGCAGCCACGGGCGAAGGCCAGGAAGGCTCTGCGGCTGGAGCTGGTACTGGTCCCAGGGCTGGCTCGAGGTCTGGACCTGGCACCGGCCTGGGTGCTAGAGCTGGAGCCGGCACTGGCTCGAGGGCTGCAGTTGGCTTCAGAGCTGGAGCCAGAGCTGCAAAGAAGAGCGGAGCTCAGCAACACGCCTGCCTTTTTTTCCAGGACAGAAACCACATCACTGCCTTCCAGAGAAGCTTCAGCTCAAGAAGCACCCCAGGACGTCTCCCCGCCAGTGGTCCCCACGCGGACGGTCTGAGGCAGCCCCGGGGACTCCTGCGTGTCCAGCACCGACCCCGCTCCTCACCCTCCGGCTCTGCCTTGGTGAGCTCTGTGCGCTCCAGCTGGGCCAGGAGAAGGTGGGCGCGGCGCTCCAGGTCGGAGCCGGGCATGTTGAGCTGCACGTAGGCCACCAGCTGCTTGAGGCACGGGAAGTCCGGGGGCTGACAGAAGTCCTCAGAGTACTGGTCCAGCCAGGTGCCCAGGATGGAGGAGACGGCACTGGGGGCAGGCGGGCGGGCAGCAGTCAGGGGCCTGGCCTTTCCTTCCACGCGGCCCTCCCCTGGCTCCCCCATGGGGGATGGGCTTCTGGGCCCGCCCCTGCCCCACCCGCACTGGGCTGCCAGGCGGGGTCAGGCCTGGTCAGCAGGCCTGGTAGGAAGGGGCCCTCCGTCCCTGGTGACCACCTCTCCCTTCCTCGGGGGAGCCTGACTCTCTCCTGTCTGCCCCCAGCCCCCCGGGCCCTCCCCACTGGGAAGGAAACTGCAGGAGGGCAGGGAGGGCCGGCCCGCTCTGTTCGTCGCGCTGGCCTGGCCGCACACAGTAGGCGCTGCATAAACAGGGGAGGGCGGAGGGGACAAGCAGAGTGTGCCCCTGCCCGGCCTTCACGGGCCTCGCGCACCTGAACCGGAAGCTCGCGCACGGACGGCTGCCTTGGTCTGTGCGCCGGAGTGCGGGTCTCGTCCTCCCAGGGACGCTATTCTTGGTGGTGGGGACGTAGCCAGCCCCCTGACCCTGAATGAGCTCCCGTGAGCCCCAGCTGAGCACTCACACTGGGCTGCGAGGCTGAAGTGTCAGCAGCTTGCCCCCCACACCTCCTGTCCTGGGCCCCGGATCTGAGGGGGGATGGATGCTCTCAGGGGCCGGCTCTGAGCCCCCAGCCTCCCCTCTGCTCCCTGGGGACATGGGACCCCAGCCACAGCTCTCTGACTCCTTTCCTCCTGCAGGAGAAGCCCCCAGACCTCAGCTCTGCAGCGGGAATCACAAGATGTGTGGCAGCCAGGGTTCTGCCCAGCCCCTCCCATCAGACCCAAAGTCTACTCACTTTTTCAGTTGGTCCTGAGGTCCGCCGTCCTCGCTGGAATAAGGGAGGATACACCCGTATCTAGAGGAGGCCGTGAGGGCGTCACATCTACCGTACCTGCTATGACGTCTAGTGTTACTGGCTGACCCCCCGGCTAGGATGGAAGCCCGGGAGGGCGGGGATTTTTGTCTGCACCGTTCACTGAATTAAGCCAAGTGCCTAGAAAAGTGCCTGCACACAGTAGGCGCTTCGTATGTATTTGCTGAACGAATGAGCCCAACCAGTACCTTACAGATGCCTGAGTGGGCCTGGGCCCTCAGCCGGCCCCCGGCCAGCCCTGCCCTGGCTACTCCCAGGAGGGATCCCTGAGACAGAATCTGGAACCTCCTTTACAAATGGGAAAACTGTTCTGCCCAGCGGCTGGAAGCAGAGAGCTTCTCCATGGGGCAGAGGAAAACCTTAATTAAAACCACCCCAGCCCTCAGCAGCCCTTTCCACAGGGCCGGGCGCGGGGCCGCACTGTCCATGCTTATCCGACAGTCCTGGCAGCCCGGCCTTCATGTGAGTAAACTGAGGCTCAGAGAGGTAAAGCGACATTCCCAAGACACACAGCCAGTGGGTGGGCGGGGCGCTCACCTTTGGAACAGCAGGTCCAGGACCCGCTGGGTGGTGGTGAAGGCTCGGTAGGTGCACAGGAAGATGGTGACATAGGAGAGGTCGCTGCCCTGGAAGGCGGGCACCAGGTGCTCCACCAGCTTCTCCAGCGTGCCTGCCTTCACGGTCCGCACCTTGCAGGTCTCATACAGGTTCAGGGCCGAGTCATTTTCATACTGGGGTGGGACAGAGAGGCACAGACGGTCAGCGACAGCACCGTGGCCCACTAGGCGGGCAGGGGCTGGAACTCAGAGGAAGCCCCAAGCACCCGGCGACTTCTGGACGGAGATGGGACGTGAGTGCCCGGAACAGAAAAAGGGTCTCAGCTTTTGAACTGGAGGTGGGGCGATGAAAACTCGCAATACCAACACCTTCAGGTCATTTTATTAGCTGAGTAATGACAGCACCTTGCCGTATTAAGGGCAGAGTCCCCGGGATCCCTGGCAAAGCATCCCCGTCCTAGAGATGAGAAAACAGAGGCTCAGCCTGGGGTGGAAAGGCACGGTATGTTAGGACCCAGAGGCTATTCGGGGCGGCACTGTGGAAATGGCTGCAGAAAGGAATCCCGTCAAGGTTCACGGCAGTGAAGGCTGAGTTATGGTTGCTAACCAGCCTCCCTTCTGAAATGTTACGTATTTGTCAGGCCCCCGCTATGACCTGGAGGGGTCATGGAGTTGTGTTCCGTGACGGCAAGTTGCAGAGAACCATATATAGTAGGCTGAGTCCTTTTTGGGTTTAAAAAAAAAAAAAAAAAAGCCCTACTAAGTAAGGTGATGAAAGCCTTGGCGAAGGTGTGGAAGGACAGTCGTTAAAACAAGAAATACTGGGGCAAAATGCACAAGTAATCCCAGCCTAAGATGAAGTGGAAATAGTATGGAAGTGTCTTTTTTTGATGTTCATACAAATAAGTGAACAGAGAACTATGCACTTGGCCCAGCCCAGGGCTGGACAGTAGGGGAGGGCTGAGGGCCCAGATTCCTTTGGGAGCAGGGCTGGGGGCCCCCCAGGCAGGAAAGCCCTGGGAGGGAGCCCAGTGGAGTGGCCAGGGTGGCCCCTGCATCCCGGGCCTTGTCGGGGTTCTGGGCACGGAGACCCCCCCATCCACACTCACCCCGAGCCAGCGCTGGCCCTTGTTGGCGCCGTGGTGCACCTGAACCTTGCGCAGGGAGATGGAGTAGATGACGCCGTTGACCAGCTCCTCGCCAATCTCCTGCGTGGAGCTCTGCAAAGACAGCGCCCGGCCACCGGGCGGGGGTGTCGGGGCCTGCCTGGCTGTGTGGCAGGGGGACGCCCCGTGCCACTTCCTGCTCCCTAGATGAGGCAAAGGTCGGTGGCCACAGAGACCTCCAGCCCAGAATTTAACAGGACGACAGCTGGAGGGCCGGGGGTTACTATCGGGGCGGCAGGCACTGCCCCCAGCACCCCCGTCCTCGCCCCACCAGCCATGGCTGGGTGTGAACGAGACGTACCCAGTGGGGTTCCAACAACAGCCTGCCCCTGCCCAGGGGGGTCCCCCCGCTCCCGCCCCCACCCCAAGGCGAGTACTCTTATCCAGTCATTTCACAGGTGACTACACAGAAGCCAAGGGAAGGGCAACCCATCCAAAGCCATGCCGCTGAGGGTAAACAGCGGAGCCGGGACCCCGAGGCCCTAACTCAGCCCACTGCACCTAGGGGGCTCTGGCCCCCCGAGAAGATGCCTCCCCCAGGGCGTGAGGCCGCTGGCCCCCTCACCCTCACGTGCCCAGACGGCACCTGCAACAGCTGCTCCAGCCCTGGAGTCAGCCTCCCGGGTCTGGGGCAGGTGCGGGCATCCTCGACAGCCACAGCCACGGCCACTTCCTTCCCTTTCTGCTCATTCAGTCTTGTGCCTTCTTGGGCAACAGAGGCGTTCCCAGTTCCCTGCTCGTCATCACGTGCATGGGGGCAGCGTGAGAATGACGGCAGTGCTGGCATCCGGGCTGATGCCTGGGATTCCACAGAACTCCAAAACCACGGGACTTCGGCTAGGCCAGGAGTGGGGTGGGGGGTGTCATCTGGCTGCTTCCTAGACCCCGGGCAGGAAGACCCTTATTTTAAAAGGCAGTGATCCCTCCTGCTGGGCAGGCTGGCCCGGGGGCTGCATCAAGGCCTGGTCAAGGTCACTCAGTCGTTCTCCACCCCCTCTCCCACTGCCCCTGTCCAGGGATGGGGTGAGCTTGCAGTGGGGAGGGGGGCCTAGGAGTAAAGAGACAGACCTCTGAGAGTTTAGGGAGGAGGGGGGAGGTGCTAGCTGGCAAAGGGCCATCATTCACATGGTCAATGCCAGCAGCTAGGATCACGGGTCACTGCCCCAGCTCAGGGTAGGTGTGGAGCTCACAGAAGGCCCAGTGGAAGTGCTAACTCAGCCTGGGCCCCACCGACAGCCTTTCCCTAAATCCCTTGGCCTAAGCTGGGCCCCTGGGTAGGAACCAGGTGCCCAGTGTCCTGTGGGCTGTACCCCCGGACATCAGCACCCCTGGGGTCAGGGGCTAGGGAGCGGGATGGGCCTGGACCTCCTGCCTCAAGGGCTCTGGGAGGCCTGGGAGCCATCCTCCGGAAATCTACTTCCTCTGACCCAAGGCCGCCCTCCCACTCTGGGCATTGTACCAACAGGAAAGCCAGTGCAATCACACAGGCGCTCCTGACCCTTCGCCTTCTCCGGAGACACAGCCAGGCATTTCTTGGAAGTCAGCAGGGAACCCGCAGGTAGAGGTCCCTCATCTCAAGAGCCCACGCCTGGGGAGGTCCAGCCCTTCCATCGAGGAGGAGAAACTCTTCCTCCTGAGGCAGAACTGAAGCAGATACGCACTTTCCTCCCCCGGGTCACACATCCTTCCCCGGCCTAGAAGAGGCCGCGGTGATGGGTGATGTCAGGGGCCTGCCATCCACCTGTGAGACCAGGGCCCTGTCCACCCACCCCTACCTCTCCTCAGGGGTCCTCGACTGCCTCTCGCAAAGGCTGCTGCCCGCCCTGGAAAGGCCCGTCCCTCTCCGGGGGATTCCAGCCACCTCTGGTCCAGCCTGGAGCCAGACAGTGTCCTGATAGAGTTCCCGTGCTGGACCTGCCTGACTGTGGGCACGGGACTCAAACCCCGTGGGAGCACACACAGCACCTGGCTCCCAGCGGGGCCCCATCAAGGCCTGCTGGACAGAAGCGCTTCCTGGCCAGGCCAACCAATGGGAGGCCTCGCCATCCCTGAGCGGGTCTAAATAGCGGCTCTGCAGTGAGCCATGGGCCTCGCTGGCAGACGGAACAGCTGGCTGCCCTGCCCAGGCGTCATGTGATCCCGAGCCCTTCCCCCACCCCAAGGGGCCCCCTTCTGCCAGCCCGGTGGGGGGCAGGGCAGGACGCTGAGAGCCGTACATGCTGGGCCAGGGGGAGTCACCGCCTCGTGGCACAGATGGAGAGCTGCTCCAGCCCCGCGGAGCTAACCCTGTCCTCTCCGGGCCCTTCACCACAGCCCAGCAGCAGGAACAAAACCAGATCGTCCAAGCAGCGCAGAGAGCAGGCGCCATTTAAACCATCGACCAAGAGACAACGGCGGGGCAGGATCCAAAGATTGCTGCCCACATCCTGGGCACAAAGCGGCAGAGTGGGGCGTCTGCTCTGCGCTCCCACCGCGCTTCCAGGGACAGAGAAGGACAGCGGCCGACAGCCCTGGCACCTGCCCCGGGACCCTCTGGGGCAGGAAGAGCTGGGCCCTGGACCCCACAGGTGACCCATCCTGTTAGCAGAGCAGACAGCACACAGGCCCGGGAACAGGCAGCCCGTGTGGGCAGCACCAAGCCTCTGGGGGTGCTCTGGAGCTCCCGGGGGAGGGCATGGCTGAGCAAACAGCAGACACCCTGGGGGGAGGCGTCCACAGGGCAGCAGAGAGCTCTTAGGGGGAAAGAACACCAGGTGGGTGGCTGTGTCCTCAGGGGACAGATCCTCCTGTCCCGCCCCAAGCAGGCACCCACAGATGTCCCCAGGGCCTGGGGACGCAGCTGGCAGCTGGGCCTTGCACACACTGCCGAGCCTACCACCACTTGGGTCTGGAGCGAGGGTGGTAAGATGCCTCCAGGCCCTTGTGAGCAGAGGCTGGCAGAACGGGCACCAGGGTGCCCCATACCCCGCTGTCCCTCGGAGCACAGCCCGGAGCCCCAGGGACAAGGAATCAGCCTGGGTGACATGTTAGTGTGTCACCTGATCAGCCTCCTTGGGGTGATGGGCCAGCAGGATGCCGTGGCCCCAACTGACTGCAGGCCGAGCCCTGATTCCCGCAAGACAGAGTAACAGGGTTGCCGGGAGCCGACCCCACCCTCATTTCTGGAGAGAACAGAGGGGACCTACTGGGCCTTTTCCAGCCCTGCCATCTCCCCCAGAAGGCGGCTCGTGCTTGCACACACGGGGGTGGCGCCTTCTCCCATCCTGGTGACCTCTCTCCTCCCACACAGCTGTACATTTGCTGTGGAAGCTCCAACTAGAGACCACGCGGGGCCTCCAGACCCACAGACGCCTCTGGCTGCAGACCGTCTCCCCCTCACTGGCCAGGGGCTCACGGAGGAAGAGGGCCTGAAGCCACACCATGGTCTCCTCCCTGGGGCTGCACGTGGTGGTCTCCTCCCTGGGGCTGCACGTGGAGAAACCTGGTCTCACTCAGGCGAGCGGGGGGTGGGGGATGAGATCACCGCCCGGGGACCTCATGGCACCCCGCTGAGCTGCTGCTCAGGCCCACTGAGTCACAGAGGTCACCCGAGGCCCTGACCCAGCCACCCGCCAGCACCCTGCAGCCCTGGGCCCACTGGACCCACAGGTACTGTCTTTCCTGCAGGGCTCTGGCTCCCAGCTCAGCTGAGCCCTGCAGCCCTTGGCCTCAGTGAGACTGGCTGGGAGATGGGCGAAGGGCAGCAGCTCTCCAAGGGGACGAAGGCGGCAGGGGTCACGAGAGGGGACATGAGGGGCTGGGCACCAGGCATACAAAGCACCCAGGAACAGGACCTGAGGGCGCTGTGGCTGGCGAGCTGACAATGGACACGGGGCCAGGGAAAGCCTCCCGGGAGACCTGCCAGATGCCCGGAGAGCTGGAGGAGGGCCAGGTGAAAGGGAGGGCGGGCCATCCTAAATCCGTGCAGAGGAGGAACCAGGGCTGCGGCTTTCCGACCCTTTAGCCTTCTGTCTGAATGCAGGAGCCAAAACACGAGAGGGATCAGGGATCAGACAGGGCTGCTTAGTCTCTCCGAATCCCAGGATCCCGGGACAGTTTGAATACAAAGTCGAGCACCCATTTTACAGAGGTAGAGACCAAGGCCCAGGGGAGACGGTCAAGTAGAAAGTGTCCAAGCCCTGGTTCATCTCTCAGATTGTGTGCCCAGGGAAGGAGAAAGAAAACGCCAAATGTGTGTGGCCCTCCCGGTGGGCGACGGGGCGCCACCCTCGGGCCTGCCCCCACCCCAGGTGGGTGTCCTGCACCCTGAGCCCGAGGACATGAACAGACCCCCAGTGAGGACTCAAGGTCAGCCCTGGATGGGGGTGGCCACGCTCCTGGTCCCCAGGCACTGCAGCCCAGAGGTGGCCTTAGTAGGGGACCACACGAGGTGCGTGGGTGGCAGGGCAACCGGGGAGCTCAGTGACCCCAGAAACTGCAGTTTGGGGACCAGCCTGTGCTGAGCCTCCAAAGAGGCTGACCCATCTCCCCAAGAGCCTTCTCGGCCAGCCGGAGCCTGGCTACTCGTCAGCGTCTAGAAGAGAAACGTGCCGCCAGTGGAGAGCAGAGACCAGACCTCAGGCTGGCCTTGCCCACCTCGTCCTCCTGCCCCCCCAGGACCGGCTCCTGACCGTCAGGCCTCTAGGGGCCAGGCCTGCAAGGGGGCATGGCTGGTGACAGCTGAGGAGGAGGGTGGCCTCTCACGAGGGGGTGGAGGGAGGGCCAGCTGACATCAACACCACCGGCCACAGCATCCAGCACTTGAGGGCATTTCCCAGGTGTCAGGCCCTTTGCACGCTCATCACATTTAATCCTCCCGACACCTCTCTTGACGGGTGGCGAAAGCCAGGTGGGGAGCTCATCCCCGTCAGGAGCCAGGAAGAGGCAGCCGGGGCAGGGATTTGAACCCTGGCCCGTGACAGTCATGTGCCGTGGAGACACACCTAGGCCTCGCTCCACCGGTGGCTGCCACGGTCACAGCCTCAAAGTGCAGTTCAGCCCCTGGTCACACACATGCTAGAGGGAGGGAGACCAGAGACAGAACAGGCTTCCTCAGGTCACACAGCCAGAGGGGGGCGGGGGGGCGGGGAGTGGCAGTTCCCTCGCACCCGCACCTCTCCACTGAGAGGGGATTGGTCGGGGCTCCTGCCACAGGATGGCCAGGGCACCCGCAGGCCTGGGGTCAGCTACGAGAACCAGGCCTGGGAAGCACCATGCTGACCAGGCTGGCCAGCGTCCTCCTGGAGCCCTGGGCACGGGCACTCCCCCAGCACCCTGTCAGAAGACACAATCGTGGCAGCCACGGCCTGTCTGGCTCTGACGCAGTACCAGGCGCCATGGGGACCGCTTGCCAGGCCGCCTGTCTCTTTCGGTCCTCACCAGAAGCCTAGGCGGAGCAACTGGCCTCGAGTCCAGATAAGGAAACCAAGGCTCAGGGAACGAGAGCACGTCTAGGGCCGCGAGAGGCTGAGTCGGCCTTCCAGCCCAGCTCTCCTCCCTCCAGAGCCCAAGCTCTGGACCAGCACGTGTGACGCTGCCCCTTGGGTCAAAAGGACATCGTTCCTCCCTCAAGCCCGCAGAGCTGGCTGTGCCAGCATCCGGGGGCCCCCTGGGGAGGAGAGGAAAACGCCGGGCAACACGCGCTCCCTGAGCTCCCAGACTGCAGGCCCATGCTGGGTGCCCTCAGCCTGCTCACCGAGCACCCTTCTGGCAACCATCGGCTCGCCCCCTCCCCCGCCCCCCGCCACAGGCTGGTCAGGGGATGGAAACCGGGGGCTGCTCAAAGCTCCGCTTCTCCTGCACTGGGCTGCAGGCTTCAATTCCCACCTCCTCAGAACTGGGTTGGGGACAGTGGCTTCACTGGAGCCACGTGTCCAGGAACGCGGCACTCCTGAGCCTGAGAGGCCGGACGCCGAGCCTGAGGCAGGGCGGACACAGCATGGTGCCACGCTGTGAGGGCCTTACAGGCAGCCAGTCCTCCACTGGGTGGCTGGGCGCCACCTCCCCAAACCGCCCCCACTGGCCTGCTCGGAGGCTGCAGGTGGCCGGTGCTAAGTCTCCTCCAAACCCTCCTCACCAGCAGTGAAGAAGGGCCCGGAAACGGCTAACTTCCAGGCTGAGGATGGGGCCCCAGTCCTGCCTGCCAGCGGTCTAACACCTCCCAGCACTGAGCCCCCACCCGCTCCTGCCCCAGGGCCATCCCGGAGCCGCTGGGGAAACAGCTCAGCGTGCCCAGTCCGGAGGAGTCCTCCCCGCCAGAGAAGGAACAAGGACCCAGTACCAGCCAGCCTGGCCCCTGAGGAGTAAAGCAAGAGGGGAACCCGAGAGTCCATGGGGGCCCAGCAGGTGGCAGCCGGTCAGGCCCCTCGTGAACCTGACAGGCTGTGCAGTTGCTGGAGGCCGCCCCCTTGGAGCCTGCCGGGAAGCCTGGCTGGAAGATGACAGTACACAGACTTACACACACACACACACATCACACACAGACACCAGACACAAACACAGACACACACACACCACACACACAGAGACACACAGAGACACACACACACACACCACACACACACACACACACAGACACAGACACACACACACCACACACACACAGAGACACACACAGACACACACACACCACACACACACAGAGACACACAGAGACACACACACACACACCCCACACACACACACAGACACAGACACACACACACACAGACACCAGACACAAACACAGACACACACACACCACACACACAGAGACACACAGAGACACACACACATACCACACACACACACAGAGACACACACACACCCCACACACACACACACCACACACACACAGAGACCCACCCAGACACACACACACCACACACACACAGACACACACACACACAGACACCAGACACAAACACAGACACACACACACACCACACACACAGACACACAGAGACACACACACACACCACACACACACAGAGACACACAGAGACACACACACACATACCACACACACACACAGAGACACACACACACACCACACACACACACACCACACACACACAGACACACGCACACCACACACACACACACATACATACCCCTACCTCTCAGGTCATGCCTCTTGGCCTAAGGCTAATGAGCCCTGGGGGTTAGACTGGAGCCCTGCACACCGTGAGATCAAGAGACCAGACAACGGGGAAGGAGGCGCGGAGGCTGGAGGGAGACGCATCTCCCCTGCACATCTCTGCTCTGCCCGGGAAGGCTTCCTCATTTCATTCCACCCACATACGCCGCGCTCAGGGCTTGCAGCTCCCTGCCTGGGTGGGATTCCCGCCCCTGCCACTCACTGGCTCGGCGAGTTTGTGTAATCTAGCACCTCGGTTGTTCCATCTGTTAAATGGACGACAGATGATCCTGACCCCCAAAAGACATAACGCACGCAAACTGCTCACACACGGCCTCCCACCAAGTGCCAGCTCATGTTACCTATCATCGAAAACCTTCAGGGTCCAGCTGCGGGCTTGTTTCTTCCTTGAAGCTCTGCCCCGTGTCTTGTGGCCCAAAGCACTTTCACCTTCCTCTGGCCTATAAGCACCCCTACCCTTCACCAAGCATGGGGACTTCTGGGCTGCCTGGGCCTGGTTCCGTTCCCCTAACAGCTCCACCATCCTCCTGGGGCACGTGTAATTGTCTCACTGCGAGGTATCCTTCTCTGATCCCTGTGGGCTCTCGTACACAATAGGCGCCCAGCACAGAACACTGCCCAGCTTCAAATCCCGGCTGCGTCCTCGCTGGCCGCGTGTACATTTAGTTCAGGGACTTCACTTCTCTGAGCTCCAGTCTCCTATAAAGTGGGGTCGGCACCTACTCGGGAGGGCTGGTCAAAGCCAGCTGGAACGAGGGGGTGGTGTCTGCAGACAGTAGGTGCTACGGACTCCGGGACTCCTCCTGCCTGGCTGAGGCAGTGGCCTGCACGGAGGCAGGGGCGTGGGCCCGGTGACCTCCAGAAAGCACAGAATTGCGCAGGCCGGGCTGGGTCAGCAGTGGCCTGGCTTAGAAGTACGATGATAAGCAGATGCCCAGATGTGTGAGGACATCTGTTAGCCCAGAGCGGGAAGGACGGGGTGGAGACTTGTTAAGGAAAGGGGGACCGGGGAAGGAAACAGAAACTGCCTAGTGGTTTCCAGACAGGACAGGGACCACAAACAGCCGCTTCAGCTCTGGCAGGCCCCAGCGACCAGGAAATCGGCCCCAGGATGGGAGGGGGTGGGGGTGTTGGCAGGAGGGACAGGGACTTCCCCACCCCCTCCCCCAGCTCATGGTAAATGGTCATTGTGTTTGGTTTCCGGCAGTGGCCTCCTCTCCTGCCAGGACCCTGGTTTTCCTGCCCCAGCCAGAAGCTTCCCCTTTGATTTCTAAATAGCAGCCACGGCCTGGATCTCAGTGCTGGGGCCAGTGAGGAAGAGGAGGGGGGAGAGGGGGAGAGGGGGAAAAAGAGAGAGAGGGAGAGAAGGCAGACCCTTGGGCAGGGGTAGGGCTCAGCTCTGCCTCTCCCTCGGTTCCTCAGGGATACAGACGGACAGACAGAGGGAGGGAAGGAGGGAGGGAGAGAAGCAGCTGAGCGGCCCACCCCTGCGAGCACGCAGGCCGGACCCTCCAGCACACAAAGCCCGAAGAGCTGCCAGACATAATGAAAGTCAGATGAGTGCTGGGCTGGTGTCAGGCCGCCCACCCCCACCCTCCCAGGGGTCTCACTCCAGCCACTAATGAAGACCAGAGCTGTGGGTGGATGAGGGTCGGGGAGTGTGCCTGGCCGGGCCACCGGCCAAGCTCAGCAATAAAGGGTCTCCCCGGCCCGAGGTTCTCCCACCAAGAGCTCCCTCCACCCCCTGCCTTCCCCCCACTCTGGGCAGGGAGATGCGCTTTATCCTCGGGTAAGTATGCATCCCGGCCCCGTCTAGGCACTGGGGACACAGAGGCACGAGACCCAGACTGGCAATTACAACTTACCCGGGCCTAAAGTGACAAAGCAGGGATACCAAGGGGCCCTCGCCAGCTCGGGGGCTCAGGAACCCCGCTGAGCCCTCCGACGCAGGAATGGCCTCTGTCCAGGCCCCAACCCTGGATTCTGCCACCCTGGCCGCAGGGAGTAGGAGGCTGGTGTACAGTCAGGTAGGAGGCGGGGGGGCACTCCTCCCCTGCCCCCCGCTGCCCAGAGCACACTAGAGACAGGAGTCCAGCCCTCACCTAGTTCCCCCAACCACATGCATGATAGGCACACCCCCGTTCTGAATCCTCCCAAATCCTTACAGATTCGGGGTGTCGGCGCATTTTCTAATCAAGAAGTGAGTCACCCCTCCACCTGAGAGGCCCTTGTCCCAACCTCCCGGCCTGGACACCAGGCCCCACTGGTTGGAGGCCTGTCTCCCCACTCCCCCGCTTTGAGCAGCCCAGAACATCGGAGTCCACTTCTGCCCCCAGGGGGGGCTGTCTGTAAGACCACTGTGCTCCCAACTGCCTCTGAGGATTCTAGAAGATTGCCGCCCTAACCACTAGTTCACCACCTGCATTTCGAAGCCAAACTGCCTAAGCCGGCCCCGGCCTGGCCACGGGGACTAAATACGGCCCAGCCCTGCTGTAGGGAAAGGCACAGACGCAAACAGACAGCGACTGCCCGCGGGAGCAAGTCTACCTGGGTTGCAGGGGCGCGGGAGTGGCACACCTGGGCTCGGTGAGGTCACGCACTGGGACGGATAGAGGGGGGCACGAAGACCCGGTTCTGGTCCCGAAACTGTTGGACCGGCTGGCGGCAGCCCCTCCGCCCGCCTGGCTGCCTTGGGGTTGGCGCAAGGAGGGGGATTTCTGCGGAAGGCCCCCCCCCCCCCCCCGCAACCTCCGGACTGGGGGTGGTGGTGACCGCCACCACTGACGGTGGGTGACCCGCTAAGGACGCTGGGCCCCCACCCACTCCTCGCTCGGCCGAGCGCCGGGCCAGCCTGGCTCACCCACCTCCAGGCGCGGCAGGTCGGGGTCGAGCTGCGTGAAACTGTGCAGCACCACCGGGCAGCTGTCGGGGCCGCCCACCTCCAGGCGCACGGCGTCCCACACGCTGCGGCTCCGCCGGGAGCCCGGAAAC
>NW_020175018.1:16877871-16888827 GCF_003031525.2 Neophocaena asiaeorientalis asiaeorientalis
GTTTTACGGAGTGCTCGTGCGGCGTGCGGCGTGTGTCTTGGGGCTGCGGGTTCCACGGTTAGGCCCTTTGTGTGGGTGCGTGCGCGGGCGCAGCGCACGGGTTGTGTAGCTGTGTGACTTGTGTAAGTGTCGACGTGTGGCCAAGCAGTGGGTCTCCACCTCCCATAAATTCCAGTTAAGCCCCTCCCTAGCTCTGTGGCCTCGGACAAGTTGCTTAACCTCTCTGAGCCTCAGTTTCGTCACCCGAGAGGATCACAGTGGGTAACTGACATATATAGCACTCACTCTGCCGATGCCTGTGCCTCGCTGTGTGCTCCCGCGTCCTGGAACAGGGTCCTCAGTGCACACGTGCATTTGGAAGTCGTGAGGGTTGGGGTGTGTATTTGGTGCGGGGGGGAGGGGCCTCTGCCTGCACTGTCTCAGCCCTAAGGCCACCCTGAGGAGGTACAGGCAGAAGGGAGGCAGCAGAGGAGGGGCAGCTGGGGGAACGGGGGAGAACCCAGACCAGGCATCACCAGGTGGGGCCAGCACTCAAGAGTGAGGAGGGATAAGGAGAGACAAATGCCAGCTAGGCACCTGCCACTGGTCTGGTCACCTGGGGCCACTCACTGGTGGCTTGAGTGCTCAAGGTCTCAGGGCAGCCTTCAGGGTGGATATAAGGATGCTGAGGGCTGGGGAGGAAGCAGGGCTAGGGAGCCTCAGCTGCGCTTTCTAGAAGCCAGGGAGGAGGCAAGTAGACAGATGAATGAATGGGACCCTCCCGCACACCAGCACACTGCCCAGGCCTGCCCCGGGCCTCAGCCCTCAGCCCTCACAGAGGCCTGCAGTTGCTGTTAGCAGCCCCGGCAATGCCACCAACCTCCCCAGAACTGGTTCCATACCACTGGGCCTCAGTTTCCCATCTGTAAAATGAGAGGTCAGGTCCAGACTACTCATTCCATAAGCATATCTCGTGCACCCACTGTGTGTCAGGCCTCAGATACCCATGGACAGTGGGGGCCCAGCAGCTCCCACCCACTTGCGTGCCCACGTGGGCAGCTTGAGCACCTGCCGGATGGTTCTCCATCAGGCACAAGGCGAGGCCTTGACAAAGACGCACGGAAAACAACTTGGTGATTCCTATTAAAGGCATTAAAAACGCTCATGCCATGAAAAAGAATGTGTATATGCATAACTGAATCACTTTGCCGTACATCAGAAATTAACACAACATAAGTCAACTCTGCTTCAGTAAAATAAATTTGGAAAAAAAAACACAAAACGCTCATGGCTTTGATTCGACAATCCCACTCTTGGGAATTAACCTTAAGGAAGCATTCAGAGATGTGGGCATGGATTTCTGTACAACGGTGTTTATGGAAACCTCAATTACAACGCTAACAAAGGAATCAACTCAAACACCCTATGCAGACTTACTGTCAGGACCCCGTGCGCCATTACCTACCACAGTAAGACAATGATACAGGGAGATGCTCGGCTATAACTGTAAAGTCAGAAAACCACGATGCAGAGCATGCTTTTAGAAGCTGACATTCCACGCGAGCATATGACTAGAGGGACCTACATTGCAAAAGGAATGGTGGTTATTTCTGGGCAGTGCTATACACTGTTTTCTTTTTACTTCTCAAAATTTGCTAATTTTTCTAAAATATTTTAGTAATCACACACACATAATAAGAAACGCTGGGTTTTGTTTGTTGTTTTCGTTTTTAAAGCAAGATGGGTAGATTTGGCTGGGGGTGGAGACCCCTAGGAGGCTGTTGAGGAAGCCCCAGGGGAGGGTGAGGTGGGTGGGACATATTTAGAGGAATGAGGTCTTCAAAGACCAAGACAGGGGTGACCTGGACACTGGACACGGCCTTGGGCTAGAAGCTTCTCTTCCCACACTCCTTCTCCTGGGGCCAAGCTCTCAGTGCCTGGAGAGCCCAGCACCTGCCTGTACTCACTTTATCTCTTTTCTCCGCTCCCTTTATCTCTTTCTCCCAGGGAGGGGCCTGGGAAGCAAGCTCGTGCCCGTTTTACAGCTGGGGAAAGGGGCCCATGGACCCTGAGTGCACCAAGGTCACTACCTCTCTGACCTTGAAGGTCAAGGGGGCCGGGGTTAGGGGGTCCCAAGCAGGCTGGGGAGGTGAGGACTGGGGAGTTCCATCAGGACGCAACACACCAACACAGTCGGCCTGGCTGCCTCCCATCCGACTACCTGGACATCATTTGCATGGAGGGGGCGATGGGGGGGTTCCCTCTGGTTGGTGTCTGTCTGGTTGGTGCCTGTCCCCCTCCCCGCCTTGTTCCCCCCACTTTGGGGCTCCCCTCCTGGGTCCTGGCAAGCTTGTTTGCTGCTCCAGCTGCGTGAACATGCGCGCACACATACGCACACACCCTTAGTTCCCAGAGGGGCAGGGTAGCACAGAAGCCAGGTTCTGGCACTGAAATACCTGGGTTTAAAGTCCAGCTCCACCCCTTTCTTACTGTGTGACCCTCCCTCCCTGCCAATGACACCCACCCCTCAGCCCTCGGCCCCCGAAGAGTCACCTGATCTCCAAGGCACAGTTTTCTCCTGGTTAGCAAAGGGAAGACAGCACAGGTAAAGCTCCTCACCAGGGACTGCAGTTCACTGAGGCCCCCCTCCCCAGCCCTCAAGCACGTCCCCTCACGATCCTCCCCCAAAGCTGTGGGGTAGATCTCTTCCCAAGGGCAAAAGAGAGGGGGCCAGGACAGTAGGTGCCACCTGATGGATGAACACAGAGCCACCCACGAAGTGCCCTTGCCAAAAACCTAACCTGAATCCAACCAGGCCTCTGCATGGAACAACCTTTCGGGGGAATGACAGGGCACAGAACATGTTAAACACGTATAAGGATGCACCCCACAAATTCCAGACTCTGGGAATCTTCACAGGACAAACCACCCAATTTCAACAAATACATTTCAGGGGAAAACACAAAGGAGAAACTGTAGATTAAAATAAAGGTGGGACAGGGACTTCCCTGGTGGTCCAGTGGGTAAGACTCCGAGCTCCCAATGCAGGGGGCCTGGGTTTGATCCCTGGTCGAGGAAGTAGACCCTGCATGCATGCCGCAACTAAGAAGCCCGCGTGCCACGACTAAGACCCGGCGCAGCCAAAATAAATAAATAAATATTTTAAAAAATAAATAAAATAAAGGTGGGACATACGACCAAATGCAACGTGTGGATTCTGGATTGTGATTTGAACAGGGCAACTGTTTTTTTTTTTTTAAAAAAAAAAACAAAGAAAGAAAACAAAGAAAACCCTGAGGAACAATTGGGATTATTTGAACACTACTGGATATCTGATGATAGCCAGATGATAGACATCATTTTTTGGGTGTGCTCACAGGATTTTGGTTACTATTAGAGGAATGTATTAAAATATTGATGGATGGGGCTTCCCTGGTGGCGCAGTGGTTGAGAGTCCGCCTGCCGATGCAGGGGACACGGGTTCGTGCCCCGGTCCGGGAGGATCCCACATGCCGTGGAGCGGCTGGGCCCGTGAGCCATGGCCGCTGAGCCTGCGCGTCCGGAGCCTGTGCTCTGCAACGGGAGAGGCCACAACAGTGAGAGGCCCGCGTATCACAAAAAAAAAAAAAAAAAAAAATATATATATATATATATAGAGAGAGAGAGAGAGAGAGAAAGAGAGAGATGGATGGAATGATGTGCCTGGGATTTGTGTCAATATCGTTTGCTGTGGGGAAGGCGGGCAGGACATGGGGCCAGTAAGAGAAGAAGACGCAGCACGAGTGGCCCCGCACTTGGTGATCACGAGCGCTGCGTGCCTTTATGCCATTTTCTCCACTTTTGTGTCTTTTTGGAATTTTCCATAATAGAAGTTAGAAAAGAAAAAGGACACAGTTTGCGACTTGTCCCCTAATGCTGCTGAGGCTCACGGTAGCCCTGGAGGGAGGAGAGCAACCTCCAGACCCGGGGGCAGCGCAGTGACCACGCCCCCACCGTCACCATTTCCCAGGCTCCACACCCAAGGGGCACTCAGAGCATCCTTACAACACAAGGGGCCCGAGGCAGTGGGCAGCTGGGAAACTGAATCACGCAGCTCAGATGGGGCTGGAGGCAAACCCAGGGACCTCAGGCAAGCCTGAAATCGAGTCTATGCTAACCTGGGCCCTTGGAGAGTCTGCTGGGAGGGAGAGAGAGTACAAAGCACTGTACAGCCTTTCCCTGGAGAGTGGATCTGTCCTTCTCTGGGCGTCACAAGGAGCCCTGGACGACATCGCCATACAGACCGTTCCTGTAGGCAGGACGCTCCTCGCACGGGAAGCTCAAAAGACAGGTCTCTAGCTGACAGCTGGGAAGAGAACCGGGCCAAATCTAGCCCACGTGTGTTTTGGTTGGCTTGCAAAGTGTTTTTCAATTTTTGAGCCAACAGTAAAAGGTCAGGTGATTTCATATAAAAATCCACATTTCTGGCTGCTCCTGTAACTTTGGACAACCCAGCCGCACCGGGTCTATGTTCCCACGCAACAGGAGACCGGGCGGGAGCTGACAGGCAGCTGTCCTCTCCAGCCGAGCCATCTGCTTGTGGGCTTGCCCCAGACCCCACTGGGCTTCCCATCACTCCCTGGCTCAGAGGCCCCTGAGTAGCCACCTCCGGTTTAAGGGAAAGGTGTCTCAGGCCAAACCTCTGGGGCCCCTTTTCCTACCCGCTGTTGTCTGATCATTGGTCCCCCTGATGCACAGCAACCAGAGGGGTCTTGACCCTTCAAAGCCCCCCAGCCCCTCGCCCTCAGACAAAAGACCAACTGCTTGGTGCAACCCCAGCTTGCATCTCTGGGGTCCTCTCTCACCACACCCAGTGAGGCTCACACAGAACAGCTGCGGTCCTCAGAGCCTCGAGCCAGCCCCTCTCTGCCTAGCCCATGCTTCCCACTTCCCACCCATCACTTTGCCCAGCACAGGGTCCCAGAAGATGGGGTTTGGGCCCAGGGTGCAACTCTGGGGAAGCCCGGCAGGCACACGGTGGCTCAGAGCGAGAACTGATTCAAGGAAATGCCCAGATGACAAGGGCTTTGGTCATCACCTCCTCCAGTCTGGGCTCGGCCAAGGTGATGGAGGGAGCTGGTGGCCCAATGAGAAACAGGTACCCGGACTCGGACCAGGCCTTTGTGGAAAACCTTTCACCTCTCACTGGGCAGGTGGAGGTCACCAGGTCTGTCTGTCTTTTCTGGTCTATATTTAGAGCCTGGGGAGGTCATTGAAGGGGTGTGGCCTGGCCAGGCTCCTCGGTCATTCCCCTGACCTGATGTCACCATTCCTGGCAGCCTGAGTCCTGGGGTAGCCCTCTGTGGGCGGGTGAGCACACACCTTGGCAGGAGGTGACGCACCTGGGCTGAGCGTGGGAACTGTTGGCACAGCGAGTGGGCCCAGCTTAGCCCCACCTCCTCTGCCGCTGGTCCCTGGGAACTTCCAGGGACCACCTCCTCCTCTTTGGCCTCACAGGCTGGAGGCCAAGCTCAGAAATGGTCAGGAGGTGGGAAGTGAAGCTTCCAAACATCTAGGAGACCATCCTGGGTGGAGGGGTTTGACATCATCATCGCCCCAAATCTCTGACCTCACAGGGCGTTGCTGTCCCAGGGTGACCAGAACAAGATGAATCAGTGCCCGGAGCTATGGAAGTGGCTCAGGAGAGCTCGCTGTGCGGCCTCCCTTCCTCCCCCGGAGGTGGGTGTGCGTGGCCCTGACTCTAACTCTTGGGACGCTAAGGGGGACACTCGGAGGGGCACACGTGTGATCCAGGGCCACAGAGTGAGACCAGGAGCCACTCTGATGACAGTCCTCCACTCCCAGAGCGCTCAGGGCCCAGCAACCTGAGGGGTCCCTGACGTCCCCAAAGGCCACCAATCCAACGTGTGACTAGCCCGAGGTGGGAGTGCAGGGGAGGAGAGAGGAAGAGAAACAGAAGGGACACAAACACGTGGAAACTCAGCCTGAAACACGAGAACAATGGAGGGGAAGGTCAGAAAGGGAGGGGTCCCGTCCCTCGCAGGGACCACGCCGGTGGAGCGCTGGGCACACACGACCAAGGAGCAGGCCTGTAGGTTTGGGAAACTCTTAAAACGTAGAGCCTAGGTTTGTGTTCAAGTCCCTGCTAGGCACCTTCCTAGCCTCAGTTCCATCTCCCTGAGCCTCAGTTTCTCCATCAGTAAGAGGGGGATAATAACAGTAATAAAAGTAGTAGCAATACCACCACCACTTGGCTCTCGGGAAAGATGATGAAACAATGCACAGGAGCTCTTTGTAATCTGAGACGCCTCATATGAACCCGCGGAGCCGCTAGGACAAGCCGCAGCCCCGCTAACCCACCTGGGCAGGCGGCAGGTAGACAGGCCGGCCAGGTGGGCAGACACGGGTCCCAGGGTAACCGCCACCACCAACACCACCACCCCCCCGCCTCCTCTTCCACACCCAGAATGGGAGATGGAGCCTCCCGGGGCAGCTTCCAGCCAAACTTCTTCAACCAGTTCTGACGGGAGGGGAGGACGTCAAGGGCCCTGGCCGTGGCCTAGCCAGTCTCTCAGCAGAGGCACCGAATGCCCGGGAAACTCACCTCGGTGGCCGGTGCCGGCAGAGGTGTCTTCGGCCAAGGTGTGGGGCTTTGGAGAGCAGCACGGCGGGCGACGACCCTCTGTCTGGTGGTCACCCCAGAGACACAGGCGAGGAACACCCAACCCTTCCTGCCTCTGGGCTCGGCAGGCCTGGCTTCCTGGGCCATCATGGGGTGGGAGCCAGGCCGGGGGTGGGCTCCCAGGGAGGCCCTCTGCCAGTCTGTCTGCCCATCTGCCGGCCCCAGTGGAGTCGGGCGCCCGAGTGCCTAGGCCTGGTGTCACCCGCGTGGCTGTCATACCTGCTCCCGTGATAAACAGGGCCAGGAATTCCCACTCTCACCAGGCTGAGAGCCAGCCAAGGGTGGGTGGACCGGGCTGTGTCCTGAGCCGGGCCAGTAGCTGCAGCTCAGACCTGCTGTCTTAGGGTGGGCCCAGCTGTGTCTCCCAGCACCCTGAGGCCCTGTCCCCATTCCCCCTGCCTGGGGGGAAATCACCACCCAGAGTCAGAAAAGGTGGCGAGTACACGTCACGGAGGTCAAAGCAGCTTGGCCAGTGGGGCCCCCAGGCAGGTGTGAGCCCTGCCAGGCCCTGTGGAGGGTGCGCAGGAGACCCCGCTTTCTCTAAGCCATCATCTAATTCCGGAAGCCTTCCCCGCCACTCAGCCCTCGGAGCTCCTCCACCCCTGGCACCCAGACATGGGATTTAATTTTAAACTGCGGGGACCAACCTAGGGTTGGCAACCGTTTATCTTGCCAAGTAGGGCAGTAAAAAAAAAAAAAAAAAAAAAAAAAAAAAAATTTGAAAATATAGAGGAGACTATTGAAAGAGATTTCAAAATACACAATGCAAAGGAGGTGTTTCTTGGGACTTGTTCAGAGAAGAGGAAATACTACCATCAAAAAAATGCTATCATAGGACTTAAATCTGGGATGTGACCAAGAGGGAAAAAAAAAAAAAAAAAAAAAAAAAAAAAAAATGCCACCACTATCATTACCACTATCACCACTATCATTACCATCGTTTCAGAAAAGACCCCACCACAAGTAACAAGGAGGGCATACGATCAGAAAAAATGGATAATTGTTAAATGAATACATTTGGCTTTAAGGAAAACTCACGACCTTGTCTCCATTTTTCTCATTTTGCTGCAAACCAGACATTGTATGCCATGGGATAAGCCCAACCCACACATCTGACAAACGGAAAAGCTGAGGCCCGGGGAGCAAGGACTTGCCCAAGATATCACAGGGAGAATCCGGGTCCTGTCTGTGCGCACCTCTGCGGAGCCCACATCCTCCCTTCGTCAGCATCCACAGCCCAGATGCCCAGACCCGGAGATGCCAGGATGACCCAGAGGCCAAGGGCTGCTTCCTTACCCTCCTCGGACCCTGGTGGGCAGCCGGCTGGGGACGCAGGATCGCGGAGGCCGAGAGGAGAAGGGGGTGGACAGGGGTTCCGGAGCCGGCCCACAGGCACATCAGGCCCCGGGGCCCTGGTGGGGTGGCCAGGGCCCAGCATGCCGCCCTGACGCCAAGCCCCGCCAGCACTTGCTCTGCCTCTCTGAGCAAGTGTTTCACATCCTCTTCCGGTGGCTTTGTGGGGCGCAGGCAGCTCAGAGCCGCAGAACCGAGACCTGGTTCCTGCCCCCGCCTGGTACTGCCTCCCTTTGGGACTCGCAGGTTCCTCTTCTCTCTGAGCCTCAGTTTCCTGATCTGTTATAGGAGGGGGGGGTGGTGTACAGAGGTTTTCAAATTCAAATCCCCGCCCCCCACCTCTGGGGCAGGAGAATTTCTTTCATGGAAGAAAGGAATCCCGGGACACAGGAGCCCCTAGGGTGGGGCTTCTCTCAGGGATGTGGGTGGGCATCTGGAGGTTGGGGGGCTGAGTGGGAGGGGGTTCCAGGTGGACCTTGAGGCAGCCGCCTTCCTGCCTGCAGGTGCCCACCTCATGCCTGCACCCAGAGCGCAGCATGTTTCCCTGGCACTAAAATCCCTCCAAAGGCTTCTGTTCAACCCACAAAAGCATCCAAAGTCCTCCCTGCCCCCAGCCCCTTCCCACTCACTCGGCCCTGACTCACCCCACGCTCATCTCCACTCAGGCACCCCTGCTTCTTCTCCCCAGCCACCTTAGCCCTTCTGGGCATGGTGGCTCTTAATCTGGACCTTTGGGAAACTGGGTGGGTTTGGGAGACTGGGCTCTCTATTAGCAGCTCTGGGACTCTGGGCCAGCGACTTAGTGGCCTCAGTTTCCTCATCTGTAAAATGGGCACAAGGACGCTGCAGGATTCAACAAGAACTCAGCACAGGCCTGGTTCGTGGCTGGCACTGAGGGGACCTGCACTCTGATCGTGTCCCATGGACATGGGCCTGGCATATAATATACACTCAGTGAATGTTGGCGGAATTGCCCCTGCACCAGGGGTACTGTGGCCTGGCTCCACCTCCAAGAGCAAGCTCCAGATGGCAGTGTGAGGTCTGTGGGGTGCTCGGCACGCAGCCCTGCAACCGGATCCCAGTGGATAACTTGGAAATGTTTGTTGTCACCCTGGTCCGGCAGAGGGGAGGCCAAGAGGGCTGGCAGACACACTCTGGTCCACTTTCTCGAGGACAGGCTGGCATGGCAGGGCTCCCCCAGCTGCTCAATCTTGTTGGGGAGAAGCCCTGTGCAGGCTCCAGCAGGACACGGGTGAGGCAGGGGGCAGTAGAGTTCCGAGGAGGGAGACAGCCCTGTGGGGCCTGGGCAGACCCCACCCTTGGCCTCTCTCCCCCTGTGTTGCCAGCTGACTGGCCATGTGACCTCGGGCACCCCTCGATGCGGTTTGGCTGCCCTGGAAGTGGACCAGCGAGCTCTCCCTAGCCTTGGGGGCATTGGATGAAATGGGGGAGGGTCTTCCCTGAGCCATGGCCTCCTGGTCCCTGGGCCCAGCGCTGTGGCAGGGATGAGCGGGTGGGCGACGGGATGGGAAAGCCTTTCCAACTGTGTGGACATTCCTGGGGGTGGCGGAGAGCTTCAAGAGGCCTTTAGAAGAAGCAGGGGTGGGGTCACAGGAGCCAATAGGGAGCCAGGCTGCCCAGTTAGGTGTGTCCGTGTGTTAATGCCTTTGATTTGACAGGCATTTATTGAGGGCTTCCCGGGTACCAGGATCTGTGCCGGGCGGCACATCTCCCTCCCGGAGCTCCTGAGCACCAGACAAGGCTCCCCGGGCTCTTCTCCAATGACCCTAGGCCCCCGCACAGGTCAGTCTGGCCTCAGAGACATTTGGGCCATTCCTTTGTGAGCCAGGCCAGGCCCAGGCAGGGCTGGACCCGAGCAGTGGGCCCTGAGCTCTGGGAAGGCCGAGGGCCTGAGTCACAGCCAGGAGGTAGGACAGGACCAGCTGCCGGCAAGAAAGGCAGGAGCCCTGAGGAGGAGGGGCGAGGGGAGGAGAGGCGGGGCCCATCCACCCCTCCTCCCACCCGTGTAGGGCAGAGCAGAGGCGCCTTTGTTCCTTGCCGGCCTTGTGTCACCACATGGCCCACACCATCACTGTCACGGCCTGGAACGGAGACCGGCCACGGAGAGCCAGGGCTCTGAGGCTGGGACCAGTTAGGGGCGCTCCACTTGCAACCCCACCCCCACCCCCGCCACTTCACCTCCATTCCTGTGCCCCTATACTGTGCACGGAGCTCTGGGTGGGCGTGGCCTCGGGGAACACGCACACCAGCCCTGAGATGCTACCCCGGCTTCCACGCTTGTCCCAGGACACCAAGGTCACGTGACCTGAAAATGGCACTCTGCCCACGAGGCAAGGTAGCCCTGGGATAAGGCACCTGGTCAGCCACACACGAGCCCAGACGTAGCAAAACCCCGCTCGTGGACACACGTGTACGCACAGACGTGTGCCCCGAATCAAGTCCTTTGGGCAGGGGAGGGATTCCGGGGGAGCCTGCTGCCTCCGGCACGTGGGGTCCCCTCACCCTCTTCAGACTCCGGGGGCGGGGCTGGGGGCAGGCCCTGGTGGGTGGGAAGCACACCGTTTATAAACACCGCGTGGCCGTCGCTAGGAGCTGTGACTCAGAGCCGGAGTGGCGACTCCAATTCAAGCTGTTTACTCAGCACAACATCCTGTCCAGGAAGCAGGCGGGAGAGGCCTGGGGCCAAGCTTTCGTTCCTGTTTCCTGCAGCCTCCTGACCTGACTTGGGGTCCTGCTGGGGGTGGGGACAGCCCAGTTCTCCTCCCTCTCATTTCTGGGAACATGAGGCCCATCATCAGGTCTCTCAACACAGTCACCACCAGCCTGGCCCTGCTAGGTAGGGGTGATGCCACAGCCATGCGCACCAGTGGCCCAGCCCCACAAGCTGGGAGAGGGGCTTAGGTCCGGGGTGGGGGGGGGGG
>NW_020175018.1:16889018-16900777 GCF_003031525.2 Neophocaena asiaeorientalis asiaeorientalis
CAAATAGAAGCCTTGCAGGCAGAAGCGGCTACTGACGAGACAAAACACCTTTCCACCCAGCATCTGTGAAACAGATGAAGCCACGGCGACTACCTCTGCTGTAAAACAGAAAACCGAGGCCCAGAGAGGGCAAACAACTTGCCCGCGGCTGCACAGATGGTCAGTGCCAACCCCAGGTATATGCCTGGGCCTGTCCGGTCCCCAGGGCAGCTTGCCTTCCCCCACTATGCACTGGGTTAAAGTGGATTTGTTCCTGGCAGCACGGGCAGGTTTGGGGCTGCTGGGTCCCCGTCAGCAGGGTGGGTGGTCTGTCTGCTGTATGAGGCCCAGCTTGAGATTCTGACATCCATTTCCCTGTTCACCTCCCCCACCCCAACTCCATGCCTAAACCGAGTCATCGACCCCCCTAGTATTTCTGTGTTCACTGATATGCCAGTGTGGATATCATTTAATCGTCACAATGTGTGAGGCAGTTTTGCAGGTGAGCTTGGGGACAGAGCTCAGAGACGGCACTGAACTCACCCAAAGCCACACAGCAGTCTGGCTTTGGGGCTGTTGTTCCCATGCTGCTCCCAGCTTTTCATAAGAGCCGAGGGAGAGTCTATCCTGGAGGTGCCCTTCCATGGGCAGGGGGTCCCTCTTTACAGGAAGGCCATCGGGGGCCAGAGCCTCAGGGTGACTTGTGGAAGGCCACACGCCCGAACCGGAAGGCTTTGTCCCCTCTTCCAGGCTGGGGAGATGTGGGGACCCCTGGGAACGGCAGAGCCACAGGGAGCATCTGCCAGGGGAGCCGGGAGGGAGAAAGACAGAGGGGCTGTGCTTGTTTTGAGAGCTGAGGCTTGGCCCCGCCCCAGGCAGGACAGTAACCCAGCGGTCAGCTGCTCTGACTACTGATTCACTGGCCACAGGGCTCCCCTGCTCGGGCTGTCCACCCGCCGGCCCCTTTTACCAGCCCGCTGAGTCACACAGGTTGCCAAGAAGCTGAGGATCCGAGAATCCGGGCCCTGCCCCAGCTGCTCCCCATGGCTTTGCGCCAGCAGGATCTAGCCGGGCCAAGGGTGCCGGCGGCCCCCTCCCGTGGCAGCCGAGGACAGTTCTCCGCCCCTTCGGGCCTGCACCCGCGTCCAGCTCAGCAAAGAGCTCAACATCCAACTCTATGGATTAGAGTGTCAGCCACGAGCTGGGGCTCCAGGTAGACGGAGTCTGGGCTCAAACCCAGAGCCTGCCACTCACTGGCTGGGGGAGCTAGCAAGTGACTTTCTCCCCACCCCGCGCTGAGCCTGGTCCTAAGCCACACATGGGGATGACCTCTGCTTCCGAAAGCTCGCATGGGTTAAATGCAATATCGGATGGAAGCACTTAGGATGGGGCCTGGCATAGGCCACATGTTCAAAAAACCTTATCCTCAAGTAGCCTAGGACACTCTGTGGGGAAGAATCAGTGGTTTTCCTTTTTAATCCCCAAATTGGGACTGACTGACACTGTCGTAAAATGCAATTGAAATGCCGCGGCAACATCCAATTGCCGTAAAAATCTCTAAGCAATTTCAGTTTATCTTGCATCCCTGAGGGACTGGTAACGGGGTTTTCAGTCTGCACCATCTGCAGACCAGAGTGGCGCCGGGGGCCCAACTACAGCACCACACTCAGACCACAACTGATTAACTGAGCAGGTACTAGATGCCAGGCCCTGCTCAGGTGCTGGGAACAGGCCAGGGAATGAAACAGATAAAGATCAGCTTCTGGTCCTGAAGTATAATAAGTAAAATACTTGTTTGAAGGCAAGCATGCTAGAGAAGAAAAAAATAGGATAGAGTAATGGGATTGGAGAGCTGCAACTTTAAATAAGGTGGGCGAGCTGAGAAAGTACCACTAATAAAATGTTAATAAAAAAATCATCCAGGGCTTCCCTGGTGGCGCAGTGGTTGAGAGTCCGCCTGCCGATGCAGGGGACACGGGTTCGTGCCCCGGTCCGGGAAGATCCCACATGCCGCGGGGCGGCTGGGCCCGTGAGCCATGGCCGCTGAGCCTGCGCGTACGGAGCCTGTGCTCCGCAACGGGAGCGGCCACAGCAGTGAGAGGCCCGTACCGCAAAAAAAAAAAAAACCAAAAAACAAACAAATCATCCACTGTGGGATTGGTTTGTGTCTCACCACTCAATTGGGCTGTAAGCTCAATCTTCCCCGTTCGCCCTCATACCCAAGTACCTGGAAAGAGGACCGGCCCGTGGTGGGTTCTCACACTGTCGATGGGCAGATGGATGACTGTGTCACTCACACGTGCACACACACACCATCACAGGAGTGCAAAGGCCACTGTGTCCTAAGCATCTTTTCAGTTCTTCCCTCTCTTACTGGAACGGGTCTAAGCTCCTTGATAACAGGGACACTGTTCCCTGACGTATCGACCCCTGGAACATTTCCTGGCACACCGTGGGCTCTCAACAAATACTCCGTGGTCCAGGTGGTCCCTGCGGCTTCTAAGTTCCTGGACTCGAAAATATTCAGGGTTCGGGGCCAATGAGCTCCATCTGGGAAGATGACCAGGAAAGCTTCCGGGGGGAGGTGGTGAGGCTAGAGAGGAGCCTGAGGAATGGCAAAGAGGAAGGGCGAGGCCCAGTCTGCCAATCTGCCATTAAAACGCTTTCCAGAGAGTGGGGCTGGGAGCACAGGTGGGGGGCATGCCCAGGCAGGAGCAATGGGGAAGCCAGGTTTTCTGGAAAACAGGAGCCTGGAGGCTCCCAGAAGCCAGCCTGCCTGGGGATGTCGGTCGGGGGAGGTGGGCAGTCGATTCAGCTCTGGTTCAACCTGGGGTTTTTTTCTCCTTCGTGAGTCCCCAGCTCAGTAACAATTCTTCGGGAACGGGTCTCTGCTCATCGGGTAAGCAGAGCTCGCTCTGGTGTGGTTAGGCCTGGCCTAGGAAGCCCCTTCCCGAAGCACAGCCAGGCCTACTGAGGCTGGGGTGGGGGAGGGAGCTGAGCCCACAGTCAGGCCCCTGTGCCCAGCGGGGCCTGGTCAGTCAGGGCTTCAGGGCCAGGGGAGTCAGGACAAACGGGCTCTTGTGGTGAGGAGGCTGCCTGCCGTGCCAGGGACACTGCGTACCCGGCGCTGCCACCCACCCGCCTGCGGGGGCCCAGGGCCTGGGAAGCGGGGCTGCCCTTTCAGAGGGGGACCTCCTGAGCTGTCCTGGCCTCTGAAAAGGACCTGGGGCTCCAGCTGGCTGCGGGAGATGGTGGGGCTGGTGCCCACTGCCTTCTTTCTCACAGTTCTTCTCCAGCAGGCCGGTGGGGGTTGGGAGGGCGAGAGGATGCCCTGGGGCTGAGTGATGGTTTCACGGCCTTTGTCCCACCCTCCCACCGTCCACTGTCCTTCTGCCAAGCCCTGGACTTAGCTCCTTCCTTGGTTCCTCCCACAGAAGGCGAGACTCCAGGGCCTTCACCTGCTCATACCTGGGACAAGGGACAGGGGGGACAAGGGACAGGGGTGCCAAGGCACCAGCTGACCTCCTCTGCCTGGGGACCCTCCGAGAGCTGTGGAGGTCTCCACGCGACCGCAAGAGCGTGCCCACGCGTGCCAGGCATGTGCCAAGCACTTCAGAGCCCTGTGAGCTGGGCACACTTCTCAACCCATTTAAAGATGAGAGGTTGAGGGGTCCGGCCTCCTCATGGTCAAGGCTTGGGCCTGGTGCTCTGAAAAGGGAAGACGCCTGCATGCATGCACGTGCACACATGCCTGTGCTCTCGTGATACGCGCTCTCCCTCCCCCGGCACCAGTCGTGAGCCCGCACGTGTCCTTTCACACGTGTGCTCGCTCAGCCACTGCCGGACTGCCGTGTACACTACTGGCACGTGATGACAAACGTGGTCACAGATTCACTCAGACGTGCACACATTCACCCAAAGGCAGGGGGATGCTCCCAAGACAGTCGCATGTCCATGTGCAGGATGGGACACCCAGCCCCAGGAGGCTCGCCTGTACCTCATACTGCCAGGCGATGGCCACCCCACGTCCCCAGACTCAGTGAGCACGCTTCCTCAGGGACACCCCATGCCTGCTCCCGGCAGGGCTGGTAAGAGAGGAAGGAGGCCCGTACTCTGTGCTGGGATTTCCCGGTCCCAAGTGGCTGTGAAAGAAACTGTTTTTGAAATCCTGGAGAATGGCAGTCGTTGCAGTCGTCTGCCGTGATGTGGACGCGGCACTGCCCACCTACAAGCTCCCTGCCCCCAAAGTCCGCAGCTGCCACCTCCCTGGCCACCCAGGGCCTCAGGCCAGGTGGACTGCCTCGCCCTTGAACTTCAACCCCGAGCAACTAGAAGGTCAAAGGGCAACCTTCCAGTCCGCACCTTCCAGTCCCTATGGGGGCAGCGGTGGGGGGGGCGGTGGTCAGGGGCCTGGAACGCAGGCTTCAGGGAAGAAGGCTATGCAGGGAAAGCTCACCGGACAATCTTCTCAGCTTCTCTGGGCCCCAGTTTCCCCAGCTGGAAATACGCGGGGATTCAACTTGGCGCCCTGCCCCCAGCTCTCCAAGGGTGGTCAGCACTGCTTGTCCACACAGCTGGTGGGCCACACGGCCACCTGCTTTCCTTGAAGGGTTAAAGGCATTTCCTGCCACCTGCAGAGGGCTTGCCTGTGCTCGTGCCAGGTGCTTCAGGGACATTTCACACACCTTGACATCCAGGGAGTCCACAGGTGAGGCAAGCAAGGCAGGGAGGAGTGAAGGCATCTACCTGTCTGGATGCCGCAAATCCTAGCCAGGCTCCCCGGCCGCCCCAGACTTCTCTCTCCCCTTTGACCTCTAGACAGCCTCACCTCCCACATGACCAGGGGCCAGGGCCTCCCTTACAGATGGTGATGGAGATGGGCCACAGCCCAGACAGATGGGGGTGGGTAGCAGCAAGAATCTAGTTGGAACAGATTCATTTCAGACGGCGGCAGCCCCAAGGGCTTCCACACTGTCCTCCTCACCTCCCCACCATGCTCTCACCCTCCCAGTTCTGAGCCGGACAGTTACTGGGAAAGGGCCTCCTGCGGCAAAGGCCTGTGGTCACGCTGGAGTTCCAAGAGTGGAGGGGCTGGGAGGTGGGTACGTTTTGGGGCTCAGGGTCACTCACTGGCCAAGGGGACTTTCCTCTCCACCGTCCAGGGTCACCCCCTCCCCACCACAGCTCCAAAGAGTCAGGTGGTCACATCTGGACTCTCAGGTGGTGCCAGAGAAGAGGCCCTGTGCCTTCCCCAAGTAAACCCAGAAAGCGGGGACGATCTGGGGTGCCCCCCCAGCCCCGGGGTGGACCCGCCCCCTCTTCCCCTGAGGGGTGGGGTGGAGTGGGGGAAGGGCCCAGCTGCCTCACTTCGGTGAACTGAGCTCCCTCCCTGCAGAAAGCCCAGGGTGGGTGGGGGCAGTGCCCCCGCGTCTTGGTTCCCTCCCGCGCCGGTGGCCTCCTGCCCGTCCTCCCCGGCCGCCCGCGGGGCTGGGGCTCACCTCGTCCGCCCGCGCGCTCGGCGGCGGGACCACCAGCATGAACGCCGGCAGGGGCGCGCCGCCACGCCCCGCTCCGGGCACTGCTGCCGGCGCCCGGGTCCCGGGCCATTGTCTGCGCCGCCCTCGCCCCGCCCCCTCCTCCTGCTGCGCTCGAAGCGAGGGCTGGGGACGGGGGTGCGGGAACTGGGCAGTCAAGGCCAGGATCGTCCGGCAGCCCCGCGCTGCCCGCACGCCGAACACAGGTGTCCAGCACCGGGTTACCGGGTGCCGCCGGAGCCTCCCCCAACCCCGGAGGTGGGCACGCCCCCTCCCCGTTTGACAGATGCGGCCAGGGAGGCACAGAGGGGTGGGACGATGGCCCGAGGTCACTCAGAGAGTGAACGGTCACGGTCAGTCTAGAATCCTGGCTCGGGGTCACCAGCAGTCCCACTCCTCCCTGCCCAGCTCCAAAGTCCAACCACTGGGCAGCCTGGCCCCTACCAGCCTCTCCTCCCTTCCAACACGCCACCCTGTCCTGTGGTCGAGGGGCTCCTTCCTGGCTACCCACAGCCCTCATCCCTGTCCTTGGGGCTGCTGGGCACGGGGTCAGTGCCCACAAACTAAAGCAGCCCCTAAGAGGCCCACAGGGCCGGACTGCCTTCCATCCCCATGGCACCCCATTTCCTCACACTGGGGAGCAGTGAGCCACCACGGGTTTAGTGCCTGTTCCAGGACACTGAGTGCTAAGCACTGAGCTGGGATACAGACACAGGTGTCCATCTCCAAAGCCAGTGAATGGCCTTAACCACGAGGCCGCCTGCCTCCCCTGGACCGTGGAGACGGATGCAGATGGGCAGATGAAGAAGCAGTGCCTGGCCTGGACCTGGTCCCTCACCCTCCCACCCCAAGGCCCCATAGGTGGCATAATTTATGCACTTAATGGTGAACACACGGGTACAAGGGTAGCTGTGACTACAGACAGGGAAACTGAGGCTAGTAAGAAGGGGCATGCCAGGGTCACACAGCCAAGTCTCCAAGGCGGCCCAGAACAGAAATCCTCTATCTCAGCACTCTACCCGTCGCCCCCTCCAGCAACACCCTGCGTTGCCGCCCTGCTCCAGGCCCAGGTTACTCATGGCTTCAGCATGCAGGGGGTGCAAAGCACAAGACACCATACTGCCCCCAGCCCTGGCTGGTACTGGGTTCCATCTGCTGTGCCCTCTGACCCTGCACTTTATGACATTCTGCTACCATCAACTGTCACTCAGTTGTCCAGGAAATAGCTGTTGCTAGGGGACTGGCCTGATGCCTGGTGGCTGGCTGGCAGGGTGGGGCAATGGGGAGGGGGGGAGCAGGCTAGGGTTTCCCTCAGGAAGACTCAGAGGTTGAGGCTGCTGGGTGGAAGAGGAGGGTGTGGTAGATCAGCCACAGAGTGGCTAAGGCTACACACAGGCCATGGGAAAGCCCCAGCCCTGAGCCTTCCTGCAGGCAAGTATTTCGGGGACCCGTAGTTGCCGAGCAACGCCTCCCGGTTGCCATGGGAACTCTCCTTTCTCCTGGGACTTATCATTTTTAGGGGGATGCCCTCTCCTCTCCACCTCCTCACCCTGGCCTGGCTGCCCTGGGAGGAGACATTGACGCCCCAAAACCTCATTCCCCCACCCCCAGGGAGACCACTCAGCCGTGACCCTAAGAGAAGACTCACTGAGGTTCAAAGTCTCAGAACCCTAAGAAAATGCAGAGAACAGAGTCCAAGGCCTTCATTAGAGCGGGGTGAGGACAAACGGGTTCATTAGCTCCGTTTACGTCTCCACTCCCGCTGTTAACCACCACCTTGGGGCCTGCCCTGCCCTGACCGTTGGGAGCTCACTGTAATTGGAAGGAATTTGCCCCCAACGCCCATGCCCATGCCGGGCCCCTCCCAGGCTTGTCTGCACGCAGGGACGCGCCCTCACCAGCCCTGCCACTATCTAGCTGTGGGAGTCCCTTGGCCTCCCAGGGCCTCAGTTTCCCAAAAGTGAGGATGGCAGCAGTGCTGATCTTGCAGATACAGCGAGACACTGCAGCCCAAGGCCGGACGCAGGGGAGGTGCCGTGGGCTGGCTGTCGTTACAACAGGCATCTCCGCAGCCCGGGATGGAGGTGTGGGAGTGGCCTAGAACTCTACAGAGCGTGGCCCCGTGGCCAGTGTGCCACTGCTGGCCGAGCGGTCACCAAACCCAGGCCCCCAGGGTCCCAGTCAAATGCCTTCCCCACTGGATCTATTGCTTGTCCTATACCCTTGTCCCTCGTGTCTACGGTCTGATCCCCTCAGATGGGAGTCAAGGTGTTCCACACGGGCCAAGTGGTCAGCTCTGAGGCCCTCGATGAACACCTGCTGCGTCAATCCCTCAGTGACCCACCGCCAAGGGCTACTGACCCCGGCCTTGTGAGATGCGGAAGCGCCCAAAGGACACAGGAAGAAACGGCCTCCACTTCCCGGGCCAGGGCCACGCGGGGCACTTTGCTGCATCTCAGTGATGCCTCGGGGAGCCCAGGGGCCCTGGTCCTCAGCAACAGATGGTGCTCCCCGCTTTGTACAACCGGGCAGAACCCCACCAGGCGGGCCATGGGAGAGCTCAGGCAGCATCGCCCCCTTTGGGCAGGGTCTCTGGGGAAGGGACCCCTTAAGCATTGACCTGCTCGGCCTGCCCACCCATCCCCATGGCTGCCTTCTGCGATCCCCCCAACATCTGGGACGCACGGACACCCGGCCGGCGGTAATGGGAGAGCTGTCTGGAAACCACCCCCAGTGTAATCATAGCTGCAGGGCCCCTGCAAGCAGCTGAGAAGGGTCGGCTCAGCTTGCAGGTATAGCAGGAAACGAAAAACTAACCCTTGTGGGTCTGACGGGGTCGGGCCCCGCGGCGGCCCATTCAGGTCGCCACCCAGTCACTACCCCGGGGCCCCGCCTTGTTTGATTTCCTCCGCAGCGCGTCACCCCTGAACTGACTGTGCTCCTGGTCTGTTTACAATTTTGTGTCTGTCGTCTCCTCGCAACTGGAAGGTGAGACCTTTGTCTACGCGCCGCGGCTGTTCAGAGCCGCGCCGGGGCCGTCGCAAGGAGGGCACAGCGCCACCTGCTGGTGCTGCGTCAGGACGCGCCGAGCTGGGGAGCCGTGCTGTCCCCGACAGGGCACCCCCAGGCTCCATCACACCCCAAAACCTCCAGCCGGGGGCCAAGCCCCGGACACCTGATCAGACCCCAACTGCTGCCCCCATCCCTGAGGACACCTGGGTACCTGGCCTTCGGGGGTAGAATCACTTCAATGTCCTTGTTCTGGACTGAACTGTGTCCCCACAAAAGGTAAGTTGAAGTCCTAACCTTGTGCACCTGTGAATAAGACCTTATTTGGAAATAGTCTTTTTTTTTTTTTTTTTAGGAGCACTCTTTTTTTTAAAAATTAATTTTTACTGGATTATAGTTGATTTACAATGTCGTGTTACTTTCTGCTGTACGGCAAAGTGAATCAGTTATACATCTACATATATCCACTTTTTTAGATTCTTTTCCCATATAGGCCATTACAGAGTACTGAGTAGAGTTTCCCGTGCTATACAGTAGGTTCTTATTAGTTATCTGTTTTATATATAGTAGTGTGTACATGTCAATCCCATCTCCCAATTTATTCCCCCCGCCGCTTTCCCCCTTCGTAAGCATAGGTTTGTTTTCCACATCTGTGACTCTATTTCTGTTTTGTAAATAAGTTCATTTGCGCCATTTTTAAAGATTCCACATATAAGCGATATCACATGATATTTGTCTTTCTCTGGAAATAGGGTCTTTGCAGACATGATCAAGTTAGGCTGAGGTCATACTGGAGTAGGGTGGGCCCTAATCAAATGACCAGTGTCCTTATAAGAAGAAGGAAAACCAGATACATACACACAGAGGAGGCCATGTGAGTATGGAAGCAGAGTTTGGAGGGATGCATCTACAAGGCAAGGAACATTAAGGATTGCTGGCAACCACCAGAAGCTGGCAGAGGCAAGGAAGAAGGAAGGATCCCCTCCTAGAGTCTTCAAAGAGCATGGTGGCCTCCAGAACTAAGAGAGAATAAATTTCTGTTGTTTTGAGTCACACGGTTTATGGTACTCTGTTACAGCAGCTAAAGGAAACTAATACACCACCCCACCTCCAGTGGACCAAGTCCTACCTCTGCTACCCCAGCCAAGTGCAGCCAAGCCAGTGTTCCAGGCAGAGCCCAGGAACCTGATGACCATGCAGGTGACCCGGGGCAGTGAGGATGGAGCGCAGGTGAGCGCTTGGTAGATGCCAGACCCAATCATCATTCTCATCTCCAGCATCGTAACCTCCCCTACTCAAACCAACCCTGACCACAGGACACTTCCTTCCGGAATATCTCTCTGCACCTGCCCATCGCCTAGATGAATCCCACCAATAACCCGAGAATGGTCTCAGAGACAGACCCCACCCTGATTGAGCCTCAGTTGAGACCACAGCCCAGCCTCCTGGGGGACCTCAGGGCAGAGGCTCCCAGCTGAGCTGAGCCTGCCTCCTGGTCACAGACACTGAGAGGGTCAGTGTTTGTCCTTGTAAGCGCTACGTTAGGGGATGCTGTCGCATGGCACAGACACCGGGATGTCCTTCCAGGTCTTGCCCTGCCCTCCTCCCCGCTCTCCTTCTCAGCTCTCCCAGCCACACTGGCTCCTGTCTCACTTCCTCCTGGCTACAAAATCTTCTGTTTCCAAGTCTCTGCACCTTTGACCTTCCCCCAGGCTCACTGCTCACAGAGTGTGCAGGGCTGGCTGCTCTTGTCTTTCTGGTCACAGCATCAATGTCACCTTGGAGGCCTTTTAGACCCTCCAGGGGCTCCTGGCCCTCCTTCCAGGGCCCTGACTCATTCCCTAGAGCACTTGCTCTTCTCTCTCACGGGGATTTGCTTTCCTGCTTTTGTCCATCTGCCCTTCTAAGCTGTGAGCTCCTGGGTGAGTGCCCAGGGCACAGTAGCTGAATCAATAGAGGATCTTGGAGCCCCCTCCTGCCTCTGAGCAGCTCATATTGTGGACCTGGAGGCTAGCAATAAAAGGTGCCTGTTGGGAGGCAGGGGGACGCCCAGAATGACTCCCGGGTGCCCCTTCCCTGCTCCAGTTGCTCCATTGAGCAGAGTGAGCACAGCCCGCCCCCTGGTGGTCAGCCCCAGCACTGCAGCCCCAGGCAGGAAAACCAGAAAACAAAACACACACCTTTGTTTGGGTGTAGTCAAGGCAGCGACTCTCCCTACCCCGGAGGGGCAAAGGAGCAGGACCTGCCGGCTCCAGGGGAGATGTGCAGGACCTCAGAAGCCTCTCTTGCTCCCCTCTTTCCCGCCACTGTCCTAGTGTCCAGTTCACTCCGGAGGCCTCCTCACTCCAACCAGGGCAGTGACTCCACCCACTTCCAAATGAGGACCCCCAGGTGCCAACAAAGACGTGGTCCAATGCTCTGCCTCATTCTGTGCCACCCAGGTCCCCAGTTCCCCAGTCCCCCAGGCTGCCCCCTGCTCAGAAGGGCCTCGAAGGAGTAAAAAGCATTTTCTACTCGGAAGACTTGGAGCACAGCGGGTCAGGGATGGAGAACCAAGGCCAAAAGACTCTTCTACGAGCTGCAGGACCCTTGGGATCACCCCATCTATGCACCCCAAATTACAGTGGAGTAAACCAAGGACTTCTCTCCTGTGATTCCCTCCACACTATGGGGGAATCTCATCCTAGTTCCAGGTGCCCAGAGTGGTGGATGCAGGACCCGAGGAACTGTCCTCTCCAGGCTGCCCTGGGGATTGTTCCTGCCTACGCTGACCCCCGGGAACCTTGGAGACGCCCAGCCCGTCTGCCTGGCACCTCTGTCCCTCACGCTTTGAGCCCTGGGCATGTTGCCAGGAGACTAGATGGTCCTGCCCCGTGGTAGAACTGCCTCCAGCCAATTTCTTCTTTCCCCCTTGTCACTTCTGTGTCCACTCTCCTCTGAATCTACGCCATGGTCCCCACCTGTGAAGTCAATGTGTGTGTATGTACCTGTGGGCGCGTCGGGATGCCGAGAGGAAAGGGCCCCTCATGGGTGGGGGTGAACAGGGGTCCCCCAGAATCTTAGGGGCTCTCATTCCCAAAGGAAACCCCATGATAGTGGCTGAGCACTGGCATTGGAGGCTGGAACCCTCCCTTCTCTTCTGGACTCTGCCCACCTCGTGGCCCCGGGCCAGTTCGTGTCTTTCTCCTGGCCTCAGTTTCCCAACTGTACCAGGAAGGGTTGGACGCGGAACTGCTG